>NC_134400.1:43161978-43526000 GCF_050003625.1 Haematobia irritans
AAAATCGGTTCAGATTATATATAGCTCCCATATATACGTACACCAGAGTTGGGGAAATAAGGTAGACTGTTACACATTTTAGACCCATTTTCAATGGAAGTTTCCTCCAATTAACTGGATAGCGTTAGCCGATTTAAATTTTAATTCTAGAGATTTTGTAGAAGTAAAAAAAATTGTCTCCTTTATATAGCTTCCAGCAAATGTGAAGTAGTTGGGATGGTAACACAAATTTTGGTCTACATAGGGGTGAAGGGTATAATATAGTCGGCCCCGCCCGACTTTAGACTTTCCTTACTTGTTTTTTTTTTGAAATTTCTGAGTCAAGATAGTCTTCTTAGCGAAAACCCGAATGGGCCGAGATTGGGAACACTAAAATCATATACCATAGGCCATATAAAAAGCGGAAACTTTTAAAGAGGGGACACATTTTTATTAAAAACAAGTATATACGCCGTAAGTTCGGCCAGGCCGAAGCTTATGTACCCTCCACCATGAATTGCGTAGAAACTTCTACTGAAGACTGTCATCAACAATCGAATTTACTTGGGTTGCGGTAACACTTACCGATGGCAAGGTATCTTAAAACTTCCTAACACGGTCTTCTAAATTACAACGTCTATACGTTGTATATATTAAACTAAATAAGGCCGATTAAAATACGTATATAATCATGTTTTGACAAAATTTTCTATAGAAATAAAATTTTGACAAAATTTTCAACAGAATTAAAATTTTGACAACATTTTCTATAGAAATAAAATTTTGTTGTTGTTTTTTATTTCAGCTTAAAACCATGCATTGACTAAACTGTAAGTGTAGCTTAACCAACAGAGCAAAAGAATGTTTGTCAAATTTATTTGGGCAAAGTCCTATAGACTGCAAGACGGTTGGATGGACGCACTTTTCGGAATTACCACATTCCTCATCAGCATCCTCTACTTGCGGCAAAACTATAAACCAATTATCAGGAATAAATTCAGGTAGTTCACTAAACCCAAAAGTAAACCACACTTGAACCTTCCGCAAAAAGGTTTCCACGATAGCCGGCTTATGCCGAAATAAATTCGTACAAACATATCTCTTTTCCTTTGCCATCGTCAAATCATCGATTTGAGTGCAGTTGGCTGGGTTTATTATGAGCGTGTTTCCTCTTGTTTTATTCGTTTTGGTTTTTTATTGTTGGTTCTTTTCTTTTTTTCTGAAAAAAAGAGGAAGCAAAACAAGGATATAGTTCGGCCAGGCCGAAGCTTATGTACCCTCCACCATGGATTGCGTAGAAACTTCTACTGAAGACTGTCATCCACAATCGATTTACTTGGGTTGCGGTAATTTTTGCCGATCTTTAAAACTTCCTAATACCGTAATATATACCACGTACACGCAAAAAAATATTTCTTTCCTCCCAAACGAAATTTTAGACAAACAAAGTTCGTTTCTCATTTGCTTTTCGCTGTAAGAAAGTGTGTTTGGAAGAAAAGTATATACTTTTTGTGATAAACATTTATTGTTTTCCAGGATGTAACAACAATTTCATAAAGACTAATTTAAAAAAATTTTTCTTGCTAATTGCATTTTCTCTCACATCTTTGTCACATCCACGAGTTTTTTTAGTTCTTAACACCTTTTTCTGTAATACCAACAATGTAGAAGAATTATACGAATTTATAAATTTTTAAAATTTGTTTACCTTTCGCCTGGACGGAGAATCGAACCGCGGACCATGCACTTTGTAAGCCAACACCCTAATCACTGAGCTATGTACCTGTTATGGTCATCAATAGATAAATATCCATATAAGTTATATTTATATTAGCATAGCTTGCGGCGCCCACGAACCGAATAAACAAAGTTTATTTAACAGAAACAAACATTTAGTTTGGCACCGTGGAGCAGTGGTTGCTACGTCCGACTCTCATGCCAAGGGTCGTGGGTTCGATCCCTGCTTCGACCAAAGTTTTTTTTTTACATATATTCCACATATGTTCGGAAGATTCCGAAAAAATGTTCAACATTACATTGTACTATATTAAATTTTGAACAGTAAAATGTGTTCTATTAAAGACCTAAAGTCAGAAAAGAACAGTGTTTGATATAAACGAAATGGACTGTGTTGTTGTTTCAAAAATAACTTTTTTTTTTGAAAAAATAAAAATTTTGTAACAAACGAATTTTTTTGGTGATAAAAGTTTAAAATTTTCGAAGCAATTCAAAAAACTCTAACAAAAGAAAAATGTTTTCGGCACACGTTTTCCAAACGTTTTTTTTCTTTGCGTGTAGTCCATACGTGGTATATATTAAACTTAAAATGGCCGATTAAATACGTATATAATTAAGTTTGACAAAATTTTCTAAAGAAATAAAATGTTGACAAAATAAAATTTTGACAACATTTTCTATAGAAGTAAAATTTGGACAAAATTTTCTATAGAAATACGATTTTAACAAAATTTTCTAAACACATAACATTTTGACAAAATTTTCTATAGAAATAAAATTTTTACTAAATTTTCAAAAGATTTAAAATTTTGACAACATTCTCTATAGAATTAAAATTTTGACAACATTTTCTACAGAAATAAAATTTTGCCAAAATTTTCTATAGAAATAAAATTTGACAATTTTTGTGTGATTGGGGATCGGCTATATATAACTATAGACCGATATGGACCAATTTTGGCATGGTTATTAGCGGCCATATATTAACACCACGTTGCAAATTTAAACCGGATCGGATGAATTTTGCTCGTCCAAGTGACTCCGGAGTTCAAATCTGGGGATTGGTTTATATAGGGGCTATATATAATTATGGACTGATATGGGCCAATTTTTGAATGGTTCTTAGAGACTATATACTAATAGCATGTACCAAATTTCAGTCGGATCGGATGAAATTTGCTTCTCTTAGAGGATCCGCTAACCAAATCTGGGAATCGGTTTATATGAGGGCTATATATAATTATGGACCGATATGGACCAATTTTTGCATGGTTGTTAGAGACCATATACTAACACCACGTACCAAATTTCAACCGGATCGGATGAATTTTGCTCCTCTAAGAGGCTCCGGAGTTCAAATCTGGGGATCGGTTTATATGGGGGCAATTTTTGCATGGTTGTTAGAAACCATATACTAACACCATGTACTAAATTTCAGCCGGATCGGATGAAATTTCCTTCTCTTAGAGCAATCGCAAGCCAAATTTGGGGGTCTGTTTATATGGGGGCTATACGTAAAAGTGGACTAATATGGACCAATTTTTGCATGGTTGTTAGAGACCATAACACCATGTACCAAATTTCAGCCGGATCGGATGAAATTTGCTTCTCTTAGAGCAATCACAAGCCGTTTATATGGGGGCTATACGTAAAAGTGGACCGATGTGGCCCATTTGCAATACCATCCGACCTACATCAATAACAACTACTTGTGCCAAGTTTCAAGTCGATAGCTTGTTTCGTTCGGAAGTTAGCGTGATTTCAAAAGACGGACGGACGGACATGCTCAGATCGACTCAGAATTTCACGACGACCCAGAATATATATACTTTATGGGGTCTTAGAGCAATATTTCGATGTGTTACAAACGGAATGACAAAGTTAATATACCCCCATCCTATGGTGGAGGGTATAAAAAGAATATCTCAGAGAGAGAGAGAGAGAGAAATTAGAAATGACTTATATTCCCAGCCTGGTACGGTGTGCAATTATGTTAGTTACAATGTTATTTCTAATCCCTGTGCAAAATTTAAAGCAAATTAGGGCAAAACTATGGCTTCTGGGGGCCACACAAGTACATATCGGGCGAAAGATAGCTATATCCAAATCTGAACCGATTTCAATTTAATTCGGCACACTTTTCGACACTACCAATTGCAAATCTTGTGCAAATGCAAAATTTAAAATAAATCATGCTGAAATTCTGGTTTCGGGGCCAAATTAGTATATATCGGGCAAATGATAGATATGGGAGGTATATCTAAAATTGAACAGATTTCTTCCAAAATCAATAGGGTTGTATTCTGAGCATTATTACCAAAGACATCATGTGTCCATCTCGTCTCCTTCTGGGTGTTGCAAACATATGCACAACTTAGGTTAGGTTAGGTTAGAGTGGCAGCCCGATTAAATTTCAGGCTCACTTAGACTATTCAGTCCATTGTGATACACAATACACACAACTTATAATACCCTGTTCCACAGTATGGCGCAGGATATAAAAAACGAGAACTAATTTTTATTGTGAATGACACCATTGACGTCTATTTCTAGAAATGCTCAATGGTAACGCTAGTAATATTGACAATGAGACGTTTAGTGCCACGTTATAGATGTTTCTCAACTGTACGCTAAATATTGATTTTTCCTCTCACATGAGACCACTTGCCACTTTTTATACCCACCATCAAAGAATGGTAATGGGGGTATAATAAGTTTGTCATTCCGTTTGTAACACATCGAGATATCGATTTCCGACTTTATAAAGTATATATATTCTTGATCAGGGAGAAATTATAAGACGATATAACCATAACCGTCTGTCTATTGTAATCAAGCTACAGCTTACAATAATGGCGTTATCGTCCTGTAATTTGTTCCGGAATCGTTTTGATATAGCCCCCATATAAACTGACCCCCCGATTTGGGGTCTTGGGCTTCTAGAAACTGTATTTTTTATCCAATTTGGCTGAAATTGGAAATCGAGAAGTATTTTAGGACCACAAATAGATGTGCCCAAAATGGTGCCGATCAGTCCATGTTTTGGTATAGCCCCCATATAGACCGATCTCCCGATTTTAATTCTTGGGCTTCTAGAAACTGTATTTTCAACCCGATTTGCCTGAAATTTGAAATCTGGAAGTATTTTAAGATCATAAATAGGTGTGCCGAATGTGGTGTGTATCGGTCTATGGTTTGCTATAGCCCCCATATAAACCGATCTCCCGAGTTTACTTCTTGGGATTCTAAAAACCGTTGTTTTTATCCATTTTGCCTGAATTTTGAAATCTATAGTTTTTTAGGGCTATAAAATCTAGAGTTATTTTAGAAACTCAAATTGGTTTTCAGAAAATTGTGTGCATAGGTCCATGTTTTGGTATAGCCTCCCCCCCCATATAGACTGATCTCCCGATTTAACTCCTTGGGCTATTTCACTTCTTGGGGTTATAGAAGGCGCACTGAACATGAAAATTGCTTGAAACTGAATATACAATTTTTAGATTTTACTTCTCTTAATCATTTAAATAATGGAGGTAAAAATCTACAGATTTTAGATTTCAAATCAAGGCGTTATATCCCGATTTTCTTATTTACGATTCCTCTAAATCTCAAACAAAAATGGTTCTTATAAATCAAAAATCTGATCTAGTCTTCATATGTAGAATCTTTAAATTTATCTTCAGGAAGCGTACTGGTTGAACTGATCGCTTAGGAGAATATCTGTCATCAAGTAACTCGCTACGATGAAGAGTTTTCAAAGGAAACTATTATATTTGATTCGTGGTGGTGCCTCTTGGAATCCTATTGAAATTTGGCCGTCTAATTGCTCCATCAGATTTAATAGTGGCCAAACAAATCTGGCCCAAAAGTATTATCGCTTAAAAAAAAATTTCCACTAAAGTGGCACAAAGACAACTGTGGCTGTACGCCTTCTCGAGCTATCAGCGATTGAAGCGGACTTTTTAGTCCTATTTATTTGATGTCCTACTCTTAACCGCTCCAATTCATGACCATCCTAGAGAAGGAAATTTCAATCTTTTTCGAAACTTAAGTAATTGATCAGCAGATAAAATTTCAATTTAAAATAAAAAAAAAAGAAATTTCGTAAAATATTTTTTTCGTAAAATATTTTTTTTCGACAATTTTCCTAATATCATATTTCAATGACGAGACGATTCCAATCACAAATAAATCCCTCCTCTTGGCCATTTTCAAATATCCTTTTTGGATTAATCCATATCTACTACATTGTGTATGACCATCCAAAAACATTTAGGATGTTTGTTATGCCATATGCTGTTATCTGATGATTTGAATCTATCGACTGATTCTCTATGGCTTTTTACCTTCTGGCTTCTTTAAGCCTTGTTAAGCAGATGCCAACAGCAATAACTAACATTTGTTGTTACAGACAAATGAGATTAGGTCTAAATTTAATCCATATTACAAAACCACTATTATGGATTTTCTTAGAAAATTTAATAAAGTCAGCAGTGGATGTATTACGATTTTTTATATCAAAACACATTGGATATCGTGAAGAGAGGAAAAGCCAACAACAAGGAATAATTACCACCAAGTAGGACTTGAGTAAGTGAAACGTTTTTATGCAATACATATAAACATAAATATTTTATTAGGGACCGATTTGAACAAAATTTTCTATAGAAATAAAATGTTGGCAATATTTTATATAGAAATAAAATTTTGAAAAAAAAATTCTATTGGAAAAGAATTTTGACAAAATTTTCTATAGAATAAAATTTTGACAAAATTTGCTATAAAAATAAAATTTTGACAAAATTTGCTACAGAAATAAAATGTTGACAAAATTTTCTATAGAAATAAAATTTTGACACAATTTTCTATAGAAATAAAATTTTGACAAAATTTGCTATAAAAATAAAATTTTGACAAAATTTGCTATAGAAATAAAATTTTGACAAAATTTTCTATAGAAATAAAATTTTGACACAATTTTCTATAAAAATAAAATTTTTACAATATTTTCTAAAGAAATAAAATTTTGACAAAATTTTCTATAGAAATAAAATTTTGAAAAAATTTGCTATAAAAATAAATCTTACCAAACAAAGATATAGAAATAAAATTTTGACACAATTTTCTATAGAAATAAAATTTTGACAAAATTTTCTATAGAAATAAAATTTAGAAAAGATATCTATGGGAATAAAATTTAAAAAAAATATCTATATAAATAACTGTTTGACAAAACTTTCTATACAAATGAAATTTTGGCAACATTTTCTATAGAAATAATATTTTGACAAAATTTTCTATCGAAGTAAAATTTTTACAAAATTTTCTATAGACATAAAATTTTGCCAAAATTTTCTATAGAAATAAAATTTGAAAAGAATTTCTAAAGAAATAAAATTTTGACTACATTTTCTATAGAAATAAAAGTGTGACCAAATTTTCTATAGAAATAAAATTGTGACCAAATTTTCTATAGAAATAAAATTTTGAAAAAAATCTATGGGAATAAAATTAAACAAAAATATCTATAGAAATAAATTTTTGACAAAACTTTCTATACAAATGAAATTTTGGCAAAATTTTCTATAGAAATGAAATCTTGGCAACATTTTCTATTGAAATAATATTTTGAGAAAATTTTCTATCGAAATAAAATTTTGGCAAAAGTTTCTATAGAAATAGAATTTTGACAAAATTTTCTATAGAAATAAAATTTTGACAAAATTTTCTATAGAAATAAAATTTTGAAAAAAATCTATGGGAGTAAAATTAAAAAAAAAAACAAAATATCTATAGAAATAAATTTTTGACAAAACTTTCTATACAAATGAAATTTGGGCAAAATTTTCTATAGAAATAAAATCTTGGCTACACTTTTAATTGAAATAATATTTTGACAAAATTTTCTATCGAAATAAAATTTTGGCAAAAGTTTCTATAGAAATAAAATTTTGACAAAATTTTCTATAGAAATAAAATTTTGCCAAAATTTTCTATAGAAATAAAATTTTGACAAAATTTTCTATAGAAATACAATTTTGACAAAATTTTCTATAGAAATAAAATTTGACAAGATTTACTGTAGAAATAAAATTTTGACAAAATTTTCTATAGAAATAAAATTGTGACAAAAGTTACTATAGAAATAAAATTTTGACAAAAAAAATATCTATAGAAATAAATTTTTGACAAAACTTTCTATACAAATGAAATTTTGGCAAAATTTTTTATAGAAATGAAATCTTGGCAACATTTTTTATTGAAATAATATTTTGACAAAATTTTCTATCGAAATAAAATTTTGGTAAAAGTTTCTATAGAAATAAAATTTTGACAAAATTTGCTATAGAAATAAAATTTTGGCAAAATTTTCTATAGAAATGAAATCTTGGCTACATTTTTTATTGAAATAATATATTGACAAAATTTTCTATCGAAATAAATTTTGGCAAAAGTTTCTATAGAAATAAAATTTTGACAAAATTTTCTATAGAAATAAAAATTTGCCAAAATTTTCTATAGAAATAAAATTTTGACAAAATTTGCTATAGAAATAAAATTCTGACAAAATTTTCTATAGAAATGAAATCTTGGCTACATTTTTTATTGAAATAATATATTGACAAAATTTTCTATCGAAATAAAATTTTGGCAAAAGTTTCTATCGAAATAAAATTTTGACAAAATTTGCTATAGAAATAAAATTTTGACAAAATTTGCTATAGAAGTAAAATTTTGAAAAAAAATCTATGGGAATAAAATTTAAAAAAAAAATATCTATAGAAATAAATTTTTTACAAAACTTTCTATACAAATGAAATTTTGGCAAAATTTTCTATAGGAATGAAATCTTGGCTACATTTTTTATTGAAATAATATTTTGACAAAATTTTCTATCGAAATAAAATTTTGGCAAAAGTTTCTATAGAAATACAATTTTGACAAAATTTTCTATAGAAATAAAATTTTGCCAAAATTTTCTATAGAAATAAAATTTTGACAAAATTTGCTATAGAACACCGAAAAAAAAGTTTACTATTTTTTATGAAAAATGAACTAACCCATAGTAAGAATGACCATGATTTGGCGCCAAAGATTTTTTTCATCTAGATAAGTTCATGATTTTCTTATAAATTAGTTCATGTATTACATCGTATTTTAGTTCATTATTACTATGCTGTGGGAAGAATATAGTTAAACTCATTCAAAATATTCCTGCTATCCGGAAAAATTAACAATTTTTTGGGAAACCTGTATTAAGAAATTGGTTTGAAATAAACTGTTTGTCGGTATAATTTTCAAAAAAGTAGAGAAATTGAGGAATCAAAGGTACAACAAGCCTGTATACAACTAAGAAATTTTTCGTACAAAACAAGTCAATTTTCTATAACCACCAGTATTTTATTTCAAAAAATTATTATTATATTACACAAAACTATGGCTTATGATATACAATAAAGGAAATATTTTTATTAGTACGTTGGACGCATTTACTTGTCGGTAGTTAGTAATTGCTTCTTCAAAAGAGTAACATTCTATGTTATTAGGACTAAACTAATTAATTTAAATTTCCATGTTTTCTATCCATATGAAAGATATATGTGGCATAAGTTGCTATATTCAATTGAATTGTCTAATTTCATCGATTTTGGCTAACTTTTGTTGGGCGGATCTGGCTTATAAGCATCTGAATTTGCAAATTTATACAAAATATAAGAAAAATATTATTAATTAATTAATTCTATCGTTCATATTGAACTTTAACTTACGGTTTTCAAGAGTATTTCCTAGAGCCAATAAGGATATCAGCTTAATTAGTATTAAACAGTAAGAACATTCAAAAAATTACCATTACGAGACCTGTCTACCTGCAAGTGAAAAAAATAATTTTTAATAAATTGAAATTTTGGTTTTATTAAAAACGGACAAAATACCGTTTATAGAATAACTTACCACATTGAAAAATCCATCCAGTAGGTACACTATTGGAATCATATCCATGGACAAATGGGACGTTATGGAAATTATTCTCAGAATATATTTGAAATAAAAAATATTATAAAATTAGACATAATTTCCACTTGTCAGTATAGCATTTAGTATTTAAGATGGATATTAAGTTCGAGTTTAGCGGCTAAAATTACAATTTCCATGATAAGTTTTCTTTAATAATCCATTATAAAAAATAATCTTTATAAAAAACTTGATTTGGGCTATTCTCCATCAAGTTATATTTAAATTTGTATCGAAGACGTATAATTTTATACTTTGCTTAGTGATTTATTTTTAATTTTAGCGGCTAAACTCGAACTTAGTACTCACCTGTAGGAATTGCTGTAACATAAAAAATATAGATTCAAAAAAATGGTTGCTTCTCAACCTGTGATCCAGATGTAGAATAAATATAAATCATCCTATTACCACTCATGTTGTATATTTTTTATGTAAATCAATTTAAAATCCGCACTAATTTTAAACTAACATATTAACAGAAATATACAGTTCCTTAATCTGTTATTTGTTTTTTATCAATAAAAAGCGTTTTTGATTCCTCTAACATCACATCATTCACTTCTCAGTTTCTCAAATGTTTCGAAATAAATGTATTTTCATTAATAAACACCAATACCGCACGTACAATTTTGCAAAATTAAATCCACGTGTGCACTTCATAAATGCATCAACATAACTGAATGCAACAATAAAACTCAAAGACACAAATAGTCATAAGGGATACATACCTGCCGTAAAGAAAAACAACTCCACACACACACACGATCCCTTTCTGATCTTGCTATTGCAAAAAAACAACTCTCACCACAAAAGATACCAACAACACACAAGGAACATCCCATTGTCTCTAGAATCAAAACAACCAACAGCATAAATGACGCAATAACAAACACAAACAATCATACGAGATATACACAAAATGTCTCTAAAAACTCCCTCGCATGATGCACTCACATTTTCCAGTAGCACGTTTATTGATTAGTTGGAATTCTATCTATAAGTTAAGGTAAAATATATACCAAATCTATGAGGAATCTATAAAAAATTATATACACCCGTCAAGGTTTATATTAACTACTTTTTATTCTACTTTATCTAAAATTTTCAATGTGAGTAAAAACACTCCAACATATAATAAAAAGGGAAATAATCTGTAGGTAGCCATCGTACGAATCGGTAATGTCGTTAAGTTAATTTTTACTACAAAAATTTTTTTCCATACAAAATTTTTTCTTAGTAAATTGTCCACATTTCGTAGTAAGATTTTTATATTGCCCATGTATTTTTATAATAGAATCAACGATGCATTAACTACTCTGTTGGAAATTTATTTAAGGAAAAATCCTTCCCATTTCGTAGTTAGTGAACTAAAAAACATTTACTGAATTTTTATAAGTTTTGCTTTAGCTAAGTTAATTTTCGTTGTGGTTACGAAAAATGAACTATATTACAGTAAATTTGTTGAACTATGTGGAAGTCAAAATGGTCCTTAAATTTACAAGACACTTTTTTTTCTGTGAAATAAAATTTTGACAAAATTTGCTATAGAAATAAAATTCTGACAAAATTTTCTATAGAAATAAAATTTTGACAAAATTTTCTATAGAAATAACATTTGACAAGATTTTACTATAGAAATAAAATTTTGACAAAATTTTCTATAGAAATAAAATTTTGACAACACTTTCTATAGAAATAACATTTGACAAAATTTTCTATAGAAATAAAATTTTGATAAAATTTTCTATAGAAATAAAATTTTGAGAAAATTTTCTATAGAAATAAAAATTTGACAAAATTTTCTATAGAAATATAATTTTGACAAAAATTTACCAATACCGGATTTGCCCACTAACACTCTATATACTTTCCAGTTAATATTATGCGTTATTTTTGTATTTAAATCTAAATTAAAACAACGATTACTTTATCTCCAATTTGATTAAAAAACACTGATTATTGAATATACGAATATGATCCAATATCAACCAATGCCAATTTTCCCATAAGCACCCAACACATTTCCCAGCTTAAAATCGATGACCCATATTTTTAGACAATCTACAGCCTTAGATGCTTTTATTTTTGATTTTGATTCAATTTTAAATGTTTGCACAAAGATTTTCGCATTTCTTACAAACACTTTTGTAAAGTATTTCCATCTAAAGCCAATGGAGGGTTGATTGCAAAACTCTCACCCTTATGTTGACTGTTGCCATTGTAGTACCATCGTAACTAGAAGCTGTTTGGAAAATAGAGTAAAATAAACAAATCTTTCACAAAGTCTTTGGAAAATTGCTCAATTTTTCCCAATGAAGATGGGGAAATTTTCTTTTAATGTGTTTGTTTAAAAGATTAAAAGAAGCCCTTAAGGGAAAAATGGGATCCATTGGTGTTGAATATGGGGGAGCCTGTGACAAAGCAAAACGAAAGAGGGTGTCTACCAGGCAATAGTGTTGAAGAGTAAAATAAACATTTTTAAGTGTCACGATAAAAGGAAATCATAATGTAATTTACGATATATTGGGGAATAGGAAAAAAAGAAAGGATATGAAATTTACAAAAAAAAGTTACATGAAAGAGGTTGTATTTCGTCAGCATAATGTGAAAACATATCCATTAGATCACATGAAATCATATTGAATTAAATTATATTCAAATAAAATAATAAATTATGTTTAAGGAAATATTAAAAGCATTTCAATTCATTATATCCATAACTATACACTCAAAAGAAAGGTTACATGAAGCCAAAAATGTTGACCTTCTCTTAAGGATTTTGGTTTTGTTTCGGAGCCAAAAATGTGAATTCTTTAAAATAAAGAATTTTTAAGAAAATCTAGGCTCAAAATTACGATACATTATAAAATGGCCTTTTTCGAGTTAAGGAACACAGAATCCAATGATTTTATTGCAGTATGAGCAGGGCTGTGGAGTCAAGCCAGTTTTGCTCGACTCCGACTCCAGCATTTTTCATCAGCCCCGACTCCGGGTAATATAACTAAATCTCATTTTAATACCACTAATTTGTAGTTCTATTGTGGGAGGTACCGAAAATCCATCGATATAAATTATCGTATTTATTTATGTCTGCAAAAAAGATCTCATTTTCACATTGAACTCTATATTTCAAATTTAAGGAAATTTCGGTCCTATGTTTAATAAATAAATATGCGGATAGCCTCTAGGTGCTAGTGCCCGTATAAATAAGTTTATTGTGATTCGTAATTATAATAAATTAAATAATAAATAAATAAATAAAATTAATAAAATAATGATATAAATACAATTACAATATGAGCAGATACCAACAGTCTTCAGTATATGTATTTATAGACAAATAAAGAAAGTTCAAAGTCGGACGGAGCTTATTGCATTATACCCTTTAACACATTGTGGACCAAATTTATTGATACCATCTCAAATCCTTATGAATTTGAGTATGAACCGATTTCGATAAAATTGTCCACACTTCTACAAAATCTATGTACTTAAAATTTAAATCTAACGTTATGGGACGAAACACAATTTTACAAACACAAAGAAGTGGAGAATACAAATAAAGATACTTTTATGACACAATTCTCTTTAAAATTTGGGTTTTGTGTACTTGCTTCTAGGAAGAAATTTTTAATTTTTAATTTTTCGCTTTTTCAGTTTTTTTTTCTTCGTATGCTATCAAAATCCTTTAAAAACGAGTTAACGACGACTTTATTTTCCAAATTAAGACTCAACTTCCAGTAGAAATTATGCTATGTTTCAAGTAAAAAATGTCTTTAAAATAAAATTTTGAACAAGTATATATGGCAGTAAGTTCGGCCAGGCCGAATCTTATGTACCCTCCACCATGGATTGCGTAGAAACTTCTACGAAAGACTGTCATCCACAATCGAATTAATTGGGTTGTGGTATCTTAAAACTTATTAACATCGTTTTCTAAATTGTGAGTTAGTCCATACGTGGTATATATTAGACAAAAAAGGTATGTAAGTCTACAAATAATTACGAATCAATATGGACTTTTGCACGGGATCGGTTTATATGTGGGCTATATATGATTATGGACTGATATGGATCATTTCTGGCATGGTTGTTAAATATCATGTTCTAACATCACGTACCAAATTTCAACCGAATCGGATGAAATTTTCTTCTCTTAGAGGCTTCGCAAGCCAAATCGGGGGATCGGTTTATATGGGGGGTATATATAATTATGGACCGATGTGGACCAATTTTTGCATGGTTGTTAGAGACCATATACCAACACCATGTACCAAATGTCAGCCGGATCGGATGAAATTTGCTTCTCTTATAGGCTCGGCAAGCCAAATCTGGGGATCGGTTTATATGGGGTGTATATATAATTATGGACCGATGTGGACCACTTTTTGCATGGTTGTTAGAGATCATATGCTGACACCATGTACCAAATTTCAGCCGGATCGGATGAAATATGCTTCTCTTTGAGGCTCCGCAAGCCAAATCTGTGGGTCCGTTTATATGGGGGCTATACGTAAAAGTGGACCGATATGGCCCATTTGCAATACCATCCGACCTACATCAATAGGAACTACTTTGCCAAGTTTCAAGCTGATAGCTTGTTTCGTTCGGAAGTTAGCGTGATTTCAACAGGCGGACGAACGGACATGCTTAGATCGACTCAGAATTTCACCACGACCCAGAATATATATACTTTATGGGGTCTTAGAGCAATATTTCGATGTGTTACAAACGGAATGACAAAGGTAATATACCCCCCTATGGTGGAGGGTATAAAAACGGGGAACTTTATATATTAATATATATTAATACTAGCGTAACCCGGCCCGCTTCGCTGCGCCTTCCGAAGCGTATTTGGAGGAACATTTTGCATTAGCTTAGTCAACTATATCCTTCGTGCTGAAAACAAATTTGAAAAGATTTCAATTCTTTTAAACAAATCGGACTACTTGATTTTTCGTTTATAGGTACAAATACGGCGGGAGAGGGTGTACCCTTTCCTCCAAATTTTTTTAATAATGTTCTGTATTCAAGTAGTTGGACAATCTTCTATATTTCTTGTGAATTTTAAGTGGGGTTTGTCAAGGAAAGGTATCCTTCTCCTCAACATATCTGAAAATTAAGCACTATATTATAATAACATACAAAGAATTACTGTTTCCCATCCAATAAATCGGAAAAAGCAAAAGTAGTAAAAAAATTTACCACATTAACATTTGCTAAAATGTTGGAAAATGATGCACCCTCTACGTTGGGAGGGAACCCTCTCTTTACTAAAATGAAGACTAAAAAGAAGTCTGGCAGAAGCCTGTGCAAAAATCATAAAATTATGTACCGGGTTCCCATTTACGGACAACCCTCTACTTTCAATTTAAGAAAAAAAAAACGGACAAAAGGGAACCCTCTCCCCACCTTCGCTCCACTCCGACCTGATATCGGACTATCACGTACCCTATATTCATTTCGCAACTACTCAATGGTCCCTATAAATTCTATCGAAGTAAATCGATAATGTTTATTTCAATTTTCCCCTTCCCCAACCAGATCGAAAAATCATATACTAATTTAAAAATTATGTATAAATTTAATCACCTCCTGCCACGTCCCTGTAAATTTCAAGTTGATCGGAGATGTTTAAATTTTGCTCTATTGTTTTAAAGGGTCGTCACTTTCCCCGATACAATATCGACACCCCTAACCTTCCCTAAAAATTCTTGAAACTTTCCTTCAAGTGTGGGGCAAGGAAGGTTGCCTCTTCGTTCATAACCTTCCCCCACTGCTTTTGTAAATTTCAAGAAAACTTAAATTTTTTTGTAGTTTTAGAGGAGGACCCCCCCGACCAAATGTCGAAAAGTGATTTAACGTATCTTTTGTAAACGTCCCAGAAAATGTCAAGCAAATTATAAGCCTAAAGGGGCGGCCTCTCTTCCGTCCAAATATCACAAATTCAGGTATCAACTATTACGGTTGACGGAGGTTTCGATCTCTCCCCAGTCCACCGTAAATTTCAAGTAACTCGGTAAAGTTTAATTGTTTCTCTGTATGTACTTAAGAGAAGCGGATGTCTCCCTATGTCCTTTTATTTTTATTAAAAAATCAGGAACCTGATATAAATTTTGTAACCCATTTTTTCTGTAAAATTTCAGTCGGCGGAGTTTAGTTTTGTTTGAACTTTCAAAAAAAAAATTTGGGCAAAGGGGTGGTCCCTCTCCCCGACCAAATATCGAAAAATAATGTAGCGGATTTTTGTCTACATGCCAACCCCAACATTCAATGAAATTTCAAGCAAATCGCATCATTTTGTTCCAAGTTTCAAAAAGTAGGGCAAGGGGGAGGTCCCCCTCCCCATCCACATATGAAATCATCGGGTACCCCATATTAATTCCATAACCTCACCACATGTTCTCTGTAAATCTCAGATAATTTAGAGAATTTTAGTTTTTTCACTGTACTTTAAAAAAAGTCGAACAAAGGAGGGGCCCCCTTCGCCACCAAATATCGAAATATAAAGTAGCGGATCTTTGTCTAGATGCCAACCCCAATCTTCAACGAAAATTTCAACCAAATCGGTCAACTTTGGTCCAATTTTCAAAAAGTCCGACAAAGGGGAGGTCCCCCTCCGCGACCAGGTGTCAAAAAATGAGGTACCCTATTTTCACCACATGAACGCCCCCTACGATCTCTGAAAGTTTCAAGTAAATCGGTTCAGCCGTTTCGGAGCCAACTCGGTACATACAAACAAACAAACAAACAAATAAACAAACATAGATTGAATTTTATATATAGATATGTATATATATCTGTAAATTTCATGTTAATCGGGGAAATTTTGTTTTTCGCCATAAGTTTAGAAAAAGTCGGACATGTGGGAGATGCCTTACCCTGCATATATATATATATATAAAAAAAAAAACAAGTATATACGGCCGTAAGTTCGGCCAGGCCGAAGCTTATGTACCCTCCACCATGGATTGCGTAGAAGCTTCTACTGAAGACTGTCATCCACAATCGAATTACTTGGGTTGCGGTAACTTTTGCCGATGACAAGGTATCTTAAAACTTCCTAATACCGTAATATATACCACGTAGTCCATACGTGGTATATATTAAACTTAAAATGGCCGATTAAATACGTATATAATTAAGTTTGACAAAATTTTCTATAGAAATAAAATTTTGACCAAATTAAATTTTGACAACATTTTCTATAGAAGTAATATTTGGACAAAATTTTCTATAGAAATACGATTTTAACAAAATTTTCTATAGAAATAACATTTTAACAAAATTTTCTATAGAAATAAATTTTTTACTAAATTTTCAAAAGATTTAAAATTTTGACAACATTCTCTATAGAATTAAAATTTTGAAAACATTTTCTACAGAAATAAAATTTTGCCAAAATTTTCTATAGAAATAAAATTTGACAAAATTTTCTATAGGAATAAAATTTCGACAAATTTTGCTAGATTATTTTTGCTCGAGTGGCAAGCATTATTATGAACCGATATGGACCAATTTTTGTGTGATTGGGGATCGGCTATATATAACTATAGACCGATATGGACCTATTTTGGCATGGTTATTAGCGGCCATATATTAACACCACGTTGCAAATTTCAACCGGATCGGATGAATTTTGCTCGTCCAAGTGGCTCCGGAGTTCAAATCTGGGGATCGGTTTATATAGGGGCTATGTATAATTATGGACTGATTTGGACCAATTTTTGAATGGTTCTTAGAGACTATATACTAATATCATGTACCAAATTTCAGCCGGATCGGATGAAATTTGCTTCTCCGCAAACCAAATCTGGGAATCGGTTTATATGGGGGCTATATATAATTATGGACCGATATTGACCAATTTTTGCATGATTGTTAGAGACCATATACTAACACCACGTACCAAATTTCAACCGGATCGGATGAATTTTGCTCCTCTAAGAGGCTCCGGAGTTCATATATGGGGGCTATATATAATTATGGACCGATATGGACCAATTTTTGCATGGTTGTTAGAGACCATATACTAACACCATGTACCAAATTTCAGCCGGATCGGATGAAATTTGCTTCTCTTAGAGCAATCGCAAGCCAAATTTGGGGGTACGTTTATATGGGGGTTATACGTAAAAGTGGACCGATATGAACCAATTTTTGCATGGTTATTAGAGACCATATATTAACACCATGTACCAAATTTCAGCCGGATCGGATGAAATTTGCTTCTCTGAGAGGCTCCGCAATCCAAATCTTGGGATCGGTTGATATGGGGGCTATATATAATTATGGACCGATGTGGACCAATTTTGGCATGCTTATTAGAGACCATATACTAACACCATATACCAAATTTCAGCCGCATCGGATGAAATTTGCTTCTCTTAGAGGTTCCGCAAGCCAAATCTGTGGGTCCGTTTATATGGTGGCTATACGTAAAAGTGGACCGATATGGCGCATTTGCAATACCATCCGACCTACATCAATAGGAACTACTTGTGACAAGTTTCAAGTCGAAAGCTTGTTTCGTTCGGAAGTTAGCGTGATTCCAACAGACGGACGGATGGACGCACATGTTCACATCGACTCAGAATTTCACCACGACTCAGAATATATATACTGTATGGGGTCTTAGAGGAATATTTCGATGTGTTACAAACGGAATGACAAAGTTACTATACCCCCATCCTATGGTGGAGGGTATAAAAATGTATACCCTATATTAAATGAAAATTTCATGTTAATCGGGGAAATTTTGTTTTTCACCATAATTTCAGAAAAAGTCGGACATGTGGGAGATGCCTTTCCCTGCATATATATAAAAAAATGGTGTACCCCATTTAAGGATAAACCCCTCTACATATACTCTGAAAATTTTGAAGGTGCGTTTTTATTATTCTTAAAAAAGCCCGGCAAATGAGTGTCCCCCATCCCCGAAAATTTTCCCTTCACTGAAAATTCTAATTTTCAAAAAGTCGTGCCAGGGGAAGTCCTTCTACCTCGAAGTTCTGTGAAAATTTTAAGTAAATCGATTCAGCCGAAGTTACTAGAAGTGACAAACACCTTCCGGTTTGGTTTATAACTGTCGATATATATAAGTCCCTTATAAACCGATCCCTAGATTGGTTCTCCGGAGCCTCTTGGAAGAGCAAATTTCATCCGATGCGGTTGAAATTTGGTAAGTGATGTCAGTATATGGTCTTTAAGAACCATGCAAAACATGGTCTACATCGGCCAATAATTATATACAGCCTCCATATAAACCAAACGCCCAAGATTTGACTTTTGAAGCGTCAAATTTCGTCTGATCTGGTTGAAATTTGGCCCTCTAGTTACCATGCGGAAAACTATTATACATAGCTTTCAACATATTTAATAGACCAGATGAAGCCGCCGAGTCGCGCTGCCAATTTTAGCCGCCGCCGACTATTTTTTACTAGTCGACGCCGAATGTGTCGGCTCATCTCGATTCAAATTTAAACGTCAATTAATCAAAAATATTGATTTAGCAGGTTGGCTGATAAGTCCCCGATCTGACACATAGATGGAGTCGCTAGTATTAAATGCATATTATTTTTATATAGTACCAACCTTCAAATGATTCGTGCACACAAAAAAATTTCACGGAAATTTTTCCAATTAAAATTTTAATTGAGTTTTAAAAAATATTCAATTAAAAATTTAATTGAGTCAACAATTTTTTTAATTGAAACAAAAATCAATCACAAAAATAATAGTATCAATTAATTTTTTAATTGGATCAATAAACTTTTTAATTGACCTTCAATTAATTTTTTAATTGATACTATCATTTCTGTGATTGAAGACATTTCAATTAAAAATTAATTGGATCAATTAATTTCGTGATTGAATCAGAAATTTTTTTGATTGATTGGTATGCAAAATTCAAGCGTAGTGAAATGTGCACGGAGGACAGTGAACGCAGTGGACGCCCGAAGGAGGTGGTTACCGACGAAAACATCAAAAAAATCTACAAAATGAATGACCGTAAAATGAAGTTGATCGAGATAGCAGAGGCCTTAAAGATATCAAAGGAACGTGTTGGTCATATCATTCATCAATATTTGGATATGCGGGTGCCGCGCGAGCTCACATTTGACCAAAAACAACAACGTGTTGATGATTCTGAGCGGTGTTTGCAGGTGTTAACTCGTAATACACCCGAGTTTTTCCGTCGACATGTGACAATGGATGAATCATGGCTCCATCACTACACTCCTGAGTCCAATCGATAGTCGGCTGAGTGGACAGCGACCGGTGAACCGTCTCCGAAGCGTGGAAAGACTCAAAAGTCCGCTGGCAAAGTAATGGTCTCTGTTTTTTGGGATGCGCATGGAATAATTTTTATCGATTATCTTGAGAAGGGAAAAACCATCAACAGTGACTATTATATGGCGTTAGTGGAGCGTTTGAAGGTCGAAATCGCGGCAAAACGGTCCCATATGAAGAAGAATAAAGTGTTGTTCCACCCAGACAACGCACCGTGCCACAAGTCATTGAGAACGATGACAAAAATTCATGAATTGGGCTTCGAATTGCTTCCCCACCCACCGTATTCTCCAGATCTGGCCCCCAGTGACTTTTTTTTGTTCTCAGACCTCAAAAAGATGCTCGCAGGGAAAAAATGTGGCTGCAATGAAGAGGTGATCGCCGAAACTGAGGCCTATCTTGAGGCAAAACGGAAGGAGTACTACCAAAATGGTATCAAAAAATTGGAAGGTCGTTATAATCGTTGTATCGCTCTTGAAGGGAACTATGTTGAATAATAAAAACTAATTTTGACAAAACAATGTGTTTTTCTTTGATAGACCGGGGACTTATCAGCCAACCTGTTATATCAGAAAAAATTATTAATCATGTTGCTATAATAATTTTGCAAAAATTTAGGTAAGACAAGTAAGTAAAGTAGAAAGTCGGGCGGGGCCGACTATATCATTCCCTAAATCACCATTACAGAATTAGTAATCATAAGCATTTGTGGGGTAAAATATAGGTCTGGGAGATAAACCGCAGTTGCATATTTAAGAAAATTAAGGGGTACATGTCTATGGGTGCTTTGCGTCAATCTGACTATAGCTCATAGTCAATGTTGCCACGGAAAATGTTCGGTTTACCCTACAAGGACAAAAAAAGTTCCCTACTTTCCCAAACAATTTTCCCTACTATATTTTTTGTTAAATTTAAAAAAAAATTACAAAACAAAAATGGTTCTAAGTACTTTATTACCTTAAAACATGAATATGCAACGTATATAACTTAGAATATAAATTTGTATTACCACCACGGCTGCCACAGTTGGTACAATTCTACCCAAATTAGTAATCATTTAACAAAAATCTCTATAAAAATAAAATTTTGGAAAAAGTTTCTATAAACAAATTTTTGTGAGAAATTTTTCTATAGAAATAAAATTTTGACAATAAATTCTATACAAATAAAATTTTGAGAAAAAATTCCACAGAAACAAAATTTTGAGAAAAATTTTTATAGAAATAATATTTTGAAAAAAATTCTATAGAAATACAATTTTGACAAAATGTTCTATAGAAATCAAAATGTTGACAAAATTTTCTACAGGAATAAAGTTTACCACACATTGTTAAAGATCAAGCCTTGCCGGCTTCTAATTTCCTCCTCTAGAGCCACCAAAATGTAAAAATTATTACAAATTGTGTTGAGTGAAAATGTCCTACATTGTGGCCCTACGTCCCTACAAAACGCTATATATTAGAAAAACCCTACTTATAGGGAATTTCCCCTACATCTAGCAACACTGGCTGTGTTGATATTGCGCCTACGGAGTTAGTATGCCACTAATATTGAGCCCATTATTAAAAAAGAGAAAATCGTTAAATTAGTGTGGGTAATAAATACAAATTTTGTAAAAATCGAGCAATATTCTTATGTAAGAGCTACATGTACGTATAAGTACGATCAGCTAGTACATCAAAATTTGAAATGTGAGTAACATTGGTTAATAAATAAGAGTTCTATGGCCAAATTATGAACCAAATTGCATAATATTTTGCGGGTTTGATTAATACCACAAAAGGTTACCTTGTGCAAGATTTGAGTAAGATCAGTTAAGAAATGAGGCCTGTATGGTCAAACATAAGGTTATTAGGGGCCAATTTTTCAAAATCGGGTGATACATATATGGGAGCTATATCTACATCTGAACCGATTTCGATGAAATTTTGTACATATAGTTAGTACTATAGAGGACTGGATCTAGCCAACTTTTAGTAAGATCGGTTGATAAATAAGGGTTTTATGGCCAAATTTAGAAAAACCGGCCGGTACATATATATGGGAGCTATATCTAAATCTGAACCGATTTCGATGATTTTTTGCACATGTAGTTAGTGCTATAGAAGATTATATTTAGCCAGCTTCGAGTAAGATCGGTTGATAAATAAAGGTTTTGTGGCCAAATTTGGGAAAATCGGGCTATACATATATATGGGAGCTATATCTAAATCTGAACCGATTTCGATGATTTTTTGCACATATAGTTAGTAAGATCGGTTGATAAATAAAGGTTTTGTGGCCAAATTTGGGAAAATCGGGCGATACATATATATGAGAGCTATATCTAAATCTGAACCGACTTCGATGATTTTTTGCACATATAGTAAGTGCTAGAGAAGACTACATTTAGCCAAATTTGGGTCAGATCGGTTGATAAATAAGGGTTTTATGGCCAAATTTAAAAAAATCGGGCGGTACATATATATGGGAGCTATAGCTAAATCTGAACCGATTTCGATGATTTTTTGTACATATTGTAAGTGCTATAGAAGATTACATTAAGCCAACTTTGAGTAAGATCGGTTGATGAATAAGGGTTTTGTGGCCAAATTTGGGAAAATCGGGCGATACATATATATGAGAGCTATATCTAAATCTGAACCGATTTGGATGAAATTTTGCAGCTCTTCAAGGGCGATGGAAGAGATTACCTTTTGCCAAATTTGGTGACGATCCGTTTGAAAAAACGCGCAACGTGACCCCATTTGTCGAAATCGGGCGATACATATAAATGGGAGCTATATCTAAATTTGAACCGATTTCTTCCAAATTCAACAGCGTTTGTCCTTGTGCCCAAAAAACTCCCTGTACCAAATTTCATCAAAATCGGTTAATAATTGCGACCGGAATCCTGTGAACAACAAATACATGGACAGACGGACGGACGGACACCAAGCGCTAGATCGACTCAGTAGGTGATTCTGAGTCGATCGGTATATATTTTATGGGGTCTAAAATCAAGATTTCTGGTAGGCACATTTTTTGGCCGATCAAACTTATTATACCCTGACCACTATGTGGTTTAGGGTATAAAAATGGGAAATCAGTCCCGCGATGTATATCATACTACAAGGTAGAGGGATAGGTTTTTAGCCTAAGTGGTAAGCGCATTGGTCTTTGCACAATAAAGGTCGAAAGGTGGACACTTTGACATGAGACATAAAAATGGCCACGAAGTAATTGGGAAAGCAGTTCCGTGGAGGAAATCATGCTCCGAGGCAAACGGTATGGATTTAAACCAGTATCGTCGATTGAAACGGAGTCCAGAACATGTCTGGTGGACTTTCCCATACTTATCAGCCAAAAAAAAATGTAAACAATTTCGAAACATATCACATTATCACAACCAAATTTCCATATGCTCCATATGGAAACCAGTTTCTGCATGGGGCTATGTACTAATTTTACAATCAGTAAGCATTTATGGAAGGTAAACAAAAAGTTAATTAGCTCTCTTGTAGTTAAACAAGCATACAGATAACGCATCTTCCTGTCTGGAACAATGAAGCGAAAAATAAATGCATGGACACGTATCCTCTAGACTTTATCTTGCATATTCAACATGGCATCATCAGCACTAAAGGAGACAAAAACAACATCCAAATTGGTAGTAGAAAAACACTTCCCAGACTAGTCCCAACCCAAATAAGACCACATTGCAAATAGACCAATAATTACCAGCTTTTATTGTCACTGTCAAAATTTTTGTAGTAAAATGGAAAACCCAACGAATTGTTAGCAACGTCTAGGCGTCTCCATTCTGTAGAACAACCCTATACCAAAGCAAAAAGTCGACCAGTAACACCCATTATCTCTTGGTACTCATTGATGATGGCGTGTTAGCATGTCGCTGATGATAATGATGATACATACGGAGTAACATACTTGAGCTGGAACGAATCAGAGTATTTAGTATTCCGTCCTTTCCAAACCAGACAGATAGCTAATCATTTATCATAAGACAAACAAGTGCAAAATTTGTTACTTGTAACGAAATCATAGTTTGTCTTCCTCCTACTCCCACTCCTATTACAGCTGCAGTGTCCTTAGTCCTGCCTACAACTACAGAAGGGTGTTAACAATAGCGTTTGCTTTGAATGTGTGTATATTTAACAAACTTTGAGGTTGCTATTGTTTTTGTTTTTTTTTTTGCAACCTGCCATCATAAAGTGAAAATGTTTTTCCTTTGTTTTTGCTTTATGTGGAAGAGTGGAACTTGTTGATATGGTAGGCTGGTTTTCTACCTTCGAACTCATTAAAAAGTTCACCTTTTTCTAGGATATTTAACAGACGAAAAAGAAGTTTTAATTGCGTGTCCTTTTCTTTCATTTATTATGAGTTTCGTAATAACTGCGTAATAGTTTCTGAGAGATATGAGAAAATTACGAATTTGTTTTCATTTTAAGCATTTGTGGGAAGCAAGAATGAGGTTTTCTATATTATGTGGAAAAAAGCAATAAGTTAATGTAGAATTAAATATAATAAATTTGAATTATAGTCTATATCAGAGAATGAAGCCGATCCATTTTTGTCGGCGGTTTGAGGCTTGGCGGCTAAGCCGATATATATTTGTTTATTCGGCGGTGGACAATTATCCATTATAAAATTAATTTGAAGTTATCCGATTGGTAATAAGATTAGTTGTACAACCAATCTTAAAATCAAATTTACATTTCATTAACATTTTTATACCCTAAACCACATAGTGGTCAGGGTATAATAAGTTTGATCGGCCAAAAAATGTGCCTACCAGAAATCTTGATTTTAGACCCCATAAAATATATACCGATCGACTCAGAATCACCTCCTGAGTCGATCTAGCGCTTGGTGTCCGTCCGTCCGTCTGTCCATGTATTTGTTGTTCACAGGATTCCGGTCGCAATTATTAACCGATTTTGATGAAATTTGGTACAGGGAGTTTTTGGGCACAAGGACAAACGCTGTTGAATTTGGAAGAAATCGGTTCAAATTTAGATATAGCTTCCATATATATGTATCGCCCGATTTCGACAAATGGGGTCACGTTGCGCTTTTTTTCAAATGGACCATCGCTCTTCAAGTCTGCAAAATTTCATCCAAATCGGTTCAGATTTAGATATAGCTCTCATATATATGTATCGCCCGATTTTCCCAAATTTGGCCACAAAACCTTTATTTATCAACCGATCTTACTCAAAGTTGGCTAAATATAATCTTCTATAGTACTAACCATATGTGCAAAAAATCATCGAAATCGGTTCAGATTTAGCTATAGCTCCCATATATACGTTCCGCCCGATTTTTCTAAATTTGGCCATAAAACCCTTATTTATCAACCGATCTTACTCAAATTTGGCTAAATGTAGTCTTCTATAGCACTAACTATATGTGCAAAAAATCATCGAAATCGGTTTAGATTTAGATATAGCTCCCATATATATGTTCCGCCCGATTTTCCCAAATTTGGCCATAGAACCCTTATTTATTAACCGATCTTACTAAAAGTTGGCTTAATGTAATCTTCTATAGCACTAACTATATGTACAAAAAATCATCGAAATCGGTTCAGATTTAGATATAGCTCTCATATATATGTATCGCCCGATTTTCCCAAATTTGACCACAAAACCTTTATTTATCAACCGATCTTACTCAAAGTTGGCTAAATATAATCTTCTATAACACTAACTATATGTGCAAAAAATCATCGAAATCGGTTCAGATTTAGATATAGCTCCCATATATATGTATAGCCCGATTTTCCCAAATTTGGCCATAGAACCCTTATTTATTAACCGATCTTACTAAAAGTTGACTAGATCGAGTCCTCTATAGTACTAACTATATGTGCAAAATTTCATCGAAATCGGTTCAGATGTAGATATAGCTCCCATATATGTATCACCTGATTTTGAAAAATTCGCCCCTAATAACCTTATGTTTGACCATACTGGCCTCATTTCTTAACTGATCTTACTCAAATCTTGCACAAGGTAACCTTTTGTGGTATTAATCAAACCCGCAAAATATTATGCAAATTGGTTCAGATTTAGATATAGCTTCCATATATATGCATAGCTCGATTTTCCCAAATTTGCGCCAATGGTTAGGTTAGGTTAGGTTAAAGTGGCAGCCCGATTAAATTTCAGGCTCAGTTAGACTATTCAGTCCATTGTGATACCACATTTAACTAAAAGTACCTATTACATATGGGCACTTCTAGTCTTAACCACTGAACCTTCTCTATTATTTACTTTTGTGGAACCAACCAGATTGCTCCAAAAACATTAACAAACTGCTTAAGTTAACGTTTTCCAGGTCAGCCAGTAATCTAAAGCTATATGCTCCTAAAATTCGCTTACGCCTTACACAAAAAGCAGGACACTCACACAAGAGGTGTTTAATTGATTCCTTTTCCTCCACGTCATGACAGCTTATACAATAGTCATTATACTTCGCACCTATAGTTTTTGCAAATTCGCCTATCAGGCAGCGACCCGTTATAGCAGATATTAGGAGTGCTATCTGACGCCTTGAGAACACTAGCATATCTAGTGTGCGGTTTAAGATTAAATGGGGCCATATTTGCTTGGTGTCGTTACAACCCTTGCAATTTTCCCATCGAATATTGGCCATCATAACAGCCTTCTCACGCAGTAAGAGCTTGCAGGTGGCCAGAGGCATACCAACAGATTATAGTTCCCCTGGAATATGTAAGGTAGTTCTTAGCCTTGCTAACACATCTGCTTCACAGTTCCCCGGTATGTTCCTATGACCAGGCACCCATATTAGGTGAATATTGTACTGCTCAGCTATCTCGTTGAGAGATTTGCGGCAGTCTATGGCCGTTTTTGAGTTAAGGAACACAGAGTCCAAGGATTTTATTGCAGGTTGACTGTCTGAGTATATATTAATGCCAATATTTGTTGGAACATTACTTCTCAGCCAATTCACCACCTCTCTTATTGCCAATATTTCAGCCTGAAAAACACTACAGTGATTAGGTAATCTTTTCGCTATTCGAATTTCCAGATCTTTAGAATATACTCCGAACCCCACTTGTCCATTCAATTTGGAGCCATCAGTATAGAAATCTATATATCTTTTATTCCCCGGGGTCTGTGTACACCACGCCTCACTGTTGGGAATTAGAGTTTCAAACTTTTTGTCGAAAAGTGGTTTTGCCAGGGTGTAATCCACTACGTTAGGCACAGCTGGCATTACTTTGAGGACCGAACTATGACCGTACATTTTTTCCGACCACAGCGATAGCTCGCGCAACCGCACAGCCGTTGTTGCAGCTGACTGTTTGGCCAAAATGTCTAAAGGCAATAGATGTAGCATGACATTAAGGGAGTCTGTTCCTGTCTTACTAAATGCGCCTGAGATACATAAGCTCGCCATACGCTGAACTTTATCTAAACAAGTCGGTTTCTGAAGTGCCGGCCACCAGACTACAACACCATATAGCATTATAGGTCTAACCACTGCCGTGTATAGCCAATGCACAATTTTTGGTCTTAGTCCCCACTTTTTCCCTATTGCCTTTTTGCACGAGTACAAAGCTACCGTGGCTTTTCTCGCCCTCTCTTCAATATTAAGCCTAAAATTCAGCTTCCTGTCCAAAATAACGCCAAGGTATTTTGCACACTCACCAAAGGGAATTTCAGTACCCCCTAAGGAAATGGGCCTAACCTTGGGAGTTTTGCGATCTTTGCAGTACATGACTATTTCTGTCTTTGCTGGATTTACACCAAGACCATTATCTTTCGCCCATTTCTCAGTCATCCGGAGAGCTCTCTGTATAATATCTCTGATTGTGGATGGGAATTTTCCCCTGACTGCTAGCGCCACATCATCTGCGTATGCCACCACTTTTATCCTTTCTTTTTCTAGAGAAACTAGAAGGTTGTTTATAGCAACATTCCAAAGAAGAGGTGATAGAACTCCTCCTTGGGGAGTGCCTCTGTTCACATACCTTTGTATGTTTGCTTGCCCTAGTGTGGCTGAAATACGTCTCTTCATTAGAAGTTCGTCTAACAGCCTAAGTATACCTGGATCAACATTCAGAGTTGTCAGTCCATTTAATATCGAGCTCGGATGGACATTATTGAACGCCCCTTCGATGTCTAGAAACGCCAGACAGTGAAATGACAGATAGTGAGCTTTCAATAAAGCTGACCAGTTCATGCAATGCGGTCTCAGTAGACCTGCCCTTCGAGTATGCATGCTGTCGTTTCGAGAGCAAACCTGAATCCACGCTAGTTCTAAGATACATGTCTATCATCCTCTCCAGGGTCTTAAGTAGGAATGAGGATAAGGTGATTGGTCGGAAATCCTTCGCACTCGAGTGAGAGGCTTTTCCTGCTTTAGGTATGAAGACGACTTTTGTTTCCCTCCACTTTTCTGGAATATATGCTAAGTTTACACATTGTTTATATATCACCGTCAACCAGGGGATAATTCTTTCAGCCACTGCCTGTAACTCCGCCGGAGTAATTCCATCAGGTCCGGGGGATTTGAATGGTCCAAAGCTATTTAAAGCCCATTTTATTCTAAATTCCGACACAATTTCCTCGATAGGAAATGATCGCTGAGCCTCTGTTACACCGCCGGAACATGGTTCAACCGTCTGATTTCCAGGGAAGTGTGTGTCCAAAAGTACCTCCAACGTCTCCTCACTGGACGTTGTCCAATTTCCCTCCGATGTTTTAATGAAACCTGGAGCGGTGTTAGTGGATGCTAGTACCTTCCGTAGTCTGGAAGCCTCTGACGTATTCTCAATACTGCTACAGTAATCATCCCAAGAGTTTTGTTGAGACGTTCTCAGTTCTCGTTTATATTCTCTCAGATTCATCTTGTAAGTGTCCCAATCCTCCGGAGCTCTTGTGGACTTTGCTTTGTTAAAGAGCATCCTGCAGGATTTCCTCATATTACTTAACTCCGTAGTCCACCATGGCGGCCGATTTTTTCCCCTTGGCTTTCCTCTAGGGCATGCAGCTTTCAGTGAAATGTTGAAGGCCTTAGTAATCCGCTCCACTGCGTGTTCGATATCTTGCACAGTACTCATATTTGTCTCCGGCACTTCCGGTATCATCAAATTGAACGATTCCCTATACCTATTCCAATCAGCTTTCCTAACATTTGGCGGAAATATGGTCTTTGAAGTATGAACAGCCAATCTGAAACTGATGTAGCGATGATCTGAGAAGCTATGTTCCCTCAAAACTTGCCACTCAGATATCTTATCATTCGGTTCCGGAGAGGTCAACGTTACGTCCAAAACCTCTTGTCTGTTCCTGGTGACGAAGGTTGGTGCATCTCCCTTATTGCAAACTACCAGGTTAGTACGCAAAATAAACTCTATTAGCGACTCTCCCCTTGCATTAGTATCACTACTTCCCCAAATACTATGATGTGCATTTGCATCGCATCCCATAATGAGTTTTGTCTTTGTTTTTAGTGACTCCTCAACTAAGGTCTTAACGGCACAGGGTGGCATATCCCTATCATGTCCCATGTAGACCGAAGATACCCAATATTTGCATGTGGATATCTCTAGACTGGCTACGACAGTGTCTGCATTGCTCAATGAAGGAAGCAGAAACAAGTTTAGTTCGTTTTTAGCAATTATACATGCTCGATTTATATCGTTACCGGTATTATGCAAAAGTTTGAAACCCGGAGTGCTTAATTCACAGATCTTGTTCTTATATATGTATGGTTCTTGAATAAGAACTATATCTATGTCTCCTTTCATCAGGAGAACTTTTAAGGCAGCACAAGCGGCCTTACAATGGTGAAGATTTATCTGGAGGAACCGTAGAACCATCCAAATTTTCAACCATCGTCAGATCAGCCGCTTCAATTGAGTCATCAAGGGCTTCCTCTTCACAGATCTCGGTGACTCTCGCAACAATCCGCGGTTCAGCTTTGGTGAGGCTTGAGCCTGTAGAAACTTCCCGCATATGATTTTCGCCATAGTCTGTAGGTTTTATGTCTCCTTCGGCTTCGCTAGGAGATTTTTTCACTGCTGACTCTACCGGAGGCTTGTCCGTTTCGGTATCCTTTGGCTGATCGCTTTTGTATACCTTCATATGGATATCATGAAAGCCATAACTTACGCGTCCTTGGTTCTGGGCTAGATGTGGCAGCGACTCTATGTTTAATATAAACACCGCATGACGTCTTGGTCCATCCACCTCATCCAAACGACCAACCTTCCAATCGGCGGTTGGAAGATCTGGGTTACATTCTTTTAGTCTCTCTAGTATTGACTCAGGATCAGGAGGGTTTGCCGGTATCCATGCATGTGCTCTAGGTTTAGCCGGTATGTCTTTTTTATCGACTAACTCCAAAGCGGCTCCTTCCCAAACTTCACCAATTAGCATCAATGCAGCTTTAAAGCAATCCATAGACCTCTGGTCTGCAAAAGCTATTAACTTATATCGTCCTTGATACCATCCAGCATCTTGCCGTCGAGGACTTGGTCCGGGAAACTTTTTTCGCACCTCTGAGTAGATACCAGACATCGCGTTCTCAATTTCCCCCCATTTTTGCCTTGGAATCATACCGTCCAATGCTCCTTTATTAATAATAGCCATCACAAGGCTGTCTTTTGCAACTGAGGCAAACGATCTTTGATCCCGTTTAGAGGATGGTAGCTCATCCGGTGATCGTTCCCTTTTTCCAGCTTCAAGAATTCCTTGAGCCCATTTTAAGGAATCGCTTTGCTTAGCCGACAACGTGCTTGGGTCGACTGATCCTAATTTCTTTAGGATAAACAAAGCATTTCTTCGTTCCTTGAATCTCTTTCGAGAGGGATTGCCTCCTTTTGATGTCGTCACCTTAGAAAAGGTTCGACTTGCCAAAGTGTCAACTCCAGTCGACCCGTCTACAGGTCGACTAATTGGGCCTGACTCTTGGTCGCTGCCCAAATTTATAACTTCAGTCGTTACCCGTCCACTGGGCCCTGAAGTTAGCAACCCAGTGGATGACTTTGAATTTCGCTGCATGGTGGTTTATTATTTCCACCACACGTGAAATTCGTAATAAGTACTTATTACGATGAAATACTCCGCTATTAGAAAACACGTCCGTTCAGTTCGACGGTTAAATACGATGCGCCAATAGTACTCTTATTTATTAACCAATGTTACTCAAATTTCAAATTTTGATGTACTAGCCGATCGTACTTATACGTACTTGTAGCTCTTACGTAAGAATATTGCTCGATTTTTACAAATTTGTATTTATTACCCACACTAATTTAACGATTTTCTCTTTTTTAATAATGGGCTCAATATTAGTGGAATACCAACTCCGTAGGTGCAATATCAACATAGCCAGTGTTGCTAGAAGTAGGGGAAATTCCCTATATGTAGGGTTTTTCTAATATTTAGCGTCTTGTAGGGACGTAGGGCCACAATGTAGGACATTTTCACTCAACACAATTTGTAATAATTTTTACATTTTGGTGGCTCTAGAGGAGTCAATTAGAAGCCGGCAAGGCTTGATCTTTAACAATGTGTGGTAAACTTTATTCCTGTAGAGAATTTTGTCAACATTTTATTTCTATAGAACATTTTGTCAAAATTGTATTTCTATAGAATTTTTTTTCAAAATATTATTTCTATAAAAAATTTTCTCAAAATTTTATTTCTGTGGAATTTTTTCTCAAAATTTTATTTCTATAGAATTTATTGTCAAAATTTTATTTCTATAGAAAAATTTCTCACAAAAATTTGTTTATAGAAATTTCATCCAAAATTTTATTTGTATACACGGATGAAAAAGGCTGTTTTTCATATGTTTGGCTATAAACATTATATGTTTGGAACACAAATTTTTAAACACAATATTTTTGAGTGCAAGCATATAATGTTCATAAACTAGCATAACATGTTTGGGACATATATGATAATATGTTAGAACATATTATGTTTGGGACATAAAATGTTTGTAAATATAATATGCTTGGATGCAAACATATATTAATTTAGAAATAGCCTATAAACATATATGTATTTAGTAGCTTGGAGCGCTATTTAACAGGGAGCGATATTGAATTAAGTTGGTGGTTGTTGCTTGTTATTACAAAATTAACATTTTATTTTTCCTTGGGCAATTGATCAGCTACTTCTTTGATCCTTACAAACTATGTGGTCCGCTGTTCGAATCCCCGTCCGGCAAAAGGTAAAATTAAAATAAAAAAAATCATACAATTGAATAATTTCTTCTACAATGTTTGTATTACAGAAAAAGGTGCTAAGAACTAAAAATCTCGTGGAAGTGAGAAAGATGTGGGGGAATATACAATTAGGCAGAAACAAAATTTTGAGCATTCAGGTCGAAAACCTATGTTGTTAGCACCTATATTACCTGTTTATTTTCATAATTAATTATGATTGTAAATATATAAATAAATAACAAGTATATACGGCCGCAAGTTCGGCCAGGCCGAATCTTATGTACCCACCACCATGGATTGCGTAGAAACTTCTACGAAAGACTGTCATCCACAATCGAATTACTTGGGTTGTGGTATCTTAAAACTTCTTATTCCTGCATGGTTGTTGGATACCATATACTAACATCACGTACCAAATTTCAACCGAATGGGAAGTATTTTGCTCTTCCAAGGGGCTCTGGAGGTCAAATCTGGGGATCGGTTTATATGGGGCCTATATATAATTATGGACCGATATCGACCAATTTTTGCATGGGTGTTTGAGGCCATATATTAACACCACGTACCAAATTTCAACTGAATCAGATGAATTTTGGTATTCCAAGAGGTTCCGGAGGTCAAATCTGGTGATCGGTTTATATGGGGGCTATATATAATTATGAGCCGATGTGGACCAATTCTTGCATGGTTGTTAGAGACCATATACTAACATCACGTACCAAATTTCAGCCATATCGGATGAAATTTGCTGCTCTTAGAGGCCTCGCAAGCCAAATCGGGGGATCGGTTTATATGGGGGCTATATATAATTATGGACCGATGTGGACCAATTTTTGCATGGTTGTTCGAGACTATATACTAACACCATGTAACAAATTTCAGCCGGATCGGATGAAATTTGCTTCTCTTAGAGGCCTCGCAAGCCAAATCGGGGGATCGGTTTATATTGGGGCTATATATAATTATGGACCGATGTGGACCAATTTTTGCATGGTTGTTAGAGACCATATACTGACACCATGTACCAAATTTCGGCCGGATCGGATGAAATTTGCTTCTCTTAGGGGCCTCGCAAGCCAAATCGGGGGATCGGTTTATATGGGGGCTATATATAATTATGGACCGATGTGGACCAATTTTTGCACGGTTGTTAGAGACCATATACTAACACCATGTACCAAATTTCAGCCCGATCGGATGAAATTTGCTTCTCTTAGGGGCCTCGCAAGCCAAATCAGGGGATCGGTTTATATGGGGGCTATATATAATTATGGACCGATATGGACCAATTTTTGCATGGTTGTTAGAGACCATACACTTACACCATGTACCAAATTTCAGCCGGATCGGATGAAATTTGCTTCTCTTAGAGGCCTCGCAAGCCAAATTTTGGGGTCCGTTTATATGGGGGCTATACGTAAAAATGGACCGATATGGCCCATTTGCAATACCATCCGACCTACATCAATAACAACTACTTGTGCCAAGTTTCAAGTCGATAGCTTGTTTCGTTCGAAAGTTAGCGTGATTTCAACAGACGGACGGACGGACGGACGGACGGACGGACGGACGGACATGCTCAGATCGACTCAGAATTTCACCACGACCCAGAATATATATACTTTATGGGGTCTTAGAGCAATATTTCGATGTGTTACAAACGGAATGACAAAGTTAATATACCCCCCATCCTATGGTGGTGGGTATAATAAATAAAATTTTGAGCACAACATTGTTTGGGAGAATTTTTGTTAAGCATATAATATTTTTGGGTGCAAAATGCTTCCAAACATATTATATGTTCACATAATAACATATTGTTTTTTGGAAGACAACATTATTGAATTTGGATGCAAAAATACAAAATGTTTGGAACTTAGACTACCCAAACATATATTGTTTAGACCAGTATGCTTTCAAACATATTATATATTGGAAGAGATCAAACATATAAATGTTTGGGCAATACCCAAAAATGTATATGCTTGAAGCAAAATATGTTTGGGAGTATATGTTACAGAAGCGATTTTTTGTGAGCGTGTAGAGATTTAACAAAATAGATTACTAATTTGGGTAGAATTCTACCAACTGTGGCAACCGTGGTGGTAATACAAATTTATATTCTAAGTTATATACGTTGCATATTCATGTTTTAAGATAATAAAGTATTTAGAACCATTTTTGTTTTGTAATTTTTTTTTAATTTAACGAAAAATATAGTAGGGAAAATTGTTTGGGAATGTATGGGAAAGTAGGTAACTTTTTTTGTCCTTGTAGGGTAAACCGAACATTTTCCGTGGAAACATTGACTTTGAGCTATAGTCAGATTGACACAAAGCACCCGTAGACATGTACCCCTTAATTTTCTTAAATATGCAACTGCGGTTTATCTCCCAGACCTATATGTTACCACACAAATGCTTATGATTACTAATTCTGTAATGGTTTGGCGGGCGGGGCCGACTTTCTACTTTACTTACTTGTTTAATAATGGACTCAATATTAGTGGCATACTAACTCTTTTGGTGCAAAATAAACTATAGCTCCTAATATTAGACATTTCTGCTCAGATTGTGACAAGACTCCCGTAAACATGTACCCCCCTTTATGTTCACCAAAACCTATACCAATGATACCCCACAAATGCTTATGTTTACTAATTCAGTAGGGGTGGTTTAAGTGCTCGTGGACTCGACTGTGCATCTTCCAGACGTAAGCTGCACTCAATTTACTACAGCGACTACAAATCCATCCCCGCTTCCCTCGGAGTATGATTTCCACCTCTGAACTGCTTTCCCAATTACTTTAAGGTGGACCCCTTCGTGATTCACAACCGTCAGACTTCACCTTTTGTCTCATGATAAAGCGTACATCTATCGTCCTATTTTGTGCAAATCTGTTAGCCGATGTGTACTGGACTTCGACTAAAAACCCATTGCACTTGCCTGAAGGTGTGATTTCCACCTCGGAATCATTTTCCTCTTACTTTTTGGTTGACCCATTCGCAGTTCATGACCATCTCCCTTCAGATTTCAGCTTTTATCTCTTATGTGGACCCGTCCATGCCGGTACTTTGATTTTCAAAGACCAAAGCGTCCACCAGCCCTGTTCCGGACTCTGTCTCAATGAACGATAGCGTCTAAACACCTATCCCGCTTTCTTTGCAGCATGTTTATAGCCACAGAACCACATTCCCTTTACATTGAGGTGGACCACTTCGTGGTGCATGACATTATCCTGTACGTCCACCTTCAGACTCCAGCTTTTATTGCGAGGACCAATGTGTCCACCAGACATGTGTCTTCCTTCTGACTCCAGCTCTTATTTCTCATGTCGACGCGTCCATGTGGGCTTTGATTGCGAAGACCATGTTCAACAAATCGTGTTGATAACTGTTTCCGTTATTTTGCGGGTGAGGATGGGAAAACGCTTTATGGACTCGACAATGTGGTCACCAGACGTATGCCGAATTCAATCTCAATCGACGATACTGGCAAAAAACCAAACCCGCATCTCTCGAAGTATGATTTCTACCTCAGAAGCGCTTTATTCTTACTAGGAGGTGGACCGCCTCTTGGTTCATGACCACATCCAGTAAGGTTGTCTTCAGACTTCATGGTCTTATCAGTTTTATTTTTAGCGAAGACCTGTGACTTGTGCCGGACATCATTTCAATCGACGATAATTACTAAAAACCCATTGCACTTCCCTCAAGGTGTGATTTCCACCTCGGAACCACTTCCTCCTCAATTCAAAGTGGATCCCTTCGTGATTCATTACCATCTCCTATAGGTCAGCCTTCGGAGGCCTTTTCCGAACTCCGTCTCAATTAACTATAGCATCTCAAATCCATGCCGCTTCATTTGGAGCATGTTTATCGCCTCAGAACCACTTTCCCTTTACATTGAGGTAGACTCATTGTTGGTACATCACAGTATCCTGTATATCTGCCTTCAGACTCCAGCTTTTAAACCTCATGTAGACCCGCCTATGACCTTGTTTTGTAAAGACCTGGGCATCCACCAGCCTTATTCCGAACTCCACCTCTATGAAAAATATAGTCTAAACCCCCAACCAATCCGTCCGCCAAACATTTGTCGGACTCCATCACAATGTGTGTTGAACTCCATCCCAATGGACGATAGTAACTACAATCTAGTCATCTTCCTTCGGGATATTGTTTCCTCCTGGGAACCTCATCCTCCTTACTTTTATATGGACCCCTTCGTGATTCATGACCTTCTACTATAAGTCTGCTTCAGACTCCAGCCAGCTTTTATTTCTCATATTGACGGTCTTTCTTTTGAAGACCAATGTGTCTACCAGACGTGTACCGGACCTCATCGCAATAGTGACTAAAAACCCATTCCGGTTCCATCTGGGTATATTTTTTACCTCGGAATCTCTTCTGCCTTATTTTAATGTGGCTGCGGTTCATGACCATATCCTGTAAGTCAGCCTTTAGACTGATGCAATTATTTCGCCCATCCCGCATCCCTCAGAGTATGATTTACACCTCGGAACTGCGTTATTTTTAGGATGACCTCTCCATCTGCCTTCAGACTTCTGATTTTATCTTTTATATCGAGGAGTCTCTGTAGGTCTGGCTTAGATTCGTGTGCAAGCCGATTAAATTTTCACTGTAGTAATTAGGAGGAGAAGCGTAGCTTGCACCCAGAAAAGGAATATGATCACCTCAACCATGTTTCGAGAGCAAAATGTTATTTTTGGACGGAGAACATGTAACATGTTTGCGGCAACCATGTTATTTTCTAAAAAAGCATATGTCTAGTTTCGGAAACCATGTATATGTTTGCCGAGAAAACAACATTTTTGCGACAAACATGTTCCATGGTCACTGTCCAAAAATAACATTTTGCCCTCGAAACATGGTTGAGATGATCATATTCCTTCTCTGCGTGTGGGGGGATATAACTTTCTCTTTATCCCTATTTTCGAACCAAAATATCTGGACCGATTTAATTAAACTTTTCTGGTAACATAGACCCCGCTGCATATGTGGACGTGATCTTCTCTTGAAAACCAATTAAGTATTAGATAAAATGTATTTTTTTAATAAAGTGAGACCAAGGACATTTAATTTGGGCATGTGACATGTATTGATTTCCATCCATATTGGGAGCAATGTATTTCGAGGTGTTTTTTCATTAACAATATTAAACCATACACAGAAAAAAATTTCCGTACTTAAACTAACGCCAAATTTAACTTATTTTTATTGCAAAAAAAATATTTGTTTGTAGTTCAATTTTATTATTTTTTGCGAACTTTTCCACAGCCCAATGAAATTTTCGTTTTTTTTTAAGTATGTCTGAAACATTTTGTGGACTAAACGCGAGTATAAAGTTCAATGACCGTACACATAAGTTCATTTTTAACTAAAACAAATGAAAATTTTCGTACAATTCCCAAAAATAGTAAGAATGAACTACTGTATGGTTAAAATGGTCATGTTAGGTTAGGTGGCAGCCCGATGTATCAGGCTCACTTAGACTATTCAGTCCATTGTGATACCACATTGGTCAACTTCTCTCTTATCACTGAGTGCTGCCCGATTCTATGTTAAGCTCAATGACAAGGGACCTCCTTTTTATAGCCGAGTCCGAACGGCGTTCCAAATTGCAGTGAACCATTTAGAGAAGCTTTGTAACCCTCAGAAATGTCACCAGCATTACTGAGGTAGGATAATCCACAGCTGAAAAACTTTTGGTGTTCGGTCGAAGCAGGAATCGAACCCACGACCTTGTGTATACAAGGCGGGCATGCTAACCATTGTACCACGGTGGCTCCCTAAATTGTTATGATTTGGCGCCAATGATTTTCCTTTTTACTTTTAGTTAATTTTTTCTTGAATGAGAGGGAGTAATTTCGAAAACAACAGTTAAAAAGTACAACATGGTACTAAATTTTCCTGGTTTTAACAACACTTCGTGGAAATCCCAAAACATGGAGTACAAAATAATTCAATTTTCGCGCGAGGTATTTCATTCTTCCTATAAAACAGTTCACATTTTTTTCGGTGTAGAGATACCTTTTCTCTTCTCCTTGTACAATTGCTGTGGGATTTGCAATGAACTTCAAAAAGGGCAAACTTTCTTAAGTGTAGTTTGGGGGTAAATATGTGTCGATGAAAAAGTGTTGTTGATTTTTCCAGCTGCAGGTTAAGTTTTTCATTAACACGTAGTCTCTGGATTCCAAAATAAATATGCTCTCTTTACTGATTCATTGTGGATAACATTTATAGCCTGTGATTATCTTCCGCTGAAGAGGATGAGACACATATGAAGCCATTGTCAATGAATGGATATATAGCCTGTAGTTATTTGAGAATTAAACATGTGCCATGAATACGATGATGGAGGGAGGGAGGATACAGTCATAAACGTCAGGAAATTAAAAGTGTGAACTGAACGGAAGTTAAATAAAAATCCTTATAAATATGGAATCGAATCTAAATTGAAGGTTGAGATATGAATGTTGGTAAAGGGTGATTTTTTCAGAGCTATAGGAAAATGTTTCAAAATACATAACACATAAAATGTAGAAAAATACTTGAAATTTTTATTTGAATCGATAGTACACCCAAAGAAAAAATACTGTCATCTGGAACGAAATTTAAGACAAAGGAAATTCCCCTTTTCGATAACGTATTTTCCTTAAGAACAAACAAACCCGAATTTATGATTATTAATTCAATGATTGGCTATAATCTTTTTTCTTTACTTTTAAATAGAGCTTCTTACCCTTGGTGGAGGATTGCTCTTTTTTATTGAAGGACCAAATGTTTACCTGACCTGACCGAAAACATGAAAATGATTAAAATCTATAAATAGTGCTATAACATCCTAGGTGTCACTAAAATGGTAAATGAATTCAACTCGTAAGCATTTTATGTTCGTGAGCGGGATTATTTTCGAGAGCGTATTTGCTGCGAACGGCGACGAATCGATGATTGAAGGTCATCATTAAAACTCGCCTATACAGCTGTGATATTTTCTATAGTTAGAACTTTATCTAAAGTAAATTGTGTAAAGTTGGTGCGAAATTTAGTCACAATAGCCCGAACAGAATTGGTCGATTAAACTGAGCATAAAATGCAAGAAGCGCGTGGTGAACTTTCTAGAGGTGTGCACGTGACACGAAATTGTCGTGACTCACGAAAATTTTCGTGACTCACGCGTGAGTCGTGAGTCACGCTGATGGTAACGGCGTGAGTGTGCGTGAGCGTGATTAACCAAACAAATGTCGTGCGTGAGCGTGAGTCACGAAAATAATATCTTCGTGAGTGTGCGTGAGTAACGAATTTCGGAAAAACACGCTCACGAAAATAATCCCGCTTACGAACATAAAATGCTTCCGAGTTCAATTCATATATAATTTTAGTGGCATCCTAAGTGTTGAAAGTTTTATAACGCTCTCGATTTTAATCATACTCATATTTTCAGTCAGGTTCTATAGGTAAATTACTGATGAAATTTTTCGTGAGTGACGATGTTTCTCGTGAGTCACGACATTTTTCGTGAGTCACGATATTTTTCGTGAGTCACGACATTTAAAAGATTTTCGTGCGTGAGTGTGCGTGAGTACAAATTTTCTTTTCGTGAGCGTGCGTGAGCGTGAGTCCTACCAAAAAATGTCGTGCGTGAGTGTGCGTGAATAAGATTTCTCCGTCGTGAGTGTGCGTGAGCGTGAGTAAAATATTAATCACGTGCACACCTCTAGAACTTTCTAAACAGACCACTTATTTTGATAACAAAAATTTGATTTATCGGGTGATTCGTACGAATTGGAGATATAGATAACTTTGTGGCATTTTCGACTTATGTTAGCAGACTTACATTTTTATACCCACCACCATAAAATGGTGACGGGGGTATAATAAGTTTGTCATTCCGTTTGTAACGCATCGAAATATCCATTTCCGACTATATAAAGTATATATATTCTTGATCAGGGAGAAATTCTAAGACGATATAAGCATGTCCGTCTGTCTGTCTGTCTGTCTGTCTGTTGTAATCACGCTACAGCCTTCAATAATGGCGCTATCGTCCCGAAATTTGGCACAGATTAGTTTTTTGTTTGCAGGCAGGTCAAGTTCGAAGATGGGCTATATCGGTCCAAGTTTTGATATAGTCCCCATATAAACCGACCTCCCGATTTGGGGTCTTGGGCCTATAAAAACCGTAGTTTTGATCAGATTTGCCTGAAATTGGAAACCTAGAGGTATTTTGGGACCATAAAGAGGTGTGTCGAAAATGGTCCGTATCGGTCCATGTTTTAGTATAGCCCTCATATAGACCGATCTCCCGATTTTTCTTCTTAGGCGTCTAGAAACAGTATTTTCTATCCAATTTGCGCGAAATTGAAAATCTAGAGGTATTTTAGGACCATAAGGAGGTGTGTCGAAAATCGTTCGTATCGGTCCATGTTTTGATATAGCCCCCATATAGACCGATCTCCCGATTTTGCTTCTTGGGCGTCTAGAAACTATATTTACCATCCGATTTGCCTGAAATTGAAAATCTAGAGGTATTGTGGGACTATAAAGAGGTGTGTCGAAAATGGTCCATATCGGTCCATGTTTTGGTATAGCCCCCATATAGACCGATCTCCCGATTTTGCTTCTTACGCGTCTAGAAACAGTATTTTCTATCCGATTTGTATAAAATTGAAAATCTAAAGGTATTTTGGGACCATAAAGAGGTGTGTCGAAAATGGTCCGCATCGGTCCATGTTTTGATATAGCCCCCCATATAAACCAACCTCCCGATTTGGAGTCTTGGGCCTATAAAAACCGTAGTTTTTATCCAATTTGCCTGAAATTGGAAATATAAATTTATTTGAGAACCATAAAAAGGTGTGCCGAAAATGGTGCTCATCGGTCCATGTTTTGGTATAGCCCCCATATAGACCGATATCCCGATTTTGCTTTTAGGGCTTCTAGAAACTATATTTACCATCCGATTTGCCTGAAATTGGAAATCTAGAGGTATTTGAGGACCATAAAAAGGTGTGCCGAAAATGGTGCTCATCGGTCCATGTTTTGATATAGCCCCCATAGAGACTGATATCCCGATTTTGCTTCTTGGGCTTCTAGAAACTATATTTACCATCCGCTTTGCCTGAGATTCTTGAACTATAATGAACTGTATTTATTACATGATTTGCCTGAAATTCGAAATCTAGAGGTATTTTTAGATTACAAATAAGAGTGCCGAAATTGAGGTATATCGGTCCATATTTTGGTATAACCCCCATATAGACTGATCTCTCGATTTTTACTTCTTGGGCGTCTAGAGACTATATTTTCTTGCCGATTTGTTTGAAATTGAAAATCTGGAGATATTTTAAGATCCCAAATATGTGAGTACACAGAAAAAAATATCACCAAAATATTTCCAATTAAAAAGTTAATTGAAGTTGAAAATTTTTCCAATTAATAAATTAATTGATACAATTAACTTTTTAATCATGATAGAAACATTAAGTTAATTAAGTCAATGATTGAAATTTTTAAAATGTTTAATTAAAAAATTAATTGATACAATTAACTTTTTAATCAAATTCGGAAGACTAATTCAGTTAAAAAAGTGCTGATTTTTTCTACTTTTTTAATTAAAAATGTATTTCAAACAATCATTTATTAATCCAAATAAAAACTCTAAGCCAATCTAACTAAGTAATTAAAAATAGTTACCTTTTTAAAAATAGTTACCTTAATAAATTAATTGCGTTTTGCAATCAACATCAATTAAATTTTTAATTGAATCAATTAAAAAATTAATTGAATTTTGCTGAAAAAATCAATTAATTTTTTAATCAAGAATTTTTTCTATGCCCAATTAAAACTGTGATTGATACTATAATTTTCGTGATTGAAGACATTTCAATTAAAAAATTAATTGGATCAATTAATTTGGTGATTGAATCAGAGAAAAAATTTTTTGTGTGTAGCAAATGGTGCCTATCGGTCCATGTTTTGGTATAGCCCCCATATACACCGATCTCCCGGCTTTATTTCTTGGGCTTCTAGAATCCGTAGGTTTTATCCGATTTGCTGGAAATTAGTAATCTATAATAAAATTTTAGACAAACGAAATTTCTTTTTCTTATTAAGTGTTTTCGTTTATTCAACGATTGTCTCTAAAATTTGTGTCAAAAGAAAACTTGCTTGTCTAAAATTACGTTTCTCAAAAAAGAATACATTTCTTTCAGGGTATAGCAGACGCACTGATCATGAAAATTGCTTCAAACTGAAAGAAAAAGTTCCAGATTTTACTCATTGTATTTAAATAAATGCGGAAAAATCTACAGATTTAAGATTTTAAATCCAGGCGTAATTTCAACATATACACGATATGTTTATATTTTCTCTAAAACTCTAACAAAATTGGTTCTCATAAATAAAGAATTTTATCTGGTCTTCATAGGTAGAATCTTTAAAGTTTGTCTTCGGGAGCTAGCTCGTTTGGAAGAAGATTTGTCATCAAACCCCCTACAATTCTATATATTATCAAGTAACCCACTACGACGAAGAGTTTTCATAGTAAACTATTATACTTGATTCATGGTGGTGGGTATTTAAAATTCGGCCCGGCCGAATTTACTGCTGTATATACTTGTTTGTCAAAATTTTATTTCTGTAGATAATTTTTTCAAAATTTTATTTCTATACACTCAAAAAAAAAAAAAAATAATGAACCCTATATTTCACTAAAGCCAATTTAACGTTATTTTAATTCATTGAATTATTATGTTTGGAGAATAAAGGAAATTTTCTCCAAACATAATAATTCAATGAATTAAAATAAAGTTAAATTAGGTTTAGTGAAATAGAGGGTTCATTTTTTTTTGTGAGTGTATAGAAATACAATTTTGACAAAATTATCTACAGAAATAAAATTTTGACAAAAAATCAAAGTCTGCTAATAATTTTTTGCGTGCGTTAATTAAATGAACTAAAAACTGGAAAAAATTATACACAAACAAAACACTAAATAAAAAAATACTAAATTCATACTTTTCACAAAATAGTTCATTATTTCTTTAAATTTGTGAATTTTACTACAAATCCGTCCATTGTGGCACTAAAGACATTTTTGCAATTTTTAACTCCAGTTTTTTCCTTCAAACTACGAAAGTTTCTTTAACAAGTGAAAAAAATTAATTATGTTTAATAAATATTCTTGAATTTCTCGAAAAATATGTACTTATTTATTTTATATCGGCGTGATGTCAGCGTTTGTAATACTGTTTAGTTAAAATTTTCTAAAAATAATCAAAATTTTCTAAAATTAACCAAAATTTTACTTCAGTGTAGAATTTTTTTTTTTAATTTATTCTTTAGAATATCTTGCCAAAATTTTGGAAGGTTTTGTCAAAATTTTATTTCTATAAAAAATTTTGTCAAAATTTTATTTCTATAGAAAATTTTGTCAAAAATTTATTCCTACAGAAAATTTTGTCAAAATTTTATTGCTATGGAAAATTTTGTCAAAATTTTATTTCTATAGAAAATGTTGTCAAAATGTTATTTCTATAGAAAATTTTGTCAAAATTTTATTCTAAGGAAATTTTTGTTAAAATTTTATTTATTTGAAAATTTATTTATTTATTTTTATGGAAACTTTTGTCAAAATTTTATTTCTATTGAAAATGAAATGAAAATGTTGTCAAAATGTTATTTCTATAGAAAATTTTGTCAAAAACTTATTCCTACAGAAAATTTTGTCAAAATTTTATTGCTATGGAAAATTTTGTCAAAATTTTATTTCTATAGAAAATGTTGTCAATATTTTATTCTATAGAAAATTTGATCAAAATTTTATGTCTGTAAAAAATTTTGTCAAAATTTTATTTCTAAGGAAATTTTTGTTAAAATTTTATTCCTATGAAAAATTTTGTCAAAATTTTATTTCTATGGAAAATATTGTCATCATTCTATTTCTATTGAAAATGTTGTCAAAATGTTATTTCTATAGAAAATTTTGTCAAAATTTTATTTCTATAGAAAATTTTGTCAAGATTTTATTTATATTGAAAATGTGGTCAAAATGTTATTTCTATAGAAAATTTTGTCTAAAATTTTATTTCTATAGAAAATTTTGTCAAAATTTTTTTCTATGGAAAATTTTGTTAACATTTTATTGCTATGGAAAATTTTGTCAAAATTTTATTTCTATAGAAAATGTTGTCAATATTTTTTTCTATAGAAAATTTGATCAAAATTTTATGTCTGTAAAAAATTTTGTCAAAATTTTATTTCTAAGGAAATTTTTGTTAAAATTTTATTCCTATGAAAAATTTTGTCAAAATTTTATTTCTATGGAAAATGTTGTCATCATTCTATTTCTATTGAAAATGTTGTCAAAATGTTATTTCTATAGAAAATTTTGTCAAAATTTTATTTCTATAGAAAATTTTGTCAAGATTTTATTTATATTGAAAATGTGGTCAAAATGTTATTTCTATAGAAAATTTTGTCTAAAATTTTATTTCTATAGAAAATTTTGTCAAAATTTATTTCTATGGAAAATTTTGTTAACATTTTATTGCTATGGAAAATTTTGTCAAAATTTTATTTCTATAGAAAATGTTGTCAATATTTTTTTCTATAGAAAATTTGATCAAAATTTTATTTCTGTAAAAAATTTTGTCAAGTTTTTATTTCTAAGGAAATTTTTGTTAACATTTTATTTCTATAAAAAATTTTGTCAAAATGTTATTTCTATAGGAAATTTTGTCAAAATGTTATTTCTATAGAAAATTTTGTCAAAATTTTATTTCTATAGAAAATTTTGTCAAGATTTTATTTATATTGAAAATGTGGTCAAAATGTTATTTCTATAGAAAATTTTGTCTAAAATTTTATTTCTATAGAAAATTTTGTCAAAAATTTTTTTCTATGGAAAATTTTGTTAACATTTTATTGCTATGGAAAATTTTGTCAAAATTTTATTCCCAGCAAAAAAATTTGGAAGTTCTTCCAAAGGCACAACTTTAAAAGCACTTTCGAAGATGCACTCCCAATGATGTTCTTTATTTTAACTACCCAGGAAGTTTTTTCATACTTTTAATGGGTAATTTTAACTTTTTTTGTTTCAAATAAGTTAAAAACAGAGTAAGAATTCATATAATGGTACATCATTTAAATTTTGCCGAAAAAAATGCTAAATCCAATCTGAAAAAATTGTGCATTTTTGAAAATATTTGAGGTCAAACGTTTCCGACAAGCGTTAGAATCCATTAAAAATTATAATAATTATTTATTTGACAAAATATCACAGAATTTTTTAATCTACATCCAAAACATTGAATTCGCATCACACCTAAAGAAGTGATGCAAATTCAGTGCAACGGCTGTTGAAATGGAGGACTTCCGTCCTATGACAAGCCCATGTTATATTCATCGCTTCTGCGTCAATTTTGCACCACTTGCGGATCCAAAAAGAACATTTTCATTACTTTTTTGGCGACGCTTTTTTTGCTGGGTTGCTAGGAAATTTATTTTTATAGAAAATTTTGTCAATATTTTATTTCTGTGGAAAATTTTGTTAAAATTTAATTTCTATGGAAAATTTTGTTAACATTTTATTTCTATGGACAATTTTGTCAAAATTTTATTTCTATTGAAAATGTTGTCAATATTTTTTTTATAGAAAATTTGGTTAAAATTTTATTTCTATAAAAAATTTTGTCAAAATTTTATTTCTAAGGAATTTTTTGTTAAAATTTTATTTCTATTGAAAATGTTGTCAAAATTTTATTTCTATTGAATATGTTGTCAAAATGTTATTTCTTTAGAAAATTTTGTGAAAATTTTATTTCTATACAAAAATCTGACAAAACTTTATTTCTATACAAAAATCTGGCAAAATTTTATTTCTATAGAAAAATTTTTCAGCATTTTATTTCCATACAAAATTTTGTCAAAAATGTATTTCTACAGAAAATTTTGTCAACATTTTATTTCTATACAAAATTTTGTAAAAATTTTATTTCTATGGAAAATTTTGTTTACAGAAAATTTGTGAAGTACTTCTTAGTTGGAGGGGAATATTTTGGAAAATTTACCAAACCATCAACAATTCTACCAATCTATCAAAACGTAAAAAATCTACCATTTTTAATAGAATTCTACTAACTGTGGCAACCAAGCTAAGCTGTGGCGATTTTAGAAGAAAATAGACTAGATCTAGCCGACATAGGTGGTGATTTGTCGCTTTATGGGGCAATATTTGACGTAACGATTCTGGCTAGTAACGAATATTTCTCATTGAATTAATGAACATTTTTTGTTTTATCAATGAAAATTTTGTTTTGCTCAATTTTAATAAAATTTTGCTTATATATATCTATATCTATATATATATATATATATATATATATATATATATATATATATATATATATATATATATATATATATATATATATATATATATATATATATATATATATATATATATATATATATATATATATATATATATATATATATATATATATATATACATGTGTGTGTGTTACAAACGGAATGTCAAACTTATGACAAGCCCATGTTATATTCATCGCTTCTGCGTCAATTTTGCACCACTTGCGGATCCAAAACGAACATTTTCATTACTTTTTTGGCGACGCTTTTTTTGGTGGGTTGCTAGGAATATATATATATATATATATATATATATATATATATATATATATATATATATATATATATATATATATATATATATATATATATATATATATATATATATATATATATATATATATATATATATATATATATATATATATATATATATATATATATATATATATATATATATATATATATATATATATATATATATATATATATATATATATATATATATATATATATATATTTCTATGTGTTACAAACGGAATGTCAAACTTTTTATCATCATTCCCTCATCATCCCATGATTGTGGTTCTAGAAATAAGAGACCCCAATGATTATTATTGGGGAATGTGTTACAAATTACATGTCAAAGCAAACCAAAATATCTGACATTCAATTGTCACTCCTGATTGCCGAAAATTTATGGCCACAGGCCATACATGACATTAATTAAATTAGGAAAAACATGTGTGTGTGTGTGGCCTGCGACATCATCATCGACGAACAGAAGCACCTGCATCTCCATACAACTGGTGCTGGGATGCAGCAGCACGACATTATCTATGGGGTGGATAAAAATCTTTAGAAATGCATTTTTAGTACCATCTCGTTATCCTCTTGTAGATAAAATCACATGTTCGATTCATTCTCCCTTGTGAGCGGTCTTTAACTATGACATTTTTCTAAATTGGAAAATTAATTTCATTCATTCATTCCCCCTCCGATGATATTGAACTTGAAGTCTTGGAATGAATGGTCGCAACGACTCTTGTTTGGTGGCTGCTGGTATCTGTTCATGTAATGACAATGAGTACGGGACAGTGTCATCCTTGTACCAAATTATTTTTAATTAGGAAAATTTTGTGATATTTTATAATTAGAGTCAGACTTTCTATTTTGACTTCCAGCATTAGGAGATACAAAACATTTAGTATGGAATTTATGTGAATCTATAGAAAGTGCCGCTCGTAATGATAGCGGTTTGGTAAATGGAGATGTTATGGCGATGGCACACGTGTATGGCACAAGTTGCCAAGAGAGTATAAAAAACATAATTCTCCAACCAAGAATTTCATCGTTAGGAACAGAAAAAATATCACTCATATTTTATTTACAGTATAATTCCAATTGGTGTCAAAAAAAAAATATTCAATTAAAACTTTAATTGATTCAATTTGTTTTTTTTTGTAAATTTCTAGCTGAACTAGGCCCGTTTCGCAGTGGCTTGCTGGTTTATTTAAAATACCGGTCAAGGGAGAGTTCCTTCACCCCGAGCAGATGTTGAAAAATAAACTAGCGTATCGCTGTCTAGAGTTTTTTCCAACTTTTATTTCTATAGATTTTTTTTTTCAAAATTTTATTTGAATAAAAAATTTTACCAAAATTCTATTTCTATAGAAAATGTTGTAAATTTTTTTTACCGAAAATTATTTCAAAATTTTATTTCTATAGAAAATTGTGTCCATTTTTTATTTCGATATAAAATTTTGTAAAAATTTTATTTCTATAGAATATTTTGACAACATTTTGTTTCTTCGTTTTGTTTGTTATTGTTGGTTTCTCTTCAATCGTTATAGTTGTTTTTGATCTCAGCTTAGAGCCATGCATTGACTAAACTACAAGTGTAGCTTATATAATGTTGTTAAAATTTTATTATACCCTGCTCCACACTGTGGAACAGGGTATTATAAGTTAGTGCATATGTTTGTAACACCCAGAAGGAGACGAGATAGACACATGGTGTCTTTGGCAAAAATGCTCAGGGTGGGCCCCTGAGTCGATATAGCCATGTCCGTCTGTCCGTGAACACATTTTTGTAATCAAAGTCTAGGTCGCAGTTTTAGTCCCATCGACTTCAAGTTTGGCACAAATATGTGTTTTGGCTCAGAATAGATCCCTATTGATTTTGGAAGAAATCGGTTTAGATTTACATATAGCACCCATATATATATTTCGCCCGATATGGACTTAGATGGCCCCAGAAGCCAGAGTTTAACCCTAATTTGCTTAAAATTTTGCACAAGAAGAGCAATTAGCACTATAGTCAAGTGCGCCAAATTTTATTGAAATCGGTTCAGATTTAGATATAGCTCCCATATATATCTTTCGCCCGATATGGACTAATACGGTCCCAGAAGCCAGAGTTTTACCCCAATTTGGTTGAAATTTTGCACAGGGAGTAAAATTAGCATTGTTGCTATGCGTGTTAAATTTGGTTGAAATCGGTTCAGATTTAGATATAGCTCCCATATATAGCTTTCGCCCGATTTACACTCATATGACCACAGAGACCAATTTTTAGCTCCGATTTAGTTGAAATTTTGCACAGGGAGTAGAATTAGTATTGTTGCTATGTGTGTTAAATTTGGTTGAAATCGGTTCAGATTTAGATATATCTCCCATATATAGCTTTCGCCCGATTTACACTCATATGACCACAGAGGCCAATTTTTAACTCCGATTTAGTTGAAATTTTGCACAGAGAGTAGAATTAGCATTGTAACTATGTGTGCCAAATTTGGTTGAAATCGGTTCAGATTTAGATATAGCTCCCATATATATGTTTTTCTGATTTCGACAAAAATGGTCAAAATACTAACATTTTCCTTGTAAAATCGCCACTGCTTAGTCCAAAAGTTGTAAAAATGACTCTAATTTCCCTAAACTTCTAATACATATATATATCGAGCGATAAATCATAAATAAACTTTTGCAAAGTTTCCTTAAAATTGCTTCAGATTTAAATATTTCACATATTTATACCCATCACCACTATTGTGGTACAGGGTATAATAAGTTTGTGCATTTGTATGTAACGCCAAGAAGGAGTAATCATAGACCAACCTTTTAGTATACGGATCGGCTTAGAATTAAATTCTGAGTCGATTTAGCGATGTCCGTCTGTCTGTCTGTCTGTCCGTCTGTCTGTCTGTTGATGTATTTTTGTGTGCAAAGTACAGCTCGCAGTTTTAGTCCGATTGTCCTAAAATTTGGTATAGGGTCCTATTTCGGCTCAAAGACGATCCCATTTGATTTTGGAAAAAATCGGTTCAGATTTAGATATAGCTGTCATATATATTTTTCACCGATCTGGTCATAATTGGCGTATATATCAACCGATCTTCCTCAAATTCCGTACATCCGAATATTTTATGGGTCTCGAAAAACTTGCAAAATATCAGCCAAATCGGTTCAGATTTAGATATAGCTCCCATATATAGCTTTCGCCCGATTTACACTCATTTGCCCACAGAGGCCAATTTTTTGCTCCGATTTAGTTGAAATTTTGCATAGGGAGTAGAATTAGCATTGTAACTATGCGTGCCAAATTTGGTTGAAATCGGTTCAGATTTGGATATATCTCCCATATATAGCTTTCGCCCGATTTACACTCATATGACCACAGAGGCCAATTTTTAACACTGATTTAGTTGAAATTTTGCACAGGGAGTAGAATTAGCATTGTAGCTATGCGCGCCAAATTTGGTTGAAATCGGTTCAGATTTAGATATATCTCCCATATATACCTTTCGCCCGACTTACACTCATATGACCACAGAGGCCAATTTTTAACTCCGATTTAGTTCAAATTTTGCACAGGGAGTAGAATTAGCATTGTTACTATGCCTGCCAAATTTAGTTCAAATCGGTTCAGATTTGGATATATCTCTCATATATGTAGCTTTCGCCCGATTTACACTCATATGTCCACAGAGGCCAATTTTTAACTCCGATTTAGTTGAAATTTTGCACAGGAAGTAGAATTAGCATTGTTGCTATGCGTGCCAAATTTGGTTGAAATCGGTTCAGATTTAGATATAGCTCCCATATATATGTTTTTCTGATTTTGACAAAAATGGTCAAAATACCAACATTTTCCTTGTAAAATCGCCACTGCTTAGACTCTAATTTTCCTAAACTTCTAATACATATATATCGAGCGATAAATCATAAATAAACTTTTTCGAAGTTTCCTTAAAATTGCTTCAGATTTAAACGTTTCCCATATTATTTTTTACTAACATTGTGTTCCACCCTAGTGCATTAGCCGACTTAAATTTTGAGTCTATAGATTTTGTAGAAGTCTATCAAATTCTGTCCAGATCGAGTGATATTTAAATGTATGTATTTGGGACAAACCTTTATATATAGCCCCCAACACATGTGAGTGATTTAGATCTACAAAGTGGTGCAGGGTATAATATAGTCGGCCTCGCCCGACTTTAGACTTTACTTACTTGTTTTTATTAAATTTTGTCAAACTGAATTATATATGTATTTAATCGGTCTTTTTTAATTTAATATATACCACAGATGGACTTATTTACTATTTAGAAGACGGTGTTAGGTGGTTTAAAGATACCTTGCCATCGGCAAGCGATGCCGCAACCCAAGTAATTCGATTGTGGATGGCAGTGTTTAGAAGAAGTACCTACGCAATCCATGGTGAAGGGTACATAATCTTCGGCCTGGCCGAACTTACGGCCATGTATACTTGCTTTCATTAGAAAATTTTATCAAAACTTTATTTCTATAGAAAATTGTGTCAAAATTTTATCTCGATAGATCATTTTGTTCAAATTTTATTGCTAAAGGGTGATACGGTCAAAATTTGGTCAATATAAACTTGACGTATTTCTTTCAATTTTGCATTTAAAAAACCTGAACACCCCTCATTTTGAAGGTGTGTGTGTGTAGAATGTTGCTCCTATTTTGATTTTGGAATTCACTCTTCAGTTGTCAAAATGCCGTCCAAGCAAGAAGAGCAGCGTATCAAAATTTTGCTCGCGCATCGCGAAAATCCGAGCTACTCGCACGCAAAGCTGGCAAAATCGCTAAAAGTTGCCAAATCAACCGTTACAAATGTGATGAAAGTGTTTGGGGAACGTTTGTCGACAGCCAGGAAGCCTGGATCGGGGGGAAATCGAAAACCGGAAGCCGCTGAGACGACAAAGAGAGTTGCCGGTAGTTTCAAGCGAAACCCTAACCTCTCTCTCCGAGATGCCGCAAATAAGCTGGGTGTATCGTCTACAACCGTGCATCGAGCCAAAAAACGAGCCGGACTATCGACTTACAAGAAGGTAGTGACTCCAAATCGCGATGATAAACAAAATACGACGGCCAAAGCGCGATCCCGGAGGCTGTACACGACGATGCTGACGAAGTTTGACTGCGTGGTAATGGACGACGAAACCTACGTCAAAGCCGACTACAAGCAGCTTCCGGGACAGGAGTTTTATACGGCAAAAGGAGGGGAAAGGTAGCAGATATTTTCAAGCACATAAAACTGTCCAAGAAAGGTAGCAGATATTTTCAAGCACATAAAACTGTCCAAGTTCGCAAAGAAATATCTGGTTTGGCAAGCCATCTGTACCTGTGGCTTGAAAAGCAGCATTTTCATAGCTTCCGGGACTGTCAACCAAGAAATTTACGTGAAAGAGTGTTTGATTAAACGTCTGCTGGCTTTCCTGAAGAAACACGGTTGTTCCGTACTGTTTTGCATCTTGCCATTACGGTAAAAAGGCCATGGAATGGTACGCCGCCAACAACGTGCAGGTGGTTCCCAAGGACAAGAACCCTCCCAACACGCCAGAGCTCCGCCCAATTGAGAAATACTGGGCTATTGTCAAGCGGAACCTAAAGAAGACCAAAAAAACTGCTAAGGACGAGCAGCAGTTCAAGGCAAACTGGCTTTCTGTGGCGAAGAAGGTGAACAGGGTGGCTGTACAAAATCTGATGGCAGGTGTCAAGCGTGAGGCCCGGCAATTCGGATTTGGAAAAGCGAAAGCCTAACTGAATATTTTTCCTGAATTTTATACTAATTGAACTTGAAAAAGAAATTTAATTTGATTTTTTAAATAAACGATTTCACCGATTTACACGCATTTTCCCTTGACCAAATTTTGACCGTATCACCCTTTATAGAAAAGTTTGCCAGCAAATTTATTTCTATAGAAAATTTTGCCGAAATTTTATTTCTATAGAAAATTTTGCCAAAATTGTATTTCTATAGAAAATTTTGTCAAAAGTTAGAAAACTAGAAAAATTTTTTTTTTGTCTCTATAGAAATCCTTGGCAAAATTTCATTTATATGGAAAACTTTGCCGAATTTTATTTCTATGGAAAAGTTTGCCAAAATTTTATTTCTATTGAAAATTCTGTCAAAATTTTATTTCAATAGAAAATTTTGTCAAAATTTTATTTTTATTGAAAAATTTATCAAAATTTTATTTCAGTACAAAATTTTGCAAAAACTGTATTTCTATAAAAACAAGTAAGTAAAGTTTAATGTCGGGCGGGGCCGACTATACTATACCCTTCACCACTATGTAGACCAACATTTGTGCTACCATCTTAACTACTGCAAATTTTCTGGAACCTATATAAAGGTTTGCATTTCCAGATACAAATACTTATAATGGAGACAATTTTTTGTACTACTACAAAATCTCTAGAATTAATATTGAAATAGACTAACGCCCTGGAATGTAACACAATGTTAGTAAAAACAAGTATATACAGCAGTAAGTTCGGCCGGGCCGAACCTTAAATACCCACCACCATGAACCAAATATTAGGGTTTCCTTTGAAATTTCAGGAGGGCTTGAGGACTTGAGGACACTTCCCGAAGATATATTTAAAGATTTCACCTATGAGGACTATATCAGATTCTGGATTTATAAGAATCATTTTTGTTTGAGTTTTAGAAGAATCATTAACATCTCTTGTAAGTGTGCAAGAAAATTATAAAATAACGTCTTGATTTGAAATCTTAAATCTGTAGAAGTAAAATCTGGAAATTTTACATTGAGTTTCAAGCAATTTTCATGATCAGTGCGCCCTCTACACCCTCAAGAAGTGAAGTCGGTCTATATGGAGGCATTACCGAACTTGACCTGCCTGCAGACAAAAGACGAGTTTGTGCAAAATTTCAACACGATTGCTTCATTATTGAAGACTGTAGCGTGATTACAACAGACAGACAGACGGACAGATAGACGAACAGACGGACATCGTTATATCGTCTTAGAATTTCTCCCTGATCAAGAATATATATACTTTATATAGTCGGAAATCGATATTTCGATGTGTTACAAACGGAATGACAAACTTATTATACCCCCGTCACCATTCTATGGTGGTGGGTATAAAAATATGGGAAATATGAAGCGAGAGAAATTTTAATGCAATTGTACAAAAGAGCATTTATGATTTACCAGGCGATATTTATGTATTCGAGATATAGGACAATTTGAGTAACATTTACAATTTTTGCTACTCACCTCTCGGTCAAAATTCGAAGGAAATTACTGCAAAACTCTGGCTTTTGAGGCCATATAAGTGCAAATCGGACGAAAGATATATATGGGAGCTATATCTAAATCTGAACCGATTTCAACCAAATTTGGTACACTTACCGATACTAGTAAACGTACTCTTTGTGCAAAATTTGAACTAAATCACGGCAAAACTCTGACTTTTGAGACCATATAAGTGCAAATCGGACGAAAGATATATATGGGAGCTATATCTAAGTCTTAACCTATTTCAATCAAATTTACCAAGCGTTGGTAGAATGTCAATTCTACTCTTTATGCAAGATTTCACGAAAATCGGTAGTAAACTTTGGCCTCCATGGTCATATGCGTCTAAATCGTACGAAAGATATATATGGGAGCTATATCTAAATCTGAACCGATTTGGTTGATATTTTTCAAGTTTTTCGAGACTCATAAAATATTCGGATGTACGGAATTTGAAGATCGGTTGATAAACAGGCCAATTATGACCAGATCGGGGATAAATATATATGGCAGCTATATCTACATCTGAACCGATTTTTTTTCAAAATCAATAGCGATTGTCTTTGTCCCAAATTTAAGGACGATAGGGTTTAAACTGCGACCTGTACTTTGCGCACAAAAATACATGAATAGGCAGACATACAGACAGACAGACAGACGGACATCGTTAAATCGACTCAGAATTTAATTCTAAGACGACCAGTATACTAATCGATGGGTCTCAGACTTTTCCTTCTTGGCGTTACATACAAATGCACAAACTTATTATACCCTGTACCACAGTAGTGGTGAAGGGTATAGTTTGTGAAGTGATCAGTCATATGAGTCTAAATTGGGAGAAAGAGAAAGCTATATCGAAATCTAAACCGGCCGAAAAATCAGGTACCCTTTATTAATTCTATAACTTCCTAACGTAAATCAGAGAAGTTGATTTGTTCACTATTCTTAAAAAAGTGTGCAAAGGGAAGGTTTCCCACACCGAAGAATTTTAATCAAATTTTCGAAATACCGGTCAAGGGAGAGTTCCTCCTTCCCGAGCAGATATTGAAAAATAAGCTAGCGTATCTCTGTCAAGAGGTTTTTTCCAACTTTCCCCGAAATTTTGAAGTAAATCAGAGAACTTAAGTTCAATTTTCAAAGAGGAGGACAATGGGGAGGTCCTCCTGCCCGACCATAAGTGACCTATTTACTTTTGTTGTTTAATTTAGATAAATTCATTTTTTATGTTCATTTATTTGATTATAATTTAATTAAATTTTCTCTTTCATTAAATCAACGAGAATATTTTATAGCCGCATATTGGGAAGTGGTCCAATTAATTTGAATGGTCGTGTGGTTAAAATAAAATGCTCACAGTAATCAATACAAATGACTTCATTACAATTTTTATCATTTCGCTTTAATAGCCGATTCCCTATTTAAGTCGATCAACTGTGTCTGATTGGGACTGTTATGGCTTAATTAAGACTGCAATATCGTTGCTAGTTTAAAGTTTTTGTGAAAAATTGCTGCCGATTTAAATAATCCTCTATTTCTACCTTAACACTACCTGGCCAACATGAGACAACGGCATGGACGAAGAGATAGATGGGTTGGCCTCTTATGCACCATATTGATTATCATCATTTGTCACAGTATCGCTCATAGCCTATGGTATGGTCCATAGCTCCAGAACAAAAATCGGCTTAATGGAGAACTACTTTGGTGGTAACACCACAAATTAACAACAACAAAAAAATGATTATTCACTGTTTCTCAGCGTGGTGCAGTGCTAATGGATCCTAAAAAACAACACTTGGACAAAAGAGCGGAAAATGCAAACCACATGTGAGGATGTTTCATCAGAAAATAAATGAGAACTTTTTAACTTAGTCATGTTGCATAAAAGCAACAGCACGCACTGTGTGCTGTGGCTTTTATCGGTGTGTAGTCTTAAGAATAGCATCCAGTGTTGCCAATGTGATTAATTGTTTGCTGTGGTGGAGCTGATAAGCATAAAAAGGTTAAATACAGCAGCGGCATGTTGTCTTTTGTTTAAGTTTTGTTGTTGTTTTTTTTTCAATACAGATTGGATTTATTTATATATTATTTGGGTTATTTCGAAATTTCGTAATCATCTCTTAACCGCAGGAGGCTGTTGTGTTTGCGGTAATCAATATTTTTCTATGATGGTGTTTAATTAGCGTGATTTTTCTCGTATCAATGATGAATAATTTTGAGAAATGGGGAGAAATATTATTCTGAAACATAAAAAGATTATACAGATATAAATAAATAAGAGGCAGCTAAAGTGCCGTGAATGGCCTGCTATGTATTAAGACTACAAAAATAATATAATATATAGAATTTTAGGTGGACCTAATGAAACATATTCCCTAGAGAAAATCGGTTCAAATGGTATTGTTTCCCAAGTTAAATTTAAAGTTTGTATATATATGGCCCCAAAACCCTAAATAAGCAGGACCAATCAACTGTGGGGCAACGCTTCATAATGAATATGAATCTAATGAAAATGAGCCCCAACAAGAGCTAACTGATGCATGAAAATAGATCCACAAAAAAAAAATTAGGGTCTATTTTCACTTTTGATTGAATCGGCAAATAAACTTTCGAAATTTAACATCATTGGAAACCTGTTTACTTTTGAGTTATGAACTGTTTAAAAATTTAAAAAGTCGAAATATCGACATTTAATATTATTGAAAACCGAAACCGAACCAAAATATTATACATTCATATTCATCATATGTATTACTTTTAAAATAATTTTAAAAATTTTTAAATGATATCGTATTCACGGTTGCCACTCGTGCAAAAAAATAATCTAACAAAATTTTACGAAAATTTTACGAAAAATCTACTATATTTAAAACAATTTTATTTTGAAGTTATTGTCAAATTTTTATAGCGTATAAATTTGTTTGGGTGTATAAATATATCGTGCTCTATAAATGTGTCGAATTTTAAATGTTTTTTTTTTCAACAAGGGAAAGTTACTATTTCTACAAAAAGCGAGTACTTACTCACAATGGGCTTTGATAGTATGACCTAACACTAAAATCAAAATTTTTTAATATATTGAAGTTATAGACAATTTTGTCAAAATTGTATTTCTACAGAAAATTTTGTAGAAATACAAGAAATACCACGAGCTCGTTTTTATCAACAATTATCAATTGGAAAATCTATATACAGGTCAAATATAATAAAAACATCCATAATATAAAATTTTATGTATTTCTATAGAAAAATTTGTTTCTATAGAAAATTTCAGTTCTATAGAAATTTATGTTAAAATGTTATTTCTATAGAAAATTTTGCCAAAATTTAATTTCATTAGAAAATTTTGCCAAAATTTAATTTCTATAGAAAATTTTGCCAAAATTTTATTACTATAGAATTTTTTAAAAAAATTTTTACTTCTTTAGAAAATATTTTCAAAATTTTTTCCAATAGAAAATTTTGTCAAAATTTCATTTCTATAGAAAATTTTGTCAAAATATTATTTCTATCGAAAATTTTGTCAAAATTTTATTCCTGTAGATAATTTTGTCAAAATTTTGTTTCTATAGAAAATTTTGTCAAAATTTTATTTCTATAGAAACTTTGTCAAAATTTTATTTCTATAAAAACTTTCTCAAAATTATATTTCTATAGAAAATGTTTTCAAAAATTTTATTTCAAAGTAAAATTTTGTAAAAATTTTATTTCTAAAGAAAATTTTGTAAACATTTTATTTTTTGTTTAGTAATTTTTTATAGAAAATTTTGTCAACATTTTATTTCTATGGAAAAGTTTGTCAAAATTATTTCTATTTAATTGCAATTTTATTTCTACAGAAAATTTTGTGTAAATTGTATGTATTGCTATAGAAAATTTTGTTTCTATAGAAAATTTTATGTTTATAGAAAACTTTGTTAAAATTTCATTTCTATAGAAAATTTTGTCTAAGTTTTATTTCAGTATAAAATTTTGTCACTTTTAATTCAATATAAAATTTTGTCAAAATTTTATTTCTAAAGAAAATTTTGTGAAGTTTTTTCTATATGGAAAAGTTTGTCAAAATTTTATTTCTATGGAAAATTTGGTCAAAACTTTATGTATTTCTATAGAAAATGTTATGTTTATAAGAATTTGGTTAAAACTTTATTTGTTCAAATTTTCAATTTTTTTTTAATTTCTTTAGAAAATTTAAAAAAAAATTTTAAAATTTATTTTTTATAAAATTTTGTCAAAATTTTATTTCTATAGAATTTTTTGTCAAAATTTTATTTCTGTAGAAAATTTTGTCAAAATATTATTTCTATCGAAAATTTTGTCAAAATATTATTTTTATCGAAAATTTTATCAAAATTTTATTTCTATAGAAAATGTTTTCACAATTTTTGTTTCTATGAAAAATGTTATCAAAATTTTATTTCAATGTAAAATTTTGTAAATATTTTATTTCTAAAGAAAATTTTCTCTATGGAAAAGTTTGTCAAAATTATTTCTATTTTATTGCAATTTTATTTCAACAGAAAATTTTGTATACATTTTATGTTTTCCTGTAGAAAATTTTAGGTTTATAGAAATCTTTTTTAAAATTTCTTTTCTATAAAAATTTTGTCAAAATTTTATTTCAGTATAAAATTTTGTCACCATTTTAGGTTAGGTTAGGTTATGTGGCAGCCCGATGTATCAGGCTCACTTAGGCTATTCAGTCCATTGTGATACCACAGTGGTGAACTTCTCTCTTATCACTGAGTGCTGCCCGATTCCATGTTAAGCTCAATGACAAGGGACCTCCTTTTTATAGCCGAGTCCGAACGGCGTTCCACATTCCAGTGAAACCACTTAGAGAAGCTTTGAAACCCTCAGAAATGTCACCAGCATTACTAAGGTGGGATAATCCACCGCTGAAAAACTTGTTGGTGTTCGGTCGTAGCAGGAATCGAACCCACGACCTTGTGTATGCAAGGCGGGCATGCTAACCATTGCACCACGGTGGCTCCCATTGTCACCATTTTACTTCAATATAAAATTTTATTTCTAAAGAAATTTTTGTGAATTTTTTTTTCTATATAGAGAAGATTGTCAAAATTTTATTTCTATGGTAAATTTGGTCAAAGTTTTATGCATTTATAAGAATTTTGTTAGCATTTTATTTGTTCAAATTTTAATTTTTTATACCCCTCACCACTACTGTAGTACAGGGTATAATAAGTTTGTGCATTTGTATGTAACGCCAAGAAGGAAAAGTTTGAGTCCCATCGTTTAGTATACCGATCGTCTTAGAATTAAATTCTGAGTCGATTTAGCGATGTCCGTCTGTCTGTCCGTCTGTCTGTCTGTCCGTCTGTCTGTCCGTCTGTCTGTCTGTCTGTCTGTTGATGTATTTTTGTGTGCAAAGTACAGCTCGCAGTTTTAGTCCGATTGTCCTAAAATTTGGTATAGGGTCCTGTTTCGGCTCATAGACGATCCCTATTGATTTTGGAAAAAATCGGTTCAGATTTAGATATAGCTGCCATATATATTTTTCACCGATCTGGTCATAATTGGCGTGTATATCAACCGATCTGCCTCAAATTCCGTACATTCGAATATTTTAACAGTCTCGAAAAAATTGCAAAATATCAACCAAATCGGTTCAGATTTAGATATAGCTTCCATATATAGCGTTCGCCCGATTTACACTCATTTGCCCTCAGAGGCCAATTTTTTGCTCCGAATTAGTTGAAATTTTGCACAAGAAGTAGAATTAGCATTGTAGCTATGTGTGCCAAATTTGGTTGAAATCGGTTCAGATTTAGATATAGCTCCCATATATGCTTTCGCCCGATTTAAACTCATATGACCACAGAGGCCAATTTTTCGCTACGATTTAATTGAAATTTTGCAGAGGGAGTATAATTAGCATTGTAGCTATGTGTGCCAAATTTGGTTGACATCGGTTCAGATTTAAATATAGCTCCCATATATATGTTTTTCTGATTTCGACAAAAATACATGTATATCGAGTGATAAATCATAAATAAACTTTTGCGAAGTTTCCTTAAAATTGCTTCAGATTTAAATGTTTCCCATATTTTTTATACCCTTCACCACTACTGTGGTACAGAGTATAATAAGTTTGTTTTTTACTAAAATTGTGTTCCACCCTAGTGCATTAGCCAACTTAAATTTTGAGTCTATAGATTTTGTAAAAGTCTATCAAATTCTGTCCAAATCGAGTGATATTTAAATGTATGTATTTGGGACAAACCTCTATATATTCAGCACCCAACACATTTGACGGATGTGATATGGTATCGAAAATTTAGATCTACAAAGTGGTGCAGGGTATAATATAGTCGGCCCCGCCCGACTTTAGACTTTCCTTACTTGTTTTTTCTATAGAAAAGTTCATAAAAATTTAATTTTTATAGAAAATTTTGTTAAAATTTTATTTTTTATAAAATTTTGTCAAAATCTTATGTTTCTGTAAAAAATTTTGTAAAAATTTTATTTCTATAGAAATTTTTGCCAAATTTTATTTCTATAGAATTTTTTATCAAAATTTTATTTCTATTGCTATTTTTATTAAATTCTAATTCATTTGTTTTGTTATATTATATTTGTTGTTTTGATTTCAGCTTAAAATCATTGTGTTGACTAAACTACAAGAGTAGCTTAACCAACAGAGGAAAAGTATGATTGTCTAATTTATTTGGGCAAAACCCTGTAGACTGCAAGATGGTTGGATGGACGCACGTTTCGGAATTACCACAGTCCTCATCAGCATCTTCTACTTGCAGCAAAACTATCAACCAATTATCAGAATAAATTCCGGCAATTCACTAAACCCAAAGTAAATCACACTCGAACCTCCCGAAAAAAGATTTTCGATAGTCGGCTTTGACTAAAGCAACTTTTGTATATACAGAAAATTTGTCACAATTTTATTTTTGCAGAAAATTTTGTCAACATTTTATTTCTCTAGAAATTTTTGTAAACATTTATACCCATATTCATAATAATTTATTGACGGTTTATGGATGGAATTCGTATGGTAATAGTAGGATTAAAGTTTACTTTAACTTTTATGAATATGGAGGTTAATCTTTTAGAAAATTTTGTCAGAATTTTCTTTTTTAGAAAATTTTGTCAGAATTTTCTTTTTTAAAAAATTTTGTCAAAATTGTATATACCTGTAGAGAAGTTTTTATATATCTGTAGAAAATTTGTCAACATTTTATATTTCCGTAGAAAATTTGTCAATTTTTTTCAAAGTTTTGTCAAAATTTTAGTCATATAGATATTTTTGTCAAATTTCATTTCTATAGAAAATTTTGTCAACACTTTATTACTACAGAAAATGTCATAATTTTATTTTTTAGAAAATTTTGACAAAATTGTATTTCTCAAGAAAAATTTGTTAAAATTCTATTTCTACAGAAAATTTTCTTAAAATTTTTTTCTATAGAATATTTGGTCAAAACTCTAATTCTATAGAAAATATTGTCAAAATTTTATTTCTATAGAAAATTTTGTCAAAATTTTATTTATACGGACAATGGTGTCAACATTTTATTTGTATAAAAAATTGAAGTACCTCTTAGTGGGAGAGTAGTATTTTTCTTAGTTAGAGAGGAAGAATTCTACCAATTTAACAGCCATTAAAAAATCTAGCATTTCTTCATGAATTCTACCAACGGTGGCAACCGTGATCGTATTCCCCTTTTAATTTCAAAAAACATTCAGTCGTATTTGAAGATTACAAAAGTCGACATTGACCTTTTTTCCCCAAAATCGATTGGTGGTGAAGTCAATTTCGACCTTGGTAATCTTAAGATATGTGAGTAGCTCTGTGATGTTAACAACGCAGGAAAAAATGTCACGTTGTCATAACTCGGCTGTTTACTAAATAATCGCTAAACTCCAATGTCGACTTTTTCAAATTTGTAATAGTTGGTTAAATAAAGCTGAAAATGGGAGTCAGATGAGCACGTCACATATCAACTAATATAAACTTAAGTTAATATTCTTCAATGAAGACGTCAATTTGTCTCGAATTCCTGGTTTCATATTGAGCCTGGTATTGCATCAATCTCTTACACAAATGGCAAGATTTAAATTTGGTTTTCTAATTCAAAAAGTATGATAGAAACCATCTAGACGGACGGACAAATATGCTTAATTTCAAGGAAAATATTAATTCCCTCAAATGCGAGGTGAATTCTTCGGTACCATTCTGTTCATATCCACGAAAAATAACTTTTACTTTCCATGAGGGTATAAAACTTAGCTGAACTATAGTAAAAATGCCATGGCAAGGCAATGATAGAAGTTCAACTATATCTTAAATTCAATCACATTCACTGTAATCATATCCTTAAAGTTTCCTCCGTATCCTTGAACTATTCTTGCAAATACACATCTTTAATTTGAAATCATAAAAGTTTATCGTCCATATTATGATGACAAATAAAAAGGGGAATTATTTATGCTTATCACACATTTTAAGAGCCTGTGAGCCATTGTCTAACATATGAGGTATCGATTTGCTTTACTCCTGCCCCACAAATAAATATATAGGGAATATTTGTACTATGCCCATATCATTCCCCCCCCCCTTCCCTGATATGACAAACAAGTAAAAGCTTAAGCACCCCTTAATTACTTTTTTTCGTTTGTTCTCTTCAACTACCTCGGAAGTAAGCAAGTGGATGAACAAATATCAAATCTTACTTTCTCCCCCAAATGGAACACCAAAAAAAATTTACTCCCTTATCGTTGAATAGAACTTTCATAAATTTGTTCTATCGTTCTTGATTTGGGCATGCAGCTACCCTGATATAAGGAGAAAACTTTGTAAGAAGCTTTAAGTTTACTTACGATTAAATTGATGATGTTTGATGACTTCAAAGGTGATTACAATGGCTTTAACCATGGGTATCCCCCATGATCAAAATCGACTTCTTGCTATAGATTTTCTCTCCTCTTCTACGGATAGGGATGTCGTAGAGAAAATTCCAAGATTTTGTGAAAATATTTGAATTGATAATTGAATGTAATTGCTCACGAATGTAGGTACTTGCTTGAAAATTTCAGTTTATTTTATTTGTTATTTCATTGAATTTCAATTCATTTTGTTTTATTTAATTTTTTTATTCTACATATTTTATTTTGTTTTGTAATTTTATTAATTTTATTTCTTTCAAGTTCAATTGAGTTTTTTTATACCCTCCATCATAGGATGGGGGTATATTAACTTTGTCATTCCGTTTGTAACACATCGAAATATTGCTCTAAGACCCCATAAAGTACCTTCCGAACGAAACACCTTCCGAACGAAACAAGCAACTTGAAACTTGGCACAAGTAGTTGTTATTGATGTACGTCGGATGGTATTGCAAATATCGGTCCACTTTTACGTATAGCCCCCATATAAACGGACCCCCAAATTTGGCTTTCGAGGCCTCTAAGAGAAGCAAATTTCATCCGATCTGGCTGAAATTTGGTACATGGTGTCAGCGTATGATCTCTAACAACCATGCAAAAATTGGTCCACATCGGTTCATAAATATATATAGCCCCCATATAAACCGATCGCCCGATTTGGCTTGCGGAGCCTCTAAGAGAAGCAAGTTTCATCCAATCGGACTGAAATTTGGTACATGGTGTGAGTATATGGTCTCTAACAACCATGCAAAAATTGGTCCACATCGGTCGATAATTCTATATAGCCCCCATATAAACCGATCCCCCGATTTGGCTTGTGGAGACTCAAAGAGAAGCAAATTTCATCCGATCCGGCAGAAATTTGGTACATGGTATTAGTATATGATCTCTAACAACCATGCAAAAATTGGTCCACATCGGTCCATAATTATATATAGCCCCCATATAAACCGATCACCAGATTTGACCTCCGGAGCCTCTTGGAATGCCAAAATTCATCTGATGCAGTTGAAATTTGGTACGTGGTGTTAGTATATGGTCTCAAATACCCATGGAAAAATTGGTCGAAATCGGTCAATAATTATATATAGCCCCCATATAAACTGATTCCCAGATTTGAGCTCCGGAGGCTCTTGGAAGAGCAAAATTCATCCGATTCGGTTGAAATTTGGTACGTGATGTTAGTATATGGTATCCAACAACCATGCAGGAATTTGTTCATATCAGTCCATAATTATATATAGCCCCCCTATAAACCGATCCCCAGATTTGATCTCCGGTGCCTTTTGGAGAAGCAAAATTCATCCGATCTGGCTGAAATTTGGTACGTGGTGGTAGTATATATCATTTAACAACTATGCCAAAAGTGGTCCATATCAGTCCATAATCATATATAGCCCCCATATAAACCGATCCCGAGATTTGGTTTTGGAGCCTCTTGGAGGAGCAAATTTCATCCGAGTGAGTTGAAATTTGGTACATTGTGCTAGTATTATATTGCCGTTAACAACCAGGCCTAACTAGGTCCATATCGGTCTATAGTTATATATAGCCCTCAGATAAATCGATCCCCAATCACACAAAAATTGGTCCATATCAAGTGCATAATTCTATATAGCCCCCATATAAGCGACCCCCGTATTTCAATTCTGGTTCTCTACATGCCGTGCAAAAAGTCCATATCGATTCGTAATTATTTGTAGACTTAACTATACATAACATTTTTGTCTAATATATACCACGTATGGACTAACTCACAATTAAGAAAACGATGTTAAGAAGTTTTAAGATACCACAACCCAAGTAATTCGATTTTGAATGACAGACTTTCGTAAAAGTTTCTACGCCAACCATGGTGGAGGGTACATAAGATTCGGCCTGGCCGTATATACTTGTTTATTTTTCGTTTCATTCAAGTTCAATTGTGTTCTGTTTAATTTAGTTTATTTGCTTTAATTTATACTATTCTATTTTATTTCAAACTTTATGTTCGAAGCCGTGGGTGCCAACACTTTGTTCGATCTATTTTGAGCTTCTTTCCTTTTCTGGGCTCGGTACACTTCCTTTGTTCTTGGAGGTTTAAAGTGTTGGAGTATCTGCCGCAAGATTCTCGTGTCCTTCTCGGTATACCGGCTTCCCACACTTTCTCTGCCAGGATTTTCGATAGTTACCGAAAACATCAAGTAGTTCGTCTATCTCTGAGACTCCGATTTGAACATCCTTATTTTTGTCTTCATCTTGCGGGTTGTGGATATGGTATCCACAGAACCTACATTGTCAACTTAATGGTTACGTGACACATAGCGTTTTGAGCTTCTTTCCTATGTTTGTCTCTGCTGGGCTGGGTATACTTCGCTTGTTCCTGGGGGTCTGAAGTGTTCGGGTATCTGCCGAAAGATTTCCCTCTTGTTCTCTGCCATCTTCCAAGTTTTCAAGTAGTGGTCATCTAAAATCAAGTAGATCGTCTGTCTCGGAGTGTTAACTGACACTTAACTAAGGCTTCTTCTTCCGATTTTCTCATTTTCATAATGAACTCATGTTTTGGCGATTGTTCCAAGTCATGCGTTCTCCATCATTAGTAGGTACGGTGCTGGAGGGACGTGTCATTTTTACCGGCGATCGCAATATTCTAGAACTGCTTCTAAAGAGTGATGGTAGCTCCCCATCTAATAATCTTCCATTAGTTGAATTACTGTTCCGAGTATTCATTCGGTGTGGGTCCCAGCTTGGAGCCGGTGTCTGTGTCCGATAATATAGTCCTTTGAATTGGCCCCGAGGGTTCCCATGCAAGCAGTGAGGTCCTCGCAAGTATTGACACACGACTTTGTGGGTACTTGTGTTCAGAGCCAGGTCGCACACTAATGTGAATGTCGCATCAAAAGGGCTTGTCTCTCCAGGGCTGGATGCACTTCGCTTGTCCGGGGGTCTGAAGTGTTGGAGTATCTGCCGAAAGATTTTCATGTATCCTTCTCGGTATACCGGCTTCCCTCTTTTTCTTTGCCATCTTCCAGTTTTCATGTAGTGGTCATCCAACATCAAGTAGATCGTCTTTCTAGGAGACTTCGTTTTGTATATCCCTTCCTTCATCTTGGGGAGTGTTAACTGACATTTAGCTAGGGCTTCCTCTTCTGACTTTCTTGTGGGACGCTACGTTTTTACCGGCGACGGCATTATCCTAAAGCTGCTTCTAAAGAGCTCTAATACTTTCCCATCAGTTGAGTTGTTTGTCTATCGTTCATTTGGTATGGGTCCCAACTTGGAGCCGCAATCTGTTGTCCGATAATGTAGTTTTCCATAAAAATTACCTCGAGGCCCCTATGCCTCGCGGCGGTTGACATACGATTTTATGGGTAATTGTGTTCAGAGCCTGGTCGGGCACTAATCTGGATGTCGTATCAACAGAAGCCACATTTTCAACTTAATGGTTACGTGACACAGAGCGTGCAACAACTTTTGGCTCGTTGGTTCTTTTCCGATCTATAGTCCAAATCATAGTCCATATTCGTAATTCCGTGTCAATACCGTTCTTATATTCTCCGTGTTTGATTAGGGAGCCCATAGGGCATGAATCCTCTAGGGAACACTTGTGGGGGCATGCCTACTAAACTGGCGGCATCCGGTAGCTATGCCGCGAAGACGTCCTCTGATATTCTTGCCTTTTTATATAGCACATCCTCAGACTTTGACGCTCTTGGTTGGTGGCTGCTTAATTTTTAAAGCTGACCTTAGAGGTCGACAAATGATCCATCACTTTCTGTCTCCGATGGCAGTCTGAGCTCACTTAATGTATTTTTTGTGGGTAAAGGTAGGAAAATGCTTTACGCACCCGACAGTGTGTCCACCCGTGTTCCGGACTCCAAATGGCTATCAGCTAAAAACCCATTCCTCTTCTTATGGGGTATGATTACCACCTCGGAATCACTTTCGCATTACTTTGAGGTGGACCCGCGAGGTCCTTGACCACCTCCTTCTAGTCCACATCCAAATTCAAATTCAAATTACATTACTCATGTCGTAGTGTCCGTGTCAATCCTTGTTTTACCAAACTTTCTCGGAGATACATGTCCAATTTCATATTTTAGCGCTGCCCGTTGTTTTGCCCACTAAAGAATGTACGTTCGGCATCATCCGCTATCTCTTATGCTACAGTTCGCAGCATTTACCCATACGATGCAGATACTTTCAAAAGAGTACCTTACTTTCCCATATCTTCGCTTTCGACACAACTCTGTGTCAGTTGTAAGACGGTGTGTCCATCTCCCCTTTGTCTCGTTCCTCCATCATTCCTGCTATCTATCTCTGATCTCTTGTTGAATGTTCGGTATTATGTCTTTCGTCCCTTGTTGTTTAGCCTCGGAAAACTTTTGCCGCACAATCGCCTGTAGATCATTGGAATCGCTCCTGCTAATTTAATTTAATTTGTTTTTAAGTTAAATTAAATTTATATATTTATGCTCGTTGCTTATGTAATTCAGGAAACCTTTGATTATTTTTGAAATTCCAAAAATTTAGAAAATCCAACTGCATTCCCTGCCACCATATCTCATCACCCAAAATATTTCGCCTCCGTAGTGTTCCAGCAAAAGATGTAGTGTCAGATTGACCACTTGCTGTTTGAGCCATCAAATTTATGGCTCACATAAAATCATGTGTATGGGCAAGTGTGTATAGAACCCTAGCCCTGGTAACCACAGGGGAGATTCATACGACCACATATGGTTGAGCGCAACGTATGTTCCTGAGTGTCTTCGCACAACACTACCACCACCACCATTCTCCCCACCCGGCTCATTACATGCATTTTCGACATCCATCAATACGCCTTCCAAGTTTTTTGCCATTTCTTGGTGTTTTAATACTGAAATCGGAAAACGTCAAAGGAAATACCCCCCACTTGAGGAGTAAGAAAAAACATTCTTGTAGTTTTGTGTTGATTCATGTACTTCATTCCTTGTTAACTGGCGAGTAGCAGGAAGAATTTTTTTCTTTCCGTTTGTATCGAAATCCGTGTGGAAATAAAGTCTAATGTGTTGCTGATAGTTGCATCCCTTAAAGGACCACGGGTATATGCGTATGCGTTACAACATGCCTCCACCTTGTATCTACAAACACCACACGTGTGGTCCATGATGACGATGATGATGATGACTTTGCACATGCCGGTGAATCTAATGATGTAAATGTTGATGGTGGTTTTACATCCATCGACAATGAATTCTTGCACTCCATTTGATCCTGTTTACGCCGGTTCGATAAAACGAAATCTTAATTAAAATTTCAAAATCTCGACTTCATTTTAGTATCTTCTTTGAGTTTTGTTTTCTTGACCATAAAGAAAACGCCTGATAGGCTGTCTTGTATTTGAAGCGGAACCAACGTATTACATTAATTGAGATTTTCTCCTTATTTTAATTGAATTTACATTAAAAATTTTAAATTCGTATCAATTTTAGTTTCTCTTTATAATGGATCACTAAACAAAATAATTCACACTTTTGAGGACGAAGAAGAGATAGAGATGGCAGAGCATTTTTTCCATTTTTTGCGGGTAAGGGTAGGAAATGCTTTTTGCACCTGACAGTGTGTCCACCTATGTATCGGTCTCCGGCTAAACACCCGTCCCTCTTTCCGCACGGTATGATTACCACCTCGGAACCGCTTTCGCATTACTTCAAGGTGGACCCCACGCGTCTCATGACCATCTCCTTCTAGTGTATCCAAATCACGGTTGCCACTCGTGCCAAAAATAATCTACCTAATTTTGAAGAAAATTTTACCAAAAATCTACCAAATTAAAAATATCCCAAATAAATTTTGCAAACATAGTTTTCCTCTGTTGGTTAAGTTACTCTTCAAAATTTTATTTCTATAGAAATTTTTTCCAAAATGTCATAAAAAATTTTTCCAAAATTTTTGTTCTATAAAATTAACTTTGTCCTTCCTTTTGTAACACATCGAAATATTGCTCTAAGACCCCATAAGGTATATATATTCTGGGTCGTGGTGAAATTCTGAGTCGTTCTAAGCATGTCCGTCCGTCCGCCCGTCTGTTTAAATCACGCTAACTTCCGAACGAAACAAGCTATCGGCTTAAATTTGGCACAAGTAGTTGTTATAGATGTAGGTCGGATGGTATTGCAACTGGGTCATATCGGTCCACTTTTACGTATAGCCCCCATACAAACGGACCCCCAAATTTGGCTTGCGAATCCGCTAAGAGAAGCAAATTTCATCCGATCCGGCTGAAATTTGGTACATGGTGTCAGCATATGATCTCTAACAACCTTGCAAAAATTGGTCCACATCGGTTCATAATTCTATATAGCCCCCATATAAACCGATCCCCCGATGTGGCTTGCGGAGCCTCTAAGAGAAGCAAATTTCATCCGATCCGGCTGAAATTTGGTACATGGTGTTAGTATATGGCCTCAAACACCCATGCAAAAATTGGTGTACATCGGTAATTATATATAGCCCCCATATAAACCGATCACCAGATTTGACCTCCGGAGCCTCTTGGAAGACCAAAATTCATCTGATTCGGTTGAAATTTGGAACATGTTGTTAATATATGGCCTCAAACACCCATGCAAAAATTGGTCGAAATCGGTCGATAATTATATATAGCCCCTATATAAACCAATCCGCAGATTTGACCTCCGGAGCCCCTTGGAAGAGAAAAATCCATCCGATTCGGTTGAAATTTGGTACGTGATGTTAGTATATGGTATCCAACAATCATACAGGAATTGGTTCATATCAGTCCATAATTATATATAGCCCCCATATAAACCGATCCCCAGATTTGACCTCCGGTGCCTTTTGGAGAAGCAAAATTTATCCGATCTGGTTGAAATTTGGTACGTGGTGGTAGTATATGATATTTAACAACCATGCCAAAAGTGGTCCATATCAGTCCGTAATCATATATAGCCCCCATATAAAATGATCCCGAGATTTGCTCTTGGAGGAGCAAATTTCATCCGATTAATTCGATTGTGGATGACAGTCTTTCGTAGAAGTTTCTACGCAATCCATGGTACATAAGATTCGGCCTGGCCGAACTAACGGCCGTATATACTTGTTCAAAATTTAGTTTCTATAGAAAATTTTTCCAAAATTTTATTTGCATAGAAAAATTTTCCAAAATTTTATTTCTGTAGGATTTTCTATGAAAAATTTTTCAAAATTTTATTTCCATAGAATTTTTTATGAAAAATTTACCAAAATTTTATTTGTATAGAAAATTTTTCCAAAATTTTATTTGTATAGAAAATTTTTCCAAAATTTTATTTGTATAGAAAATTTTTCCAAAATTTTATTTCTATAGAAAATTTTTCCAAAATTTTATTTCTATAGAAAAATTTTCCAAAATATTATTTGTATAGAAAATTTATCCAAAATTTTATTTCTATATAATTTTTTCCAAATTTTATTTCTATAGAAAATTTATCCAAAATTTTATTTCTATAGAAAATTTTTGAAACATTTTATTTCTATAGATTTTTTTTTTTCAAAATTTTAAAATGTATTTTGAAAATATTATTTCTATAGAACATTTTTTTAAAATTGTATTTCTATAGAAAAATTTTGCAAATTTATATTTCTATAGATATAAAATTTTCCAAAATTTTATATCAATAGAGAATTTTTATAAAATTTTATTTCTCTAGAAATTTTTCCAAAATTTTATTTCTATAGAAATGTTTTAAAAATTTTATTTCTATAGAAATTTTTCCAAAATATTATTTCCATAAAATTTTTCCAAAATTTTATTTCTAAGAAAATATTTCCAAAATTTTATTTTCTATATAATTTTTTCTCAAAATTATATTTCTAAAGAAAATTCTTCAAAATTTAATTTCTACAGAGAATTGAAGTACCTCTTAGATGGAGAGGAACGCCCCTTGGGAATTTTGCGATCTTTGCAGTACAGGAATAGTTCTGTCTTTGCAAGATTTCGCCTTAGACCATTCTCTTTCGCCCATTTCTCAGTCATCCGGAGGGCTCTTTGTACAATATCTCCAATTGTGGATGGGAATTTTCCCCCGACTGTTAGAATCACAGCATTTCCGAAGGCCACTACTTTTATCCTTTCGTTTTCTGGGGAAACCAGAAGGTTGTTTATAGCAATATTCCGAAGAAGGGGTGATAGAACTCCTTGGGGAGCGCCTCGGTCCATACATTTGCTTGTTCTAATGTTGGTGAAATACATCTCTTCTTTAGAAGTTCGTCTAACAGCCGAAGTATCCGTTGATCAACATCCATTAAATGTGGAGCTTGGATGGACGTTATTGAATTTCCTTTACAGAATTTTTATTCTTATTGATGATGAAATTCTATTAAATAAAATTAAGAAATATGTGCGATTTTCCTTACCCAGGTATATTTCAATTCAATTGAAACCAATGAATGTGAAAAGATAAATTATTAAAATCGATTTTTCATAGTCAAAATTAAGAAATAGTTGAAAATATAAAATCGATTTTACAATAATTTTTAGGTTAATAATCGATTTAAATTTTTCTAGACGTTCGTGCCAAAAATTCGAATAATCGATTTATCTATAGATACCTAACCCGAACGGTGTTTCCTAAAGCTGTGAAACTAATTTGGGAGGCTTTGATATACTTAGAAATGCCAACAGCATTACCGAAAGGAGAAAATCCATCGCTGAAAAAGTTGTTGGTATTTGGTCTAAACCGGGATTGAACTCATGATCCTTTGTATGCCAGGCGTGCAGTCTAACTACCACCGCGGCTTACGACTTTCTTTACGAGTTCTTTTGTAAATCTTTTCGGAGATTTATTATTATTATTTTTTTTAAGAAAACAATTATGCTCATACTCACTTTTCCTTTCTATGAGAGACAATAATTTGCCAAGTTTACCTCGTATACTCATTATAATATCATATACTTTTATATCAATTTTGTTTTTCTCCTTATTTTCCACTCTGCGAAAACCAAGACTGCAATATATGCAGTGGCATTTTTCCCCCGCTTATTGACATGAATCAAAGTTTGAAGAATGTCAGTTTAATAAAAATGCTTACAAGTCGCTTACGTGCGTGCACGGATAGCATTGTCAAAAGACAAAGGCAACGTAAATTTCTCGATGTTACTTCATCCGGTACAAATATTCCATTGGCTCACATAGATTGGTTGGAACGTTGGTGTACCCTACCCTTGGACGATTTAAATTTCATACAGAAAGTCTATGAATTTGAAGTGAAATCGGATGATATTTATGTGGTAACATTTCCGAAGTGTGGTACAACTTGGATTCAAGAGGCCACATGGTTGTTGAGGAATAATTTGGATTTTCAAACAGCCCGAAATATAAGTATAGCGACAAGAAGTGTATACATGGAGTAAGTAGATACTGAAAAACAAAGTTACCAAATAATGTCAATGGTTTTGGTGATTGCAGATATAGTGGCTTCTATAAAGCAATAATCCGTAATACCCTGGACTTGGCTAGAAATAGCAAAGAACCAAGAGTTTTGAAATCACATCTACCAGCTCATTTAATACCTCGGCAAATATGGCAAAAGGGTATTAAGGTACAGTCAGCTTAAGTTAATGTCCAAAAAGGGATTTAAATTTTTCTTTTCTTGAAATTTTCTAGGTAGTTTACTGTGCCCGTAATCCCAAAGATATGGCCGTATCGTTTTATCATTTCCTTCAAGGCCTTGGAACCTGGCAAGGAACCCTGGATGAGTTCGTTGAGGATTTAATTAACAATGACATTATGTACTCGTCATATTGGAATCATCTCATCGATTTTTGGAAAATGCGTCATGAGCCGAATGTCTTCTTTACCACCTTTGAGGAAATGAAGAGGGATTTAAGAAAGGTTATTGTAGATCTCAACCATTTTATGGAGAATGCCGATCTCAGCGAAGAAGATTTAATGAAGTTGGAAGAACATTTATCATTCGAAAGTATGAAAGGTAAGTGGTGACATTAGTTTTACATGAACTAAGAAGAAGTATATACGGCCGTAAAATTAAATTTTTTTTCAAGTTCAATTAGTATAAAATTCAGGAAAAATATTCAGTTAGGCTTTCGCTTTTCCAAATCCGAATTGCCGGGCCTCACACTTGACACCTGCCATCAGATTTTGTACAGCCACCTTGTCCACCTTCTTCGCCGCAGAAATCCAGTTTGCCTTGAACTGCTGCTCATCCTTAGCAGTTTTTTGGTCTTCTTTAGGTTCCGCTTGACAATAGCCCAGTATTTCTCAATTGGGCGGAGCTTTGGCGCGTTGGGAGGGTTCATGTCCTTGGGAATCACCTGCACGTTGTTGGCGGCGTACCACTCCATGGCCTTTTTACCGTAATGGCAAGATGCCAAATCCGGCCAGAACAGTACGGAACAACTGTGTTTCTTCAGGAAAGGCAGCAGACGTTTATTCAAACACTCTTTCACGTAAATTTCTTGGTTGACAGTCCCGAAAGCTATGAAAATGCTGCTTTTCAAGCCACAGGTATAGATGGCTTGCCAAACCAGATATTTCTTTGCGAACTTTGACAGTTTTATGTGCTTGAAAATATCTGCTACCTTTCCCCTTCCTTTTGCCGTATAAAACTCCTGTCCCGGAAGCTGCTTGTAGTCGGCTTTGACGTAGGTTTCGTCGTCCATTAGCACGCAGTCAAACTTCGTCAGCATCGTCGTGTACAGCCTCCGGGATCGCGCTTTGGCCGTCGTATTTTGTTTATCATCGCGATATGGAGTCACTACCTTCTTGTAAGTCGATAGTGTGGCTCGTTTTTTGGCTCGATGCACGGTTGTAGACGATAAACCAAGCTTATTTGCGGCATCTCGGAGAGAGAGGTTAGGGTTTCGCTTGAAACTACCGGCAACTCTCTTTGTCGTCTCAGCGGCCTCCGGTTTTCGTGCGTTGATGGAAGGGTTGATATTTTTCAGTTTGAAGCACTCTAACAATACTGTTGCTTTCAAAGAGAAATTTCAACTCTTCAATCAACGGACACATTAACGCATAGTATGTAACTCAACCTTAAGTTCTGTATATACGACCGTATGTTCTGTCAGACCGAACCGCCATAGTTTGCGTATAAACTAGGTTAGGTTAGGTTAGTTGGCAGCCCGATATTTCAGGCTCACTTAGACTATTCAGTCCATTGTGTTACCACATTGGTGAACTTCTCTCTTATCACTGAGTGCTGCCCGAATCCATGTTAAGCTCAATGACAAGGGACCTCCTTTTTATAGCCGAGTCCGAACGGCGTTCCATATTACAGTGAAACCACTTAGAGAAGCTTTGAAACCCTCAGAAATGTCACCAGCATTACAGAGGTGGGATAATCCACCGCTGAAAAACTTTTTGGTGTTCGGTCGAAGCAGGAATCGAACCCACGACCCTGTGTATGCAAGGCGGGCATGCTAACCATTGCACCACGGTGGCTTCCTGGCGTATAAACTAAAACCCTTCTTTTACAATTGCAGTGGAATATGATCATCTCAACCATGTTTGGAGGGCAAAATGTTATTTTTGGACGGTGACCATGGAACATTTTTGTCGCAAAAATGTTGTTTTCTCGGCAAACATAACATATACATGGTTGCCGAAGTCAGGCATATGCTTTTTTAGAAAATAACATGGTTGCCGCATACATGTTACATGTTCTCCGTCCAAAAATAACATTTTTCTCTCGAAACATGGTTGAGGTGATCATATTCCTTCTCTGGGTGTACGGACGGCACGTACGTAATTTGAGGTGGAACGGATGAAAACTAATCCTCAGGAAGATTAAGAAGTCAAATCTTGGGTAAGGACGTGTTTTCTACATCGGTTTATTCCAAATTAGCGCCTACGAATTTCATGTGAGTCGGTAAAACAACTCACCATGAGGTTACGTTTTGACCAAGGTTAAGCTCTATTAATCGACTTATGGACAGGTCGGCAGATTCGGAATGAAGGAAACCTAAGCCACAGGGCGATCAAAAAGACAAATATGGAATTCGGAAGAATGATTTGTCGTTCAATATTCGAGTTGAACGGACGTGGTTTCTAGATGGGATTGTTTCAATTTGGGGCAGACGTAGTAGGTAATAATTTAAGGATCCTTTTGAAGGGTTCAAACTGAAGTTACCCTTTGACCAAGGTTAAGCCATATTAACCGAACTGTAGATGAGTCGTCAAATTTGGAATGAATTGAAACAAAGCAACAGGGCAATCAAGAAGACAAATATGGAAATCGATCTGTGATTAATCATTCAATCGTCGAGCTGAACGGACGTGTTTTCTAAATGGAATTATTTCAATTTAGTGCAGACGTAATATGTACTCATTACTAATTTCAAGTATGGCGGTAAGCCAAAAGCCACCATGCAACGACTAAGGTTAAGCTCTATTAAACGTCCTGTAGACGTGTCGTCAGAGTCGAAATGAATTAAAACTAAGGCACGGGGCGACCAAAATGTCAAATTGGGAGATCGGTCTATATATAGCTTGAATGATTCGTCATTCAATCGTCGAGCTGAACAGAAAGACTTTTCTGAATCAGATTTTGTCAATTTAGGGCAGGCGTAATAGGTATTTATTACGAATTTCTACTAAAGTGCTAAACCAAGCAATCAATCAACGTTATCCACTGGGCCTGTCAACTTCAGGGCACAGTGGACGGATTTCTACAGAAGTTACCACATAGAGCATGATCAAGAGTTAAACCCTGTCATTTCCAAGTTGAACCTTTCCTAAGATAGGCTGTCGGCTAAAGAAGACAATTCCTTAAAATCGCCGCGAGGAATTCTTGAAACTGAGAGAACGGTTTTCGGATGGATTACACCCTTCTAAAAGGGATCAAAGATCATATGCCTCAGTTGCCAAAGGCTATTTTTAGCATGGGAGCAGTGGATGGTATGGTATGGAATGGCGTCTACTCTCTTGTGCTGAAAAAGTTTCGGTCACAGTCCTCAACGCCAGGATGCTGGATGGTTCAAGCACGCTGATCGTTTTTGCGGACTATGGAGTGGGAGCCACCGTGGTGCAATGGGTAGCATGCCCGCCTTGCATACACAAGGTCGTGGGTTCAATTCCTGCTTCGACCGAACACCAAAAAGTTTTTCAGCGGTGGATTATCCCACCTCAGTAATGCTGGTGACATTTCTGAGGGTTTCAAAGCTTCTCTAAGTGGTTTCACTGGAATGTGGAGCTTAGCATGGAATCGGGCAGCACTCAGTGATAAGAGAGAAGTTCACCACTGTGGTATCACAATGGACAGAATAGTCTAAGTGAGCCTGATACATCGGGCTGTCACATAACCTAACCTAACCTATGGAGTGGAACGGACATGTTTTCTAAATCGAAATTTAGCGCAGACGTAATATGTAGTCATTACTTATTTAAAGTGGGTGGTAAAACTACCCACCACGCAACGAAATTCAACGTCATCTACATAGCTGCCAACTTCAGGGACGGATTTCTGCAGTCGTTACCAATTTAAGCTATGACCAAGCATTAAACCCTGCTAGTCGTCCTCTAAACGGGTCGACAGACCTCAAAAAAGAAACACAAAATAGCATTAATCAAAGCAATTTTTTAAAATGGACGGAAGGAATTCAGGGAGCTGGAAAAAGGAAACAGTTGCCGACATCTAGGTTAGGTTAGGTTATGTGGCAGCCCAATGTATCAGGCTCACTTAGACTATTCAGTCCATTGTGATACCACAGTGGTGAACTTCTCTCTTATCACTGAGTGCTGCCCGATTCCATGTTAAGCTCAATGACAAGGGACCTCCTTTTTATAGCCGAGTCCGAACGGCGTTCCACATTCCAGTGAAACCACTTAGAGAAGCTTTGAAACCCTCAGAAATGTCACCAGCATTACTGAGGTGGGATAATCCACCGCTGAAAAACTTTTTGGTGTTCGGTCGTAGCAGGAATCGAACCCACGACCTTGTGTATGCAAGGCGGGCATGCTAACCATTGCACCACGGTGGCTCCCGACATCTAAAAGGGATCAAAGTTTGTTTGCCTCAGTTACCGAGTACAGCCTTGTCAAAAATTTGGGTGTGCAATGACCGGAGCTTTTTCAAGTCCTCGGATCAGAAGTCTAAGGAGCTGTACGGACGTGTTTTCTTCATCGATGTTTTTGAATTTAGTGTAGACGTAATAGCTACTTCTTACGAACAGCATGTGTGGTGGTAACTCATCGTCATCTACTGGGCTGCCAACTTCAGGGCCTAGTATACGGGTTTCTACTGGAGTAAACAATTTGGACAATAACCAAGGACAGCCTTCTGATAGCAGTAGGTGATGGAAAAGTTTCTGTGTCCATGTCCTCGACGTGAAATTGGTGCATGGTAGCTTAAGCTAATCGCATTTGTCACCCAAGGGTCTACGACTTGTTTACAGACTGAACGAAGCTAACCCAGATCCCTCAACCGCTGATTGGAAGGTTGGCTGTTTGGATGGGTTTCCGTTGTTCACATTGAACATGCTGGCCTTGCCACATTTAGCCAAGTCCCACGGCTGTGTAATGGTCCATAAATCTTGGCATACATTTATACTTAGACACACGTTGTTATATTAGCGAAATGTTTCATTAAAATTGAGCCAATGAAAAAAAAAACAAGTAAGGAAAGTCTAAAGTCGGGCGGGGCCGACTTTATTATACCTTGCACAACTATGTAGATCTAAATTTTCGATACCATATCACATCTGTCAAATGTGTTGGGTGCTATATATAAAGGGTTGTCCCAAATACATACATTTAAATATCACTCGATTTGGACAGAATTTGATAGGCTTTTACAAAATCTATAGACTCAAAATTTAAGATGGACTAGGGTGGAACACAATGTTAGTAAAAAACAAGTAAGGAAAGTCTAAAGTCGGGCGGGGCCGACTATATTATACCCTGCACCACTTTGTAGATCTAAATTTTCGATAACATATCACATCCGTCAAATGTGTTGGGGCTATATATAAAGGTTTGTCCCAAATACATACATTTAAATATCACTCGATCTGGACAGAATTTGATAGACTTCTACAAAATCTATAGACTCAAAATTTAAGTCGGCTAATGCACTAGGGTGGAACACAATATTAGTAAAAAATAAATATGTGAAACATATAATCTGAAGCAATTTTAAGGAAACTTCGCAAAAGTTTATTTATGATTTATCGCTCGATATATATGTATTAGAAGTTTAGAAAAATTAGAGTCATTTTTACAACTTTTGGACTAAGCAGTGGCGATTTACAAGGAAAATGTTTGGTATTTTGACCATTTTTGTCGAAATCAGAAAAACATATATATGGGAGCTATATCTAAATCTGAACCGATTTCAACCAAATTTGGCACGCATAGCAACAATGCTAATTCTATTCCTTGTGCAAAGTTCAACAAAATCGGAGTTAAAAATTGGCCTGGTCATATGAGTGTAAATCGGCCGAAAGCTATATATGGGAGCTATATCTAAATCTGAAGCGATTTGGCTGATATTTTGCAACTTTTTCGAGACTCATAAAATATTCGGATGTACGGAATTTGAGGAAGATCGGTTTATATACACGCCAATTATGACCAGATCGGTGAAAAATATATACAGCAGCTATATCTAAATCTGAACCGATTTTTCCAAAATCAATAGGGATCGTCTTTGAGCCGAGACAGCCCTATACCAAATTTTAGGACAATCGGACTAAAATTGCGAGCTGTACTTTGCACATAAAAATACACCAACAGACAGACAGACAGACGGACAGACAGACAGACATCGCTAAATCGACTCAGAATTTAATTCTAAAACGATCGGTATACTAAACGATTGCTCTCGGACTTTTCCTTCTTGGCGTTACATACAAATGCACAAACTTATTATACCCTGTACCACAGTAGTGGTGAAGGGTATAACAATTCTAACATACCAAAAAATTGTTATCCTTGCTCAAATTAAATCATGCAACGAAGGGTTAATATGGCCTCTGCACAGGAACATACCTGGCAACTGCAAACTGAATGAAAGCAAGGAATTATCTGACATATTCCAAAGGTAAACGAATTCGTTAATTTTTATACCCTCCATCATAGGATGGGGGTATATTAACTTTGTCATTCCGTTTGTAACACATCGAAATATTGCTCTAAGACTCCATAAAGTATATATATTCTGGGTCGTGGTGAAATTCTGAGTCGATCTAAGCATGTCCGTCCGTCCGTCCGTCTGTTGAAATCACGCTAACTTCCGAACGAAACAAGCTATCGACTTGAAACTTGGCACAAGTCGCTGTTATCGATGTAGGTCGGATGGTATTAAAAATGGGCCATATCGGTCCACTTTTACGTATAGCCCCCATATAAAGGGACCCTCAGATTTGGCTTGTGGAGCCTCTAACAGAAGCATATCCGATCCGGCTGAAATTTGGTACATGGTGTTGGTATATGGTCTCTAACAACCATGCAAAAATTGGTCCACATCGGTCCATAATTATATATAGCCCCCATATAAACCGATCCCCAGATTTGGCTTGCGGAGCCTCAAAGAGAAGAAAATTTCATCCGATCCGGCTGAAATTTGGTACATGATGTTGTTATATGGTCTCTAACAACCATGCAAAACTTGGTCCACATCGGTCAATAATTATATATAGTCCCCATATAAACCGATCCCCAGATTTGGCTTGCGGAGCCTCAAAGAGAAGAAAATTTCATCTGATCCGACTGAAATTTGGTACATGGTGTTGGTATATTGTCTCTAACAACCATGCAAAAATTGGTCCACATCGGTCCATAATTATATATAGACCCCATATAAACCGATCTCCAGATTTGGCTTGCGAAGCCTCAAAGAGAAGCAAATTGCATCCGATCCGGCTGAAATTTGGTACATGGTGTTGGTATATGGTCTCTAACAACCGTGCAAAAATTGGTCCACATCGGTCCATAATTATATATAGCGCCCATATAAACCGATCCCCAGATTTGGGTTCCGGAGCCTCAAAGAGAAGCAAATTTCATCCGATCCGACTGAAATTTGGTACATGATATTGGTATATGGTTTCTAACAACCATGCAAAAATTGGTCCACATCGGTTCATAATTATATATAGCCCCATATAAACCGATCCCCAGATTTGGCTTGCGAAGTCTCCAAGAGAAGCAAATTTCTTCCAATCCGGTTGTAATTTGGAACATGGTGTTAGTATATGATCTTTAACAACCGTACCAGAATTGGTCCATATCGGTCCATAATTATATTATATATAGCCCCCATATAAAACGTTCTCCAGATTTGACCTCCGGAACCTCTTGGAGGAGCAAAATTCATCCGCTCCGGTTCAAATTAGGAACGTTGTGTTAGTATATGGTCGCTAACAACCATACCAAAATTGGTCCAATTACACAAAAATTGGTCCATCGGTTCATAATCATGGTTGCCACTAGAGCCAAAAATAGTCTACCAAAATTTTATTTCTATAGAAAATTTTGTCAAAATTTTATTTCTATAGAAAATTTTGTCAAAATTTTATTTCTAGAGAAAATTTTGTTAAAATTTTATTCGGTTCATAATAAAATTTTTATCATTGTCAAAATTTTATTTCTATAGAAAATTTTGTTCAAATTTTATTCGATTCATAATCATGGTTGCCACTCGAGCCAAAAATAATCTACCAAAATTTTATTTCTATAGACAATTTTGTCAAAAGTTTATTTCTATAGAAAATTTTGTGAAAATTTTATTTCTATAGAAAATTTTGTTAAAATTTTATTTCTGTAGAAAATTTTGTCAAAATTTTATGTCTACTTTGTCAAACTGAATTATATACGTATTTAATCGATATTTTTTATTTAATATATACCACGTATGGACTTACATACAATTTAGAAGATGGTGTTAGGAGGTTTTAAGATACCTTGCCATCGACAAGCGTTACCGCAACTTAAGTAATTCGATTGTGGATGACAGTGTTTAGAAGAAGTTTCTAAGCAATCCATGATGGAGGGTACATAAGCTTCGGCCTGGCCGAACTTACGGCCGTATATACTTGTTTTTCATATTATTTACGAATTTTCTTGCCAACAACGAAACGTGTCGTTCTACTAACGAACATTTTCATTGGAGTGATGAAATTTATGAATGGGCTCTTATACGTTATTAAAAACAACAATTTATCAACATGAATTTACAAAAACTATATGTTGTAAAAAGGTCCATGAATTTTATGGAAAAGTCCAAAAGAATTAGAAGTTTACAAATTTATGTTTAATTTCATTTTGTGTTTAGATTTTAGATTTTTGTTTTTTATGTTCGGTGATTTTGTGAAAAATTTCACTATTAATTTCCTCTTTTTCTTTGCATTGTAGCTAATCCTCAAACTAATCTTACATTTGCTATAAAATCTGGTCACGCCAGTCCAAATGTTCGGCCCGACTTTGAGTAAGTTGAACAATTTCATCGATTTTTGTTTTGAATTATAATCGTTTGTGTTTTCATTTCAGGTTCATGCGACGTGGTATTGTTGGCTCATACAAAAATGAATTGACTCTAGAATCACAAGAAAAATTGGAAAAATGGACAATTGAAAATTTATTAAAACATAATGTCACTTTAGAGGAAATATTTGGTAAATTTTAAAATAAAACTTCCACACGAAAAATAAAATTCTATTTTCCAATTTCTTATGTTTATGAAATGATTAAAAATTTATAGTACTACACGCAAAGAAAAAAAAAAACTTTGGAAAACGTGTACCGAAAACGTTTTTCTTTTGTTAGAGTTTTTTTGAATTGCTTCGAAAATTTTAAACTTTTATCACCCAAAAAATTGTTACAAAATTTTTATTTTTTCAATAAAAAAAGTTATTTTTGAAACAACAACACAGTCCATTTCGTTTATATTAAACACTGTTCTTTTCTGACTTTAGGTCTTTAATGAGACACATTTTACAGTTCAAAATTTAATATACTACAATGTAATGTTGAACATTTTTCGGAATCTTCCGAACATATCTGGAATATATGTAAAAAAAAAAACAAGTATATACGGCCGTAAGTTCAGCCAGGCCGAATCTTATGTACCCTCCACCACGGTTTATAAGGGGGCTATATATAATTATGGACCGATTTCGACCAATTTTTGCATGGGTGTTTGAGGCCATATATTAACACCACGTATCAAATTTCAACTGAATCAAATGAATTTTGGTCTTCCAAGAGGCTCCGGAGGTGAAATCTGCTGATCGGTTTATATGGGACCTATATATAATTAAGGACCGATGTGGACCATTTTTTGCATGGTCATTAGAGACCATATACTACAGCGTTGCCAATTTAGCTTTTTTCCCGCTAGATTTGGCTTTTTTTGAAGACGTTTAGCGGGAAAAAAATGCATTTAGCTTTTAGCTTTTTTTCTGGCTTTTTTTCATGACCCTTTTAGCTATTTTTGGCTTTTTTTATTTTCGACATGTTCCTATTGAAATATGGATAAAACTTCGATTTTATCTAAGTTTTGCTGCCAGAATAAGGTTTTCCGTATATTTCAAAGCTCAATTGAAGCCTTAATAATTATTCCAGCCATTATGCGGGCATTTTTGCAGCAAATACACCTTGTTGTAAAGTTTTTTCCTCGTATTCATAAAAGTTATCGTAAACTTTAAATCTACTATTAACATACAAATTCCTTATATAAACTGTCAGTAAATTATTAGGAATAATAGCATTTGACTCGTTACCCTTTTTACTTTATTTTAATACGTATTCTAAAGTTATTATTATATTACTAAATTAAAATAGTAGATGTGAATTGCTTTGTACACTGAAAAAATATTGTCATGAGGCCAAAGATTTCATGTCTTTAAAATACGAACGCGAATTTTGGTTATAATAGCATTTGTGAATTTCTCTTATATAAACAGTTTTCCTTGTCCAAAAGCCGATAAAGTCGTTTTGTCCTTCTAGTTAAGTGATTCAACTTAAAAATGGGTATCTTTTCATGAAATAAGGCTAGGGTCAATTCTAAGAAATTCTTAAAATGAATTAAATAGTCTTTAAATATGTGGAGTTTTTGTATCTTGACCACAAACCAAAATAGCGTTCAAAAATAGAAGAGGGTTTTCAACATTTTATTTCAAAAACGTATACATACACAGAATAATTTCTACTTAAAGTCGAGTCTGAATTTGGAAATTTAAGTTGTCGTTAGCACGTTTTTAAAGCACTGTGATAGCTCATGAAGAAAAAGCTGAAAAAACGAGTAAATTCAAATTTTACTCTGAAACAATACCAAAATCATTAGTGTACAAAATCTTTGGAACCGAACATAGAAATAATTAAGGAAATAAAGTTTTGAATGTGGTATTATTTTTTTTAACATCAAAAAAATGCAATAAAAATTCGTAGTGATAGGATCAAAACAAATCTGCTATTTATTAATGGAATGGATTTACATTTACGAAAATTGGACAATAGGTTTGTATGGGAAATTTTCGAATAAAAGTTATTCAGTATAAACTTGCAAGACAGTTAGAATGGGTTTTAAATAATATGACATAGATTTTCTTACAGTCTCACAGAAATGGAAATAAAATGAAAACAATTAAAATAATATGTATTTTAAGTGAAATAAAGCCTTTAAGTTTGTTAAATTTCAATCAAAAATGTGACTTTTGATACAAAAAAATTTAGCTTTCTTTCTAGCTATTTTTTAACATTTTTTGGCTAGTTTTTTGGACAAATCTAGCGGTTTTTGGTGAAACAATTCTGGCAACGCTGATATACTAACACCATGTACCAAATTTTAGCCGGATCGCATGAAATTTGCTTCTCTTAGAGGGTCTGCAAACCAAATCGGGGGATCGGTTTATATGGGGCCTATATATAATTATTAACCGATGTGGACCAATTTTTGCATAGTTGTTAGAGACCATATACTTACACCATGTACCAAATTTCAGCCGGATCGGATGAAATTTGCTTCTCTTAGAGCAATCGCAAGCCAAATTTGGGGGTCCGTTTATATGGGGGCTATACGTAAAAGTGGACCGATATGGACCAAATTTGCATGGTTGTTAGAGACCATATGCTGACACCCTGTACCAAATTTCAGCCTGATCGGAAGAAATTTGCTTCTTTTAGAGCAATCGCAAGCCAAATTTGGGGGTCCGTTTATATGGGGGCTATACTTAAAAGTGGACCGATATGGACCAATTTTTGCATGGTTGTTACAGAGCATATACTAACACCATGTACCAAATTTCAGCCGGATAGGATGAAATTTGCTTCTCTTAGAGCAATCACAAGCCAAATATGGGGGTCCGTTTATATGGGGGCTATACGTAAAAGTGGACTGATATGGACCAATTTTTGCATGATTGTTAGAGACCATATACTTACACCATGTACCAAATTTCAGCCGGATCGGATGAAATTTGCTTCTCTTAGAGCAATCTCAAGTCAAATTTGGGGGTCCGTTTATATGGGGGCTATACGTAAAAGTGGACCTATATGGCCCATTTTCAATACCATCCGACCTACATCAATAACAACTACTTGTGCCAAGTTTCAAGTCGATAGCTTGTTTCGTTCGGAAGTTAGCGTGATTTTAACAGACGGACGGACGGACATGCTCAGATCGACTCAGAATTTCACCACAACCCAAAATATATATACTTTGTGGGGTCTTAGAGCAATATTTCGATGTGTTACAAATGGAATGACAAAGTTAATATACCCCCATCCTATGGTGGAGGGTATAACAAAAAAAAAACTTTGGTCGAAGCAGGGATCGAACCCACGACCCTTGGCATACATGTCGGACGTATAAACCACTGCTCAACGGTGCCAAACTAAATGTTTGTTTCTGTCAAATAAACTTTGTTTATTCGGTTCGTGGGCGCCGCAAGCTATGCTATATAAATATAACTTATATGGATATTTATCTATTGATGACCATAACAGGTACATAGCTCAGTGGTTAGTGTGTTGGCTTACAAAGTGCATCGTCCGCGGTTCGATTCTCCGTCCAGGCGAAAGGTAAAAAAATTTTAAAAATTTATAAAATCGTAGAATTTCTTCTACATTGTTGGTATTACAGGAAAAGGTGTTAAGAACTAAAAAACCTCGTGGATGTGAGAAGGATGTGAGGGCAAATGCAATTAGCAAGAAAAAATGTGTTTTTTTTTTTTTTTTTTTTTTATACCCTCCACCATAGGATGGGGGTATATTAACTTTGTCATTCCGTTTGTAACACATCGAAATATTGCTCTAAGATCCCATAAAGTATATATATTCTGGGTCGTGGTGAAATTCTGAGTCGATCTAAGCATGTCCGTCCGTCCGTCCGTCTGTCCGTCTGTCCGTCTGTCCGGCTGTCCGTCCGTCTGTGGAAATCACGCTAACTTCCGAACGAAACTAGCTATCGACTTGAAACTTGGCACAAGTAGTTGTTATTGATGTAGGTCGGATGGTATTGAAAATGGGCCATATCGGCCCACGTTTACGTATAGCCCCCATATAAACCGATCCCCAAATTTGGCTTGCGGAGCCTTCCGGAGCAGCAAAATTCATCCGATCCGGTTGAAATTTGGTACGTGGTCTAAGTATACGGTCTCTAACAACCATGCAAAAATTGGTCCATATCGGTCCATAAAAATATATAGCTCCCATATAAACCGATCCCCAGATTTGACCTCCGGAGCCTCTTGGAGGAGCAAACTTCATCCTACCCGATTGAAATTTGGTACGTGGTGTTAGCATATGGTATCTAACAACCATGCAAAAACTGGTCCATATCGGTCCATAATTATATATAGCTCCCATATAAACCGATCCCCAGATTTGACCTCCGGAGCCTCTTGGAGGGGCAAAATTCATCCGATCCGTTTGAAATTGGGTACCTGATGTTAGTATACGGTCTCTAACAAGCATGCAAAAATTGGTCCATATCGGTCCATAATTATATATAGCTCCCATATAAACCGATCCCCAGATTTGAACTCTGGAGCCTCTTGGATGAGCAAAATTCATCCGATCCAATTGAAATTTAGTACGTGGTGTTAGTATATGGTCTCTAACAACCATGCAAAAATTGGTCCATATCGGTCCATAATTATATATAGCTCCCATATAAACCGATCCCCAGATTTGACCTCCGGAGCCTCTTGGAGGAGCAAAAGTCATCCGATGCGGTTGAAATTTGGTACATTTCGTTAGTATATGGCCTCTAACGCCATGTAAAAATTGTCAAATTTTATTACTATAGAAAGTTTTGTCAAAATTTCTTTCTATAGAAAGTTTTGTAAAAAGTTTATTTCTATAGCAATGTTTGTCAACATGTTATTTCCATAGAAACTTTTGTCAAAATTTTATTTCTATAGAAAATTTTGTAAAAAATTTATTTCTGTAGAAAATTTTGTCAACATTTTATTTCTATAGACAATTTTGTCAACATTTTATTTCTATAGAACATTTTGTCAACATTTTATTTCTATAGAAAATTTTGTCAACATTTTATTTCAATAGAAAATTTTGTCAAAATTTTATTGCTATAGAAAATTTTGTCAACATTTTACTTCCATAGAAAATTTTGTCAACATTTTATTTCTACAGAAAATTTTGTCAAGTTTTTATTTCTATAGAAAATTTTGTCAAAATTTTATTTCTATAGAAAATTTTGTCAAACTGAATTATATACGTATTTAATCGGCCTTTTTTTTTGTTTAATATATACCCCTTATGGACTAACTTACAATTTAGAAGACAGTGTTAAAAAGTTTTACGATACCTTGCCATCGGCAAGTGTTATCGCAACCCAAGTAATTCGATTGTGGGTGACAGCCTTTAGTAGAAGTTCCTACGCAATCCATGGTGGAGGGTACATAAGATTCGGCCTGGCCGAACTTACGGCCGTATATACTTGTTTTTTTTTGAGTTTGTCTTTATGAAATTGTTTTTACATCCTGGAAAAGAATAAACGTTTATCACAAACAGTATATACTTTTCTTCCAAATACACTTTCTTATAGCGAAAAGCAAATGAGAAACGAACTTTGTTTTTCTAAAATTTCGTTTGGGAGGAAAGAATTATTTTTTTGCGTGTAGTGCAAATATACCATATGCTTAAATATTGCTATATTTACTGTTAGTAAACTGTAAGTTGTAGTCTGTAAGAACATTGATCTATAGACTTACACACAAAAAATATCAATTAATTTGATTGTCAATACAATTAAAATTATGTTTAAATTTGAGCTAACAACGTAATTTGTAAATACAATTACGATTTTAGTTACTTTAGCAACCAATTTTGTTATATCAACAAACATTTTGTTATATCAACAAAAATTTTATTGAACTTAAACATTTTCTGTAACAACAATTTGTTGTTAGCTCGAAAATTATAATATTATTTTCTGTGTAAATATAAATAATAATTTGAAAAATTTTTTTATGATACACGTAAGATAAAACCTTTGTTCTTCTTTCCTGTATTTTCGCATTTTTTCGAAAATTTAAACTTTTTATCGCCAAAAAAAAATCAGTTTGTCCCAAATATTTATTTCTGTCGTAACTAATCGCATCTTTGTTCTAAACCTCAGTCAATTTAATTTATATCAAACTCTGTTCTTTTGTGGGCAACAAATAGTTTTACGCCATAAATATGAAATTTCTTGAAGTTTCGTGGTAATCGGAACCAGATTGCCTACCTTAGGAAAAGACCTAACCTCTCCTGAGTTTCATCGTTTCATTCTCATGCCTCTTGCCAACGCCTACAAGTTAGTCTTTCTTGCAGCATTATCTTCGAGTAGAGGTGCCAAGTTGCCCACACCTACTGAAGATGTGGTTGTTACTCTTTCTTCAACTACACGCCCACATTCGCATGAGGTCTGGTACAATTGTCTTATCTCGACGCTTCGTGACCACGGTTGGTGGAACCAAAAATGGTAATTTTTTTACTGTTTGGTAGATTGGTAGAATTCTTGATTGTTTGGTAGATTTTGCAAAATATTCCTCTTCAACTATGAGGTACTTCACAAATTTTCTGTAAAAATAAAATTTTGTCAAAATATTTTATAGAAATAACAAAATTTTCTATAGAAATAAAATTTTGACAAAAAATGTTCTATAGAAATAAAATTTTGACTAAATTTTCTATAGAAATAAAATTTTGACAATTTTTCTATAAAAATAATATTTTGATAAAATTTTCTAAAAAAAAAATTATATATTGACAACATTTTCAATAGAAATAAAATTTTGCAAAAATTTTCTATAAAAATAAAATGTTGACAACATTTTCAATAGAAATGCAATTTTGACAAAATTTTCTATAAAAATAATAAACTTTCCTATAGAGATAACATTTTGACAAAATTTTCTATAGAATTTTTTTTTTCAATTTTCTCTAGAATTTAAATTTTGACAAAATCTTCTCTAAAAATTAAATTTTCTTCGCCTTTATGGCTGACATGTCCGATGCAATGTCAGGTTTAAGTAAATTTTGATAAAATTTTCTTTAGAAATAATTTTTTACAAAATTTTTTATTGAAATAAAATTTTGACAAAATTTTATTTTGAAGTAAAATTTTGACAAAATTTTATTTTGAATTAAAATTTTGACAACATTCTATATATAAATAAAATTTTGACAAAATTTTCTTTAAAAATAAAATTTTGATAAAATTTTCTATAAAAATAATATTTTATTATTATTATTATTTTAAATTTAGACTAAATTTTCTATAGAAATAAAATTTTGACAAAATTTTCTCTAGAAAATAAATTTTCTATAGAAATAAAATTTTGACAAAAGCTTTTGCAGAAATAAAATTTTGGCAAATTTTCTATAAAAATAATATTTTGATAAAATTTTCTAAAAAAAAAATTATATATTGACAACATTTTCAATAGAAATAAAATTTTGAAAAAATTTTCTATAAAAATAAAATGTTGACAACATTTTCAATAGAAATGCAATTTTGACAAAATTTTCTATAAAAATAATAAACTTTCCTATAGAGATAACATTTTGACAAAATTTTCTATTGAATTTTTTTTTTTTAATTTTCTCTAGAATTTAAATTTTGTATAAATAAAATTTTGACAAAATTTTCTTTAAAAATAAAATTTTGATAAAATTTTCTATAAAAATAATATTTTGACAACCTTTTCTGTAGAAGTAAAATTTTACCAAAATTTACTATAATCAAAATTATAGAAAATTTTTATTTATGGCTGACATGTCCGATGCAATGTCAGGTTTAAGTAAATTTTGATAAAATTTTCTTTAGAAATAATTTTTTACAAAATTTTTTATTGAAATAAAATTTTGACAAAATTTTATTTTGAAGTAAAATTTTGACAAAATTTTATTTTGAATTAAAATTTTGACAACATTCTATATAAAAATAAAATTTTGACAAAATTTTCTTTAAAAATAAAATTTTGATAAAATTTTCTATAAAAATAATATTTTATTATTATTATTATTTTAAATTTAGACTAAATTTTCTATAGAAATAAAATTTTGACAAAATTTTCTCTAGAAAATAAATTTTCTATAGAAATAAAATTTTGACAAAAGCTTTTGCAGAAATAAAATTTTGGCAAATTTTCTATAAAAATAATATTTTGATAAAATTTTCTAAAAAAAAAATTATATATTGACAACATTTTCAATAGAAATAAAATTTTGAAAAAATTTTCTATAAAAATAAAATGTTGACAACATTTTCAATAGAAATGCAATTTTGACAAAATTTTCTATAAAAATAATAAACTTTCCTATAGAGATAACATTTTGACAAAATTTTCTATTGAATTTTTTTTTTTAATTTTCTCTAGAATTTAAATTTTGTATAAATAAAATTTTGACAAAATTTTCTTTAAAAATAAAATTTTGATAAAATTTTCTATAAAAATAATATTTTGACAACCTTTTCTGTAGAAGTAAAATTTTACCAAAATTTACTATAATCAAAATTATAGAAAATTTTTATTTTGAACATTTTCTATAATAAAAATTTTATGAAAATTTTCTATAAAATAACATTTTATAAAAATTTTCTATAAAATAAAATTTTATGAAAATTTTCTATAAAATAAAATTTGCACAAAATTTTATTTGACAAAATTTTCTATAGGAAAAAAAAATTAAAATTTTCTCTAGAATTTAAATTTTGACAAAATCTTCTCTAAGAATTAAATGACTGAAATTTCCGATGCAATGTCAGGTTTGGGTAGGTTAGGTTAGGTTAGGTTGAAGAGAGGAGTCGGATTTCTCCGTCTCATGTCATATGACATACACCTAAGCCAGAAATCGGCTTGTTGTGCGCTCTAGTTTATAATTATAACCCTATGCCTATTTTAAGAATTCTGTGCTTTCGACGAATTCCTCAATTTGTCTCTTCGTCCTCTCCACATGCCCTGCATAAACTATCATTTATTACACCTATACGGTGCACGTGAGCCCTGAGATCCAAGTGTCCCGTGATGATTCCAATAGCCCTACTGATCGTACTCCTAGTCTCCTTCAGAAGTTCTTTTGTTTTATCTTCATCGGGATCTCTCCATATGATCTTCGTGGTCCTTCCGACTATTTCACTGTTCCACAGCTCTACATATGCTCGCTTCGCCCATACTTTTAACTCGGACCGGGTAGCTCCAAAGGGCTTGGGGTTATCCAAGTTTACTTCCTCAGCTTCCCTGGCTTTTATCGCTAGGTCATTCACATGCTCGTTTCCATCCACCCCACAGTGAGCAGGTACCCAGATGATTCTAATGGAGCCATACACGGAGTAGGAATTTATTATATTTTTGCATTCTAAAATGGTTCGTGATTTAACCGTATTGGGTAAATTTTGATAAAGTTTTCTATAGAAATAATATTTTTACAAATTTTTTTCTGGAAATAAAATTTTGACAAAATTTTCTATAGAAATAAAATTTTGGCAAAGTTTTCTACAGAAATACATTTTGACAACATTCTCTATATAAATAAAATTTTGACAAAATTTTCTTTAAAAATGAATTTTTGATAAAAATTTCTATAAAAGTAATATTTTGACAACATTTTCTATAGGAATAAAATTTTACCAAAATTTACTATAATAAAAATTATAAAAAATTTTTATTTTGAACATTTTCTATAAAATTTTTCTACAAAATAAAATTTTATAAAAATTTTCAATAAAATAAAATTTTATGAAAATTTTCTATAAAATAAAATTTTCACAAAATTTTAAATTTATATAGAAATAAAATTTATACAAAACTTTCCATAAAATAAAATTTTGACAACATTTGCTATCATTATTTTGTGGAAGTTTTTGGTACAATTTTCTTCAAATTTTGCTTGATTATATATGGGTCGAGTGGCAATCGTGTTCGTGTCTCATAAATTGGCTCTGTCACTGATTTACATTTCTCCTGCGTGGTCAGAATATAATCGTTCCGTGTAATATTAATTTTATAATCTCGAATAAAGAATTCCTAACGGCATTTGTTGGTCTAAAATATTTTTTTAGGATTTTTGTTTTGCGTGGACTCCTAAAATTATAGGCTGGGTCTTTTCAATTGACCTGTTATACATTTATTTAGTTTCTATCTTTATGGAAATAAAATTTTGACAAAATTTTCTATAGAAATAAAATTTTGGCAAAGTTTTCTACAGAAATAAATTTTGACATCATTCTCTGTATAAATAAAATTTTGACAAAATTTTCTTTAAAAATGAATTTTTGATAAAAATTTCTATAAAAGTAATATTTTGACAACCTTTTCTATAGGAATAAAATTTTACCAAAATTTACTATAATAAAAATTATAGAAAATTTTTATTTTGAACATTTTCTATAATAAAAATTTTATGAACATTTTCTACAAAATAAAATTTTATAAAAATTTTCAATAAAATAAAATTTTATGAAAATTTTCTATAAAATAAAATTTTCACAAAATTTTAATTTTATATAGAAATAAAATTTATACAAAACTTTCTATAAAATAAAATTTTGACAACATTTGCTATCATCATTTTGTGGAAGTTTTTGGTACAATTTTCTTCAAATTTTGCTTGATTATATTTGGGTCGAGTGGCAATCGTGTTCGTGTCTCATAAATTAGCTCTGTCACTGATTTTTATTTCTCCTGTGTGGTCAGAATATAATCGTTCCGTGTAATATTAATTTTATTATCTCGAATAAAGAATTCCTAACGGCATTTGTTGGTCTAAAATATTTTTTTAGGATTTTTGTTTTGCGTGGACTCCTAAAATTATAGGCTGGGTCTTTTCAATTGACCTGTTATACATTTATTTAGTTTCTATCTTTATTTTTGCATATATTTTTAAATTTAAATTTCACCAAATATATCCTCAAAATTGATATTAAATTTTCTTAAATTTTCCTCTGTCCATTTATCCAACATCTCTTGTGATTCGCGAGATAATTCGTCTTTGAATGAGCCAACTATGCCGCGGCGCATAAACCTACAAAAGACAAAAGGTGTGACTAATATCAATTAATAGAAAAAAAAACAGAAAAAATATCTTCAACATTTTTTTAATTAAGTCCTCAATTGAATTCGTTTGAAATATTAAATTTTCAAAGTCAATAGATTCATTTAAAATTTTTACCATAAAAAAATCAGCGATATAAAGTAATTGAATCTTCCGTGTTCCAAAAATTCGAAATCGGAAATAGCTTTCACTTTCTTTTTCTTATAAAGAAAAAAAATCGAAATATTCTCGGAAATCAATTCGAATCGAACTTCTCATTAAAAAGAACTAGATTCCAAAATTTTAATTTTATGCAGTTTGGTGTTAAAGTTAGTACTAATTTTTGATTAATTAATATCGCCAAATGAAAATTTAGCTATTTGCTATACCGAATATCGAAACACGGAATTATAACTTTTTTCCTACTTACTCAAAATCCGAAGCAACATGAGGACTTCCAAGACCAGCTTTTATAGTGAATGTTTGATTGGTACGGGGACTTGCTGCAAATGGAAATCCATGAAAAATATATCAATACATGTACTATTACACCCTACCCTTCATATTTGCAAAGGATAAATGATTTGTTAATTTTTTCAAATTTTCTTCGCTCAACGGAGGTTTTTCCAGAAAGCGATTTAGATCGATGAGTACTTTTTTCAAATCCTTATGCATTCTCTCATACGTGGTAAAGAATATATTCTCGATATCACGCATTTGCCAAAAATCCAAGACGTGATGCCAAAATGGTGTATACATGATGTCATTATTGATTAAATCCTCAATAAATTCATTGATGGTACCCTCCCACGTGCCGAGTCCCTTATGAAAATGAAAATAAGACACAGCGGTATCTTTGGGATTTCGGGCACAGTAGATAATCTGAAAATTGATACAAAATATTGTTATTTTAAATTAATTTGAAGTATATTAAGATATTTATCCGCTAATAACGGATGGCTACATTGAGATCAATGTTGATAAAAAACAAAAATTATTTAGGAAATTTTTTTTTCTAAATAATTTCCGAATTTCCGGAAAGTTCAAAATCTAGAGGTATTTTCGGTTCATAAACAAGTGTGCCGATGATGGTGTGTATTGGTCCATACTTCGGTATAGCCCCCATATAGCCCGATCTCTTGATTTGACTTCTTGGGTTTCTGGAAACGTATCCCATTTGCCTTAAATTGTAAATCTAAAGTTATTTCAAGTCCACACATAACTGTGCACACAAACAAATATTTTTTGTCTTCAATCACGAAATTAATTGATCCAATTAATTCTTAATTGAAATGTCTTCAATCGCAGAAATGATAGTATCAATTAAACATTCAATTGAAAGTCAATTACAAAATTAATTGATCCAATGAAAATATTAATTGATGCTATTAATTATACCCTGCGCCACACTATGGAACAGGGTATTATAAGTTAGTAAAGGGTGATTTGTTAAGAGCTTGATAACTTTTTTTTAAAAAAAAAACGCATAAAATTTGCAAAATCTCATCGGTTCTTTATTTGAAACGTTAGATTGGTCCATGACATTTACTTTTTGAAGATAATTTCATTTAAATGTTGACCGCGGCTGCGTCTTAGGTGGTCCATTCGGAAAGTCCAATTTTGGGCAACTTTTTCGAGCATTTCGGCCGGAATAGCCCGAATTTCTTCGGAAATGTTGTCTTCCAAAGCTGGAATAGTTGCTGGCTTATTTCTGTAGACTTTAGACTTGACGTAGCCCCACAAAAAATAGTCTAAAGGCGTCAAATCGCATGATCTTGGTGGCCAACTTACCGGTCCATTTCTTGAGATGAATTGTTCTCCGAAGTTTTCCCTCAAAATGGCCATAGAATCGCGAGCTGTGTGGCATGTAGCGCCATCTTGTTGAAACCACATGTCAACCAAGTTCAGTTCTTCCATTTTTGGCAACAAAAAGTTTGTTAGCATCGAACGATAGCGATCGCCATTCACCGTAACGTTGCGTCCAACAGCATCTTTGAAAAAATACGGTCCAATGATTCCACCAGCGTACAAACCACACCAAACAGTGCATTTTTCGGGATGCATGGGCAGTTCTTGAACGGCTTCTGGTTGCTCTTCACTCCAAATGCGGCAATTTTGCTTATTTACGTAGCCATTCAACCAGAAATGAGCCTCATCGCTGAACAAAATTTGTCGATAAAAAAGCGGATTTTCTGCCAACTTTTCTAGGGCCCATTCACTGAAAATTCGACGTTGTGGCAGATCGTAAGTCTATTCATGATGAAATGTCAAAGCATACTGAGCATCTTTCTCTTTGACACCATGTCTGAAATCCCACGTGATCTGTCAAATACTAATGCATGAAAATCCTAACCTCAAAAGAATCACCCTTTACATATGTTTAAAACACCCAGAAGGAGATGAGATAGACATATGGTGTCTTTGGCAAAAATACTCAGGATGGGCTCCTGAGTCGATATAGCCATGTCCGTCTGTCTGTGAACGCATTTTTGTGATCAAAGTCTAGGTCGCAGTTTTAGTCTAATCCACTTCAAATTTGGCACAAGTATGTATTTACCAAATAATATATCACAACCCACACTTCACCACATATCTTGTCAAGATCTAACCAATATCCTTGTAAAATCGTCACTGCTGAGTAGCAAATCTCGAATACATAAGTATCGCCTTGTAAATCATAAATGTTCTTTTGTACAATTGCATTAAAATTTCTCTCGCTTCATATTTCGCATATGTTTGCAACACCGAGAAGAAGACGAGATAGACACATGAAATCGGTTCAGATTTAGATATACCTCCCATATATATCTTTCGCCCGATTTTCCGTCATATGACCAAAGAGTTCAAAGTTGTAGTCCGATTTACGTGAAATTTTGCACAGGGAGTAGAATTAAAAGACTAAGTATGCATGTCAAATTTGGTTGAAATCGGTTCAGATTTCTATATAGCTTCCATATATATGATTTTCCGATTTGGGCAAAAATGACCAAAATACCAACATTTTCCTTATAAAATCGCCACTGCTAAGTCGAACACTTGTAAAAGTGACTCAAATTTGCCTTTATTTATAATACATATCTATCGGCCGATAAATCATAAATACACTTTTGCGAAGTTGCCTCAAAATTGGTTCAGATTAAAATGTTTCCCATATTTATACCTTGCGCCACACTGTGGAACAGGGTATTATAAGTTAGTGCATATGTTTGTAACACCCAGAAGGAGACGAGATAGACACATGGTGTCTTTGGCAATAATGCTCAGGGTATGTCCCTGAGTCGATATAACCATGTCCGTCTGTCCGTCCATCCGTCCGTCCGTCTGTCTGTGAACACATTTTTGTGATCAAAGTCTAGGTCGCAATTTAAGTCAAATCGCCTTCAAATTTGGCACATGTTCCTAATTTGGTTCAGAATAGAACCCTATTGATTTTGAAAGAAACCGGTTCAGATTTAGATATAGCTCCCATATATATCTTTCGCCCGATATGCACTAATATGGACCCAGCAGCCAGTGTTTTATACCGATTTGGTTGAAATTTTGTACAAGCATAACACTTAGTCGTATAGTCAAGTGTGCAAAATTTGATTGAAATCGGTTCAGAGTTAGATATAGCTCCCATATATATCTTTCGCCCGATATGGACTTATATGGCCCCAGAAGCCAGATTTTTGGCCGAATTTGGTTGAAATTTTGCACTAGGAGTACAATTAGTAGTATAGTCAAGTGTGCAAAATTTGATTTAAATCGGTTCAGAGTTAGATATAGCTCCCATATATATCTTTCGCCCGATATGCACTTATATGGACCCAGAAGCCAGAGTTTTGACCGAATTTGGTTGAAATTTTGCACAGGGAATAGATTTAGCATTATAGCTATACGTGCCAAATTTGGTTGAAATCGATTCAGATTTAGATATAGCTCCCATATATATCTTTCGCCCGATATGCACTTATATGAACCCAGAAGCCTGAGTTTTATCCCGATTAGCTTGAAATTTTGCACAAGGAGTACAATTGGTGGTATTGTCATGTGTGCTAAATTTGATTGAAATCGGTTCAGATTTAGATATAGCTTCCATATATATATTTCGCCCGATATGGACTTATATGGCCCCAGAAGCCAGAGTTTTGGCCCAATGTGGTTGAAATTTTGCACTAGGAGTACAATTAGTAATACAGTCATGTGTGCCAAATTTGATTGAAATCGGTTCAGATTTAGATATAGCTCCCATATATATGTTTTTCTGATTTCGACAAAAATGGTCAAAATACCAACATTTTCCTTGTTAAATCGCCACTGCTTAGTCGAAAAGTTGTAAAAATTACTCTAATTTTCCTAAACTTCTAATATATATATCGAGCGATAAATCATAAATAAACTTTTGCGAAGTTTCCTTAAAATTGCTTCAGATTTAAAGGTTTCCCATATTTTTTTTACTAACATTGTGTTCCACCCTAGTACATTAGCCGACTTAAATTTTGAGTCTATAGATTTTGTAGAAGTCTATCAAAATCTTTCCAGATCGAGTGATATTGAAATGTATGTATTTGGGACAAACCTTTATATATAGTCCCCAACACATTTGACGGCTGTGATATAGTATTGCAAATTTAGATCTACAAAGTGGTGCAGGGTATAATATAGTCGGCCCCGACCGACTTTAGACTTCCCTTACTTGTTTTTTACTAAAATTGTGTTCCATCCTAGTGCATTAGCCAAATTAAATTTTGAGTCTGTAGATTTTGTAAAAGTCTATCCAATTCTGTCCAAATCGAGTGATATTTAAATGTATGTATTTGGGACAAACCTTTATATATAGCCCCCAACACATTTGACGGATGTGATATGGTACCGAAAATTTAGATATACAAAGTGGTGCAGGGTATAATATAGTCTGCCCCGCCCGATTTTAGACTTTCCTTACTTGTTTTTTACTAACATAGTGTACCATCCCAGGGCATGAGCCGACTTAAATTTTAAGTCTACAAATTATAAATTTTGTTCAGATGGAGTCAGATTTAAATGTATGTATTTGGGACAAAAACCTTTATATATGTAGCACCCAACACATTTGACGGATTTGATATATTATCGAAAATGTGGATTTACAAAGTGGTGCAGGGTATAATATAGTCGGCCCGTCCGACTTTGAATTAAACAAATTTTTGAATGAATTAAATTTTTAATTGAATACTTTTTAAAACTCAATTAGGGCTTTAAGTGGAACAAAATTCGTGATTTTTTTCTGTGTGACGAAGTTTGTGTGTATCGGTCCATGTTTTGGGATTTCCCTCCCGATGTGAGCGTCTAAATATTCCAATTTTTTCCGATTTTCCTAAAAATCAAAATCTAGAGGGATTCTACGTCCACATATAAGTACCCAGAATATGTGGCGTATCGATCCATTTTTGATATACCACCCACTAAAACCGGTGCAAATTGCATCCGTGTGCAAATTTCATCCGATCCGATTGAGATATAGACCTCTAATAACCGTGCGAAATGTGGGTCCCATAGGTTCATAATTATTTGTAGTTTCCTCTATGTAAACCGATCAAGAACTTAATTGTTTTATGTAGATAATTAATCTGCTTCCATATGGGTTAAGGCAACTCAAGTTATTCAAGATTTTTTAAGATACCTTGCCAAACTTTAACACAACCGAATTAATTCGAATTTTGTACATAAGATTCGGCCTGGACGAACTTACGACCGTATATACTTGTTTCGATTAAATTCGCTGACAATAGGGCATATAGGACGATGCACCCCGATATAAGCCAATTCTCTGTTAATTAAATGTAGGCCCCTTTTTAAATCGTTCATCATCAACCCATGGACATACAAATTTCTTACCTTCTTATCACCCCATTACCTTGTTTTTGTGTTGCCATATTTGTTTGGGTATAAGATGAGCTGGTAAATGAGTTTTCAATAGCCTGGGTTCTTTAGCATTTCTGGCCAGTTCCACGGTATTGCTCGGTACAGATTCATACAAAGCTGTTAATCTAGAAAAAATACAAAAGGCAAACAATTTATTTATTTATCTCTGAAAAAAAAGTTTTTTTTTTTTTTAATATTTACTCCATGAAAACACTGCGATAAGGTAGATCGATATTTTGGGCTGTTTCAAAATCCAAATTGTTCATTAGTAACCATGAGGCTTCTTGTATCCAAGTTGTACCACATTTAGGATAGGTGACCAAGAAAACATCATTTGATTTTACTTCGAATTCATAGACTTCTTTTATATACCGTTCTCCATCCATGGGTAGCGTACACCATCGTTCTGTCCAATCGATTTCAGTCAATGGAATATTTGAACCTGATGCAGTTACATTAAGAAATTTTCGTTGTTTTTGTCTTTTGGAAATATTTTCCGATAATCGTAAGTGACTTGTAAACATTCTTGGTCAACTGGTTGTCCATGGACACTTATCGACGATAGTAGCCCAGCAATGTCATTCACTTTTTGCATTGGCTGAGAGACACACTTTGCTATGCTTGCCATTGATCAAGAATTTTAATTGCAGATATGAGCCAGGGATGGAAAATGCTGTTGAAAAAAAAGTACTAAAAATGTGTTAAAAATGTACTTTTCAAAATTTTATTTTTGCGGAAGTTTTATCAAAATTTTATTTTTGCTGAACTTTTGTCCAAAATTTTATTTCTGCGTTAATTTTGTAAAAATTTTATTTCTGCGGAAATTTTGTAACAATTTTATTTCTATAGAAAATGTTTTCAAAATTTTAATTCTATAGAAAATTTGTTCAAAATTTTATTTCTATGGAAAATTTTGTCAAAATTTTATTTCTATAGAAAATTTTGTCAAAATTTCATTTCTATAGGAAATTTTGTCAAAATTTTATTTCTATTGGAAATGTTGTCAAAATCGCATTTCTATAGAAAATCTTGTCAAATTATTATTTCTATAGAAAATATTGTTAAAATTGTATATCTATAGAAAATTTTGTCAAAAGTTTATATTTGTGTATTTCGTCTCCTTTTGGGCGTTTCAAATATATACACTATGTATGTATCAAAAAAAGCACAAAAGTGTCAACTTTATCAACCCTGATATGAGCTCTATGTAAATGATTTTACATGAGAGAGTGAGAGAACGAATGGGAGATATATAATAAAGAGAGTCAATAATATCTTGAACTATATACGAGGTTAGCTTAGAAAGTTTCTAGAAGGCAGTGTTGGCTGGTTAGGGGTCCCCCCCCCCAAATTTAGGGACCTTTTTCAAGTTTAGGGGGATTTTTAGGGGTAAAATTTATTTGGGGGGATTTTTGGGGGTAAAAAAAATATTAGATCTTATAAAGTGCAGCAATTCTCAACCTACCCAGCAAAAACTAGGTAACCACATCTCATTACAATTGACATTACCAGGAGTAAAGCTGTCATTACACGTTGCATTACATTGCGGCGAGTTATAATGACTAACTTGTAATGACAAAAATAAATACTTCTCGGTAATTTTCGAATTGTTATTCTCAAATTTTTAGGCAGTTGTAGTTAACGAATTAATAAAAAAGAATAAATGATGGTACCATTAGGTATAATTATTCACATAATCGAGCACTTACATAAAATATCAAAAAGAATATGTAATGTAACGGTAATTCTGAAAATTGTTCCGTTAAGAAATTTTTATCACAAATATTTCATAATAATTGTGTTTAATGACATTGTCATATTATGTTTTAAATAAATGCTTTCTTATACCTCATTCACATTACACTTCCAAAATGCGCTTAAACTAAATTTCAAATGCCATTTGCCTTATAAAAAAAGAGACTTAAAATCCACTTTTAGTAGATTTTGAACCTTATGTGAATTGGTAATTGGATATATTATAACGTAATTCCCGAATCCAATTCCCTTAAACAACCTACATTTATTTCTATTTTAAGTGTGAAATTAATTTGCATCTTATTTAGATTATTTATTAGATTTTTTGTTTATTTATACAATATTCGTTTCTATTCAAGTAGTTCTTCTATTACAGCATCACTCGCCATATTTTGATTCATTGTAATCGGCGATAGAAATCAATATTTTCGAGATTTGGTTGCCTGAGGCAATAAGTGGCTATTTTGCAAGGTTTGGTGTATCTACGAATAAGTCATTACATATTAGCTGATTATATGCTTTAAATGCACTACTTATTTTATGGCCGAAAGTATGCCTGGGGAGAAGTACTTTCCTTCTAGGACATGCGTATGTAAATGTAATCCGAAGCGATGCCAATTAATAAGTGGTTATTAATTTTTAAATAGGCTTACCTACAAGATTACCGGGTAATGAGAGTTTTTGCTGGGTAGTTTTGAACAATTCTGGCATGAATTTGGAGAAAAAAAGATACAGGAAGCCAACCAAAGTTCCTAAATATAAGCAAGTATGCATTACCATTATTTTCATTATCGTTTTCACAAGCAGAGAAGGAATACGATCACCCCAAAAATGTTTTAAGAGCAAAATGTTATTTTTGGACGGTGAACATGGAACGGACACCCAGATTTGGTTTGCGGAGCCTCTACGAGAAGCATATTTCATATGATCCGGTTGAAATTTGGTACATGATGTTGGTATATGGTCTCTAACAGTCATGCAAAAATTGGTCCACATCTATTCATAATTATATTTAGCCCCCATATAAACCGATCCCCAGATTTGGCTTGCGGAGCCTCAAAGCGAAGCAAATTTCATCTGATCCGGCTGAAATTTGGTACATGATGTTGGTAACATATATAGTCTCCAAAAACCATGCAATAATTGGTCCACATCGGTTCATTATTATATTTAGCCTTCATATAAACTTCTCTCCTGTTCTGAGAGAAGTTTATATGCCTTCCAAGTTGTTCCTGCTAACCTATCTCATCTGTCAGCAAATTGTTCCTGCCTCTACCGTTCCATTTGTCTCTTCTATTTACTGTACTCCTGTATTCCTGTAATCTGATCACTTCAATTTTTCCTGTCACCGGCTTACATTTTTTTTGTTCCTGCTTGTGACTATTCCGTTATTATGCCAACGTACACCAGTTTTTTTTATACCCACCACCATAGAATGGTGACGGGGTATAATAAGTTTGTCATTCCGTTTGTAACACATCGAAATATCGATTTCCGACTATATAAAGTATATATATTCTTGATCAGGGAGAAATTCTAAAACGATATAACGATGTCCGTCTGTCCGTCTGTCTGTCTGTCTGTCTGTCTGTCTGTCTGTTGTAATCACGCTACAGTCTTCAATAATGAAGCAATCGTGCTGAAATTTTGCACAAACTCGTCTTTTGTCTGCAGGCAGGTCAAGTTCGAAGATGGGCTATATCGGACCAGGGTTTGATATAGTCCCCATATAAACCGACCTCCCGATTTGGGGTCTTGGGCTTATAGAAATCGTAGTTTTTATCCAATTTGCCTGAAATTCGAAATCTAGAGGTATTTTATGACCATAAAGAGGTGTGCCAAAAATGGTGAGTATCGGTCCATGTTTTGGTATAGCCCCCATATAGACCGATCTCCCGATTTTACTTCTTGGGCTTATAGAAACCGCAGTTTTAATTCAATTTACCGGAAATTAGAAATCTAGAGGTGTTGTAGGACCACAAATACGTGTGCCAAAAATTGTGAGCATCGATCCATATTTTGGTATAGCCCCCATATTAACCGATCTCCCGATTTTACTTCTTGGACTTATAGAAACCGCAGTTTTAATTCAATTTACCTGAAATTGGAAATCTAGAGGTATTACAGGACCACAAATACGTGTGCCCAAAATTGTGAGTATCGGTCCATGTTTTGATATAGTCCCCATATAAACCGACCTCCCGATTTGGGGTCTTGGGCTTAAAGAAATCGTAGTTTTTATCCAATTTACCTGAAATTTGAAATCTAGAGGTATTTTATGACCATAAAGAGGTGTCCCAGAAATGGTGAGTATCGGTCCATGTTTTGGTATAGCCCACATATAGACCGATCTCCCGATTTTACTTCTTGGGCTTATAGAAACCGCAGTTTTTATTCAATTTACCTAAAATTGGAAATCTAGACGTATTGTAGGACCACAAATACGTGTGCCAAAAATTGTGAGCATCGGTCCATATTTTGGTATAGCCCCCATATAGACCGATCTCCCGATTTTACTTTTTGGGCTTATAGAAACCGCAGTTTTTATTCAATTTACCTGAAATTGGAAATCTAGAGGTATTACAGAATCACAAATACGTGAGTATCGGTCCATGTTTTGGTAAGGTCTCCATATAAAACGACCTCCCGGTTTGGGGTCTTGGGCTTATAGAAACCGTAGTTTTTATCCAATTTGTCTGAAATTGGAAATCTAGAGGTATTTTAGGACCATAAAGAGGTGTGCCAAAAATGGTGAGTATTGGTCCATATTTTGGTATAGCCCCCATATATACCGATTTCCCGATTTTACTTCTTGGGCTTCTAGAATCCGAAGTTTTTATCCTATTTGCCTGAAATTGGAAATCTAGAGGTATTTTCGGGTCATAAAGAGGTGTGCCGCAAACGGTGAGTATCGGTCCATACTTTAGAGTAGCCCCCATAGGAACGATCTTCCGATTTAACTCCTTGGGTTTCTAGAAACCGTAGTTCTTATCTGATTTGCCTGAAATTGTAAATATTCTGGTATTTTAGGCTCACAAAAACGTGTATCGGATTAAGTTTTTATTGGTCCATTTGGTAATGCCTCCATATAGACCGACTTCACTTCTTGAGGATGTAGAAGGCGCACTGATCATGAAAGTTGCTTGAAACTCAATGTAAAATTTCCAGATTTTAGTTCTACAGATTTAAGATTTCAAATCAAGACGTTATTTTATAATTTTCTTGCACACTTACAAGAGATGTTAATGATTCCTCTAAAATTCACACAAAAACGATTCTTATAAATCCAGAATCTGATATAGTCTTCATAGGTGAAATCTTTAAATTTATCTTCGGGAAGTGTCCACAAGTCCTCAAGCCCTGAAATTTCAAAGGAAACCCTAATATTTGGTTCATGGTGGTGGGTATTTAAGATTCGGCCCGGCCGAACTTAGTGCTGTATATACTTGTTTTCTTCTCAACTTCTTTTTTTCTGGTTGTAATAGTCACATTTTAAAGAAGTTGAATCTATATATTTTGTTCATAAAACCCAGTTAGGGTATAAACTTCAAGGTATAAACATCACCACTACTGTGGTGCAGGGTATAATTTTTATCCTTACTTATTTTTTTCTGGTCCGTATTTGTTTTTAACTTTAACGTAATTATAAACTTATTGTATTATTGAATTTATCTTCAATCTGGCTTACCATAGCTGAATAAATAAACCGATCCCCAGATTTGGCTTGCGGAGCCTCTAAGAGAAGCAAATTTCATCCGATCCGGTTGAAATTTGTTACGTGGTGTTAGTATATAGTCTCTAACAACCATGCCAGAATTGGTCCGGATCGGTCCATAATTATATATAGCCCTTATATAAACCGATCCCCAGATGTGAACTCCGGAGCCTCTTAGAGGAGCAAAATTCACCGGATCCGGTTGAAACTTAGTACGTGGTGTTAGTATATGGTCTCTAACAACCATGCAAAAATGGTCCATATCGGTTCATAGTTATGTATAGCCCTTATATAAACCGATCCCCAGATTTTACCTCCGGAGCCTCTTGGAGGGGCAAAATTCATCCGATCCGGTTGAAACTCAGTACGTGGTGTTAGTATATGGTCTAGTATATGGCCGATAACAACCGTGCCAAAATTGGTCCGTATCGATCTATATTATATATAGCCCCCAAATAAACCGATCCCCAATCGCAAAAAAATCACCATTGCCAATCTACCAAAATTTTATTGCCATAGAAAATTTTATCAAAATTTTATATCTATAGAAAATTTTGTCAACATGTTATGTCTTTAGGAAATTTTGTCAAAATATAATTTCTATACAAAATTTTGTCAAAAATTTATTTCTATAGAAAATTTTTTCAAAATTTTATTTCTATTGAACATTTTGTCAGAATTTTGGAGAGCAAAATTTTGCAAAATCTTCCAAAACATCAAGAATTCTACCAATCTACCAAACAGTAAAAAATCTGCCATTTTTGGTAGACTCGTGTTCAAAATTGTATATAGCCCCCATATAAAGCGACCCCCATATTTCAATTCTCGCTCTATAATTACCGCACAAAAGTTAATATCGGTTCGTAATTATTTCTTCCCTATATATATATCGGTCAAGAACTGAAAATATACGTATTTAATCGACCATTCTTTTGTCTACTACATATCCCCCATTTGTTAAGAAGTTCTAAGATGCCTTGCTATCGGCCGCAACCCAAGTAATTTAATTGTGGATGACCGTCTTTTGTAGAAGTTTCTACGCAATCCATGGTGGAGGGTACATAAGATTCGGCCTGACCGAACTTACGGCCGTATATACTTGTTATACCCTTCACCACTACTGTGGTACAGGGTATAATAAGTTTGTGCATTTGTATGTAACGCCAAGAAGGAAAAGTCGGAGACCCATCGTTTAGTATACCGATCGTCTTAGAATTAAATTCTAAATCGATTTAGCGATGTCCGTCTGTCTGTCGGTTCATGTATTTTTGTGCGCAAAGTACAGGTCGCAGTTTAAGTCCGATCGTCTTTAAATTTGGCATAGGGTCGATTTTTGGAACAAAGACAATCGCTATTGATTTTGGGAAAAATCGGTTCAGATGTAGATATAGCTGCCATATATATTTATCCCCGATCTGGTCATAATTTGCGTGTTTATCAACCGATGTTCTTCAAATTCAGTACATCCGAATATTTTATGGGTCTCGAGAAACTTTCAAAATATCAGCCAAATCGGTTCAGATTTAGATATAGCTCCCATATATATCTTTCGTCCGATTTAGACTCATATGGCAACATAGGCCAAAGTTTACTACCGATTTTCGTGAAATTTTGTACAGAGAGTAGAATTGACATTCTACCAATGCTTGGTAAATTTGATGGAAATCGGTTCAGATTTAGATATAGGTCCCATATATATCTTTCGTACGATTTGCACTTATATGGCCTCAAAAGCCAGAGTTTTGCCCTGACTTGCTTCAAATTTTGCACATGGAGTACTTTAATAGTATCGGTATGTGTGCCAAATTTGGTTGAAATCGGTTCAGATTTAGATATAGCTGTCATATATATTTATAACCGATCTGGTCAGAAATGACGTATTTATCAACTGATCTTCTTCCAATTTCGTATAATCGAATATTTTGTGAGTCTCGTAAATGCAAATTATCGTATATAGCTTTCGTCCGATTTACACTGCTATGACGTCAGAGGCCAAATGTTTACTCCGAGTTACGTGAAATTTTGCACAGGGAGTAGAATTAGCATTATAAATATGCGTACCGAATTTAGTTAAAATTGGTTCGGATTTAGATATAGCTCCCATATATATCTGTCGTCCGATTTACACATATGACCACCGTAGATCAAAATTTTCCTCCGATTTACGTAAAATTGTGCACAGGAAATGGAAATAACATTTTTACTATGCATGCCAAATTTAGTTGAAATTGGTTCAGATTTTGACATAGCTGTCATATATATCTTTTGTCCGATACGAACTTATATGGCCCCAGAGGTCAAAGTGTCGGACTAACCTTCTTGCAACACATGCCAAATTTGGTTGAAATCGGTTCAGATTTAGATATAACTCCCATATATATCTTTCGCCCGATTTAGATTCATATGATCACGGAGGTCAAAATCTCATTTCGAACATTTTGAAGTTTGGCACGAAGCGTTCAATTAAAATTTTAGCAATGTGTGTCAAATTTTATCAAAGTCGGCTCAGAATTAGACAAAGCCCCCTTGTATATGTTCTTCCGATTTTAGGAAATATGGCCAAAATACCCACATGTTTCTTGTAAAATCGTCACTGTTAAGTCGAAAACTCGCAAAAATGATTCAAATTTACCTATACTCTAAGTAGTATATATCGGCCTATAAATCATAAATGCAGATTTGCTAAATTTTATGCAATTTAAATATTTCCGATATTTTTTACTAACATTGTGGTCCGTCCCGGTCATCAACCAATTTAAATTTTAAGGCCAGACATTTTGTGAAAGTTTAAAAAATTGTGTCCAAATCGGTCCATATTTAAATATTTGTATATGGGAATATAAACCTTCATATAGTTCCTAACAAATTTGAAGGTGTTAAAGGGTGATACGGTCAAAATTTGTAAATCGGTGAAATCGTTTATTTAAAAAATCAAATTAAATTTCTTTTTCAAGTTCAATTAGTATAAAATTCAGGAAAAATATTCTGTTAGGCTTTCGCTTTTCCAAATCCGAATTGCCGGGCCTCACGCTTGACACCTGCCATCAGATTTTGTACAGCCACCTTGTCCACCTTCTTCGCCGCAGAAAGCCAGTTTGCCTTGAACTGCTCGTCCTTAGCAGTTTTTTTGGTCTTCTTTAGGTTCCGCTTGACAAAAGCCCAGTATTTCTCAATTGGGCGGAGCTCTGGCGTGTTGGGAGGGTTCTTGTCCTTGGGAACAACCTGCACGTTGTTGGCGGCGTACCACTCCATGGCCTTTTTACCCTAATGGCAAGATGCCAAATATGGCCAAAACTTTGCGAACTTTGACAGTTTTATGTGCTTGAAAATATCTGCTACCTTTCCCCTTCCTTTTGCCGTATAAAACTCCTATCCCGGAAGCTGCTTGTAGTCGGCTTTGACGTAGGTTTCGTCGTCCATTACCACGCAGTCAAACTTCGTCAGCATCGTCGTGTACAGCCTCCGGGATCGCGCTTTGGCCGTCGTATTTTGTTTATCAACGCGATTTGTAGTCACTACCTTCTTGTAAGTCGATAGTGCGGCTCGTTTTTGGCTCGATGTACGATTGTATACGTTACACCCAGCTTATTTGCGGCATCTCGGAGAGAGAGGTTAGGGTTTAGCTTGAAACTACCGGCAACTCTCTTTGTCGTCTCAGCGGCTTCCGGTTTTCGATTTCCCCCCGATCCAGACTTCCTGGCTGTCGACAAACGTTCCCCAAACACTTTAATTACATTTGTAACGGTTGATTTGGCAACTTTTAGCGATTTTGCCAGCTTTGCGTGCGAGTAGCTCGGATTTTCGCGATGCGCGAGCAAAATTTTGATACGCTGCTCTTCTTGCTTGGACGGCATTTTGACAACTGAAGAGTGAATTCCGAAATCAAAATAGAAGCAACATTCTACACACACACACACCTTCAAAATGAGGGGTGTTCAGGTTTTCTAAATGCAAAATTGAAAGAAATACGTCAAGTTTATATTGACCAAATTTTGACCGTATCACCCTTTAAGATGCTATCAAAAATATTGATATACATATTGGTGAAGGGTATAATATAGTCGGCCCTGCCCGCCCGACTTTAGACTTTCCTTACTTTTTTTTACTAACCTTGTGTTTCATTCCAAGGCGTTAGCCGATTTCAATTTTAATTCTAGAGATTTTGGAGAAGTGCAAAAAATTGTCTCCATTATAAGTATTTGTATCTGGAATTGCAAACCTTTATATAGCTCCCAGCAAATTTGAAGTAGTTGAGATGGTAAGACAAATGTTGGTCTACCTAGCCGTGAAGGGTATAATATAGTCGGCCCCGCCCGACTTTAGACTTTACTTACTGGTTTTTAACTGATTTATGGCGTTTTCTTTTCTTGTAAAAAGTGCACACTTTTTTTGCATTTTGCCCGGAAAATGTACTCTTTAGGTTCTTTTCTAAAAAAACAGGCAAAAGTGCGAAAAGGCTTCGAATTCTGTTGTGAAAATAGCGCCACGCATAGAGGCAAATTACGGGCATTTTCAGCACTGCCAACAAACGAGAGTGCTGCCATTGCCCTGTTTCCTTCTTTGAATTCTTTTCTGCCCGCTGAAATGATAGCATTTTTTTAGGTTGCTGGTAACATTTTAAAAATGCGCATTCTGTACAGACAAAATGAAGGCAAAGCACTTTTTTCAGAAAAGAAAACACCATTAGTCTTTCGAGATTTATTATAAAGGTAATTGATTCAATTGATTTTTTAATTAAAAATTTAAAAATTGACTTAATGTCAATTTTTAATTTTTTTTGTGATATTTTCTTCCGTGTTTTAGTCAAACATTTCATCCATTGAATCGTCTCTCAATTAGGTTACATAGTGTATTTAAAACCGAAATTTTATTTTGACATATTTATCTATTCTATTCTCATTGCGCATGCATTCAATAAAAGCTCACAAATCGCCAAACAATTTGTGTTTAAATGGAAAAATATTAAAACTGGTTTTTCTGTTGTGAAGGTGGGGAGATTTGATGAGTGAGTGTCTGGAATGATGACGCTTATTTTCTAAGACAATAAATAATTGAATAATTAGTGAGAAAATAGTTTTATTGGTCAAAGACGATTTTATTTTGAACTACAATAAATCTTTTAAAAATCTAAAAAAAAAAATATTTAAAGTGGAATTTATTCATCAGCTTACCCGTAGAGAATGAATACGATCTACTGTTGGAGCAAAATTTTATTTTTAGATGGGGAACATGGAATAATTTTGTCTCAAAAATGTTGTTTCTCGCCAAACACAATTCTCGAAATCAATTACATAATGTCCGAGAAAATAACATGGTTGCGACAAACATCTATCTAGGAGGTGATTATATTCAATTTCTGGGTGTAGAAAGGCCTTTGTGTGTGGCGGGAGGACTTAACGCCCTCAAGAAAATTTTTAGCTACCCAAAAATTTGAAAACCTATTTACGATTTTTTACTATATATTAATACTGTATTCTGAGATAGGAAGCAATAGCCCTCTAGATGAAAAGTGCCAAGATAATTTAATGAATATATTTCAAGTTGGGCTAGGGACCATTTAAAACATTGGAGTACCTTTTTTTCACTACTTGAATTTTTTTAGGTATTTCCTAAAAAATCGAGCAAGGGGAAAATATCTAAGAAATAGTTTTTAAAATTTTATTATAATTATGTTTGGTTGCCGCTTCATTATGCTGTAGGGTATAAAAAGCTCACAACCATCATTCGTATGTTTGTTCTTATTCGTAGAAATATGAACAATTTGCGAATGAGTGTATTGGGCGTTTTAGTTAATTAGTGATATTTTTTTTTCGAACATTTAAGCGTCATCTCTTCTAACTCTGAAACACGTGCGGAAGCACACTACAAGAAAAAAAGTCGAAAGTCGCGACTTCAAAAGCTGATTCTTCATTAATCGCAAAAATTTCGAAAAATCGCAAAAATCAATAATCGCAAAAATTTCGAAATGTCGAACAATTGAAAGTAATATTTTTTCGATTTTTTCAAAATATTGAAAATGCGACTTTTCATATTTGGGAAATGTCGATTTTATAATTTTTATATCCTAAACCACATAGTGGTTAGAGAATAATAAATTTGATCTGCAAAACAATGTGCATAATAGATATATTAATTTTAGACCCTGTAAAATATCGACTCAGAATCTCCTCCCAAGTCCATGGGTGTCCGTCCGTCCGTCGATCGAATTATATATAGATGTAGCCCCATATGCATATATGTATCCCCCGATTTTAAGTGAATTTTTTCCAAAAAAAAAAAAAAAAAAACAATAAAAATCTACTCTTCCAAAACTCGAATATCGATCTTTCAAATTCGGAAATTTAAATTCCACTCTAGCCAAACTAAAAAAAATTGCCTTTGCCAAACATCATTACAATTCCAAAAATCGCCTAATTGATTGCAAACAAAAAACCCGAAATGTCCTATTTAAATAGACTCTACACCGAAAAAAGTGAACTGTTTTATAAGAAGAATGAACTACCACGCACGAAAATTGAACTATATTTTACTCCGCATTTTGAGATTTCCACAAAGCTTTGTTAAAACCAGGAAAATTTAATGCCCTGTTGTACTTTTTAACTGCATTTCACGAAATTACTTCCTCTCATAGAAGAAACAAGTACGGAAAGTCTAAAGTCAGGCGGGGCCGACTATATTATACCCTGCACCACTTTGTAGATCTAAATTTTCGATACCATATCACATCCGTCAAATGTGTTGGGTGCTATATATAAAGGTTTGTCCCAAACACATACATTTAAATATCACTCAATCTGGACAGAATTTGATAGACTCCTACAAAATCTATAGACTCAAAATTTAAGTCGGCTAATTCACTAGGGTGGAATACAATGTTAGTAAAAAACAAGTATATACGGCCGTAAGTTCGGCCAGGCCGAAGCTTATGTACCCTCCACCATGGATTGCGTAGAAACTTCTACTGAAGACTGTCATCCACAATCGAATTACTTGGGTTGCGGTAACACTTGCCGATGGCAAGGTATCTTAAAACTTCCTAACACCGTAATATATACCACATAGTCCATACGAGGTATATATTAAACTAAAAAAGGCCATTTAAATACGTATATAATTAAGTTTAAAGTTTCTATAGAAATAAAATTTTGGAAAAATAAAATTTTGACAACATTTTCTATAGAACTAAAATTTGGATAAAATTTTCTATAGAAATAAAATGTTGACAAATTTTTTTATAGAAATAAAATTTTGACAAAATTTTCTATAGAAATAAAATTTTGACAAAATTTTCTATAGAAATAACATTTTGACAACATTTTCTATAAAACTAAAATTTTGGTAGATTATTTTTGGCTCGAGTGGCAACCATAATTATGAACCGATATGGACCAATTTTTGTGTGATTGGGGATCGGCTATATATAATATAGACCGATATGGACCAATTTTGGCATGGTTATTAGCGGCCTTATACTAAGATTTCAACCGGATCGGATGAATTTTGCTCCTCCAAGAGGCTCCGGAGGACAAATCTGGGGATCGATTTATATGGGGGCTATATATAATTATGGACCGATATGGACCAATTCTTGCATGGTTGTTAGAGACCATATACTAACACCACGTACCAAATTTCAACCGGAACGGATGAATTTTGCTCCTCTAAGAGGCTCCGGAGGTCAAATCTGGGGAACGGCTTATATATAATTATTGACCAATTTAGACCAATTTTTGCATGGTCATTAGAGAATATATACCAACACCATGTACCAAATTTCAGCCGGATCGGATGAAATTTGCTTCTCTTAGAGCAATCGCAAGCCAAATTTGGGGGTCCGTTTATATGGGGGCTATATATAATTATGGACCGATATGGACCAATTTCTTCACGGTTGTTAGAGACCCTCTACTAATACCATGTACCAAATTTCAGCCGGATCTGATGAAATTTGCTTCTCAAGCCAAATTTGGGGGTCCGTTTATATGGGGGCTATACGTAAAAGTGGACCGATATGGCCCATTTGCAAAACCATCCGACCTATATCAATAACAACTACTGTGCCAAGTTTCAAGTCGATAGCTTGTTTCGTTCGGAAGTTAGCGTGATTTCAACAGACGGACGGACGGACGGACATGCTCCGATCGACTCAGAATTTCACCACGGCCCAGAATATATATACTTTATGGGGTCTTAGAGCAATATTTCGATGTGTTACAAACGGAATGACAAAGTTAATATACCCCCATCCTATGGTGGAGGGTATAACAAGTAAGTTAAGTCTAAAGTCGGGCGGAGCCGACTATATTATACCCTTCGCCACTATGTAGACAAACATTTGTGTTACCATCTCAACTATGTACTTAAAATTTGCTGGGAGCTATATAAAAGTTTGCATTTCCAGATACAAATACTTTTAATGGAAACAATTTTTTGTACTTCTACAAAAACTCTAGAATTAAAATTTAAATCGGCTAACGCCCTGGGATGAAACACAATGATAGTAAAAACAAGTAAGTAAAGTCTAAAGTCGGGCGGGGCCGACTATATTATACCCTTCACCACTATGTAGACCAAAAATTTGTGTTACCATTTCGACTCCTTCAAATTTGTTGGGAGTTATTATGAAGGCTTTTATTAGAAATATTTATATAATTTATATACAATATGGAGACAATTTTTTGTATTTGTATAAAATCTCTAGAATTAAAATTTAAATCGGCTAACACCTTGGGATAAAACACAATGTTAGTTACAAAATATGGGAAATATAAAGCTAGAGCAATTTTAATGCAATTTTACGAAATTATATTTACGAATTATCGAGATAAAGGAAAATTTAAGTAATATTTAAAATTTTTGCTACAGTGGCGCTTTTACAAGGATAGTGGTTAAATCTCGGCATTATATGTGGTCAATTAAGGGTTGTGATATATTTTTTGGCCTAGTTTATTTAAAACTCGACAGTTTTGTGGAAAGTGTGGTATTACAGTGTGAAATATGACTACGAAATCTGAACCAATTAGACCAAAAAGCATATTAAATATATTCTCTGTGGAAACTATCGAGTCAACTGAAGGAAACTCCCATTGAAATTGGGTCTAAAATATGAAACATTCTACTCAACTCTGGGGTATATATACAAAATTTGAAGCAAATCAGGCTTCAACTCTGGCTTTTGTGCACATCGGATGAAATATATATATATATATATATATATATATATATATATATATATATATATATATATATATATATATATATATATATATATATATATATATATATATATATATATATATATATATATATATATATATATATATATATATATATATATATATATATATATATATATATATATATATATATATATATATATATATATATATATATATATATGTATATATATGGGAGCTATATCTAAATTTGAACCGAGTTCAAACAAATTTGGCACAGATCACCATACTATTAAACGCACTCCTTTTGCAAAATTTGAAGCAAATCAGGGTTAAATTCTGTCTTTTGAGGCCATATAAGTGCAAATCTGACGAAAGGTATATATGGGAGCTATATCTAAATCTGAACCGATTTCAACCAAATTTGGCACAGGTTATCATATTATTAAACGCACACTTTGTGCAAATTTTGAATGAAATCAGAGCAAAATTCTGGCTTTTGAAGCCATATAAGTGCAAATCGGACGAAGTAATATCTAAATCTGAACCGATTTTAACCAAATTTGGCACAGTTAACAATATTATTAAACGTACTCCTTGTGCTACATTTGAAGCAAATCAGGGTAAAATTCTGGCTTTTGAGGCCATATAAGTCCAAATCGGTCGAAAGCTATCGATTTCAATCAAATTTAGCAAGCATGGGTAGAATGTCAATTCTACTCTCTGTGCAAAATTTCATGATGATCGGTAGTAAACTTTGGCCTCTGTTGCCATATGAGTCTAAATCGGACGAAAGATATATATGGAAGCTATATCTAAATCTGAAACGATTTCAATCCAATTTAGCAAGCATTGGTAGAATGTCAATTCTACTCTCTGCGCAAAAATTCACTAAAATCGGTAGTAAACTTTTGCCTCTGTTGGCATATGAGTCCAAATCGGACGAAAGATATATATCGGAGCTATATCTAAATCTGCACCGATTTCAATCAAATGTAGCAAGCAATGGTAGAATGTCAATTCTACTCTCTGTGCAAAATTTCACGAAAATCGGTAGTAAACTTTGGCCTCTGTTGCCATATGAGTCTAAATCGGACGAAAGATATATATGGGAGCTATATCTAAATCTGAACCGATTTGGATAATATTTTGCAAGTTTTTCGAGGCTCATAAAATATTAGTATGTACGGAATTTGAAGAACATCGGTTGATAAACACGCCAATTATAACCAGATCGGGGATAGATATATATGACAGCTATATCTAAATCTGAACCGATTTTTGCCAAAATCAATAGCGATCGTCTTCGTTCCCCAAAAGGACCCAGTGCCAAATTTGAGGACGATCGGACTTAAACTGCGACCTGTACTTTGCGCACAAAAATACATGAACAGACAGACGGACGGACAGACAGACAGATAGACGGACATCGCTAAATCGACTTAGAATTTAATTCTAAGACGATCGGTATACTAAACGATGGGTCTCAGACTTTTCCTTCTTGGCGTTACATACAAATGCACAAACTTATTATACCCTGTACCACAGTAGTGGTGAAGGGTATAATAAATATGGGAAACGTTTAAATCTGAAGCAATTTTAAGGAAACTTCGAAAAAGTTTATTTATGATTTATCGCTCGATATATATGTATTAGAAGTTTAGGAAAATTAGAGTCATTTTTACAACTTTTCGACTAAGCAGTGGCGATTTAACAAAGAAAATGTCTGTATTTTGACCATTTTTGTCGAAATCAGAAAAACATATATATGGGAGCTATATCTAAATCTGAACCGATTTCAACCAAATTTGACACACATAGCTACAATGCTAATTCTACTCCCTGTGCAAAATTTCAACTAAATCGGAGTAAAAGATTGGCCACTGTGGTCATATGAGTGTAAATCGGGCGAAAGGTATATATGGGAGATATATCTAAATCTGAACCGATTTCAACCAAATTTGACACGCATGGCTACAATGCTAATTCTACTCCCTGCGCAAAATTTCAACTAAATCGGAGTTAAAAATTGGCCTCTGTGGTCATATGAGTGTAAATCGGGCGAAAGCTATATATGGGAGCTATATCTAAATCTGAACCGATTTTGCTGATATTTCGCAAGTTTTTCGAGACTCATAAAATATTCGGATGTACGGAATTTGAGGAAGATCGGTTGATACACACGCCAATTATGACCAGATCGGTGAAAAATATATATGGTAGCTATATCTAAATCTGAACCGATTTTTTCCAAAATCAATAGGGATCGTCTTTGAGCCGAAACAGGAACCTATACCAAATTTTAGGACAATCGGACTAAAACTGCGAGCTGTACTTTGCACACAAAAATACATCAACAGACAGACAGACAGACGGACAGACGGACAGACAGACGGACATCGCTAAATCGACTCAGAATTTAATTCTAAGCCGATCCGTATACTAAAAGGTTGGTCTATGATTACTCCTTCTTGGCGTTACATACAAATGCACAAACTTATTATACCCTGTACCACAGTAGTGGTGAAGGGTATAAATATGGGAAACATTTAAATCTGAAGCAATTTTAAGGAAACTTCGAAAAAGTTTATTTATGATTTATCGCTCGATATATATGTATTAGAAGTTTAGGGAAATTAGAGTCATTTTTACAACTTTTCGACTAAGCAGTGGGGATTTAGCAAGGAAAATATTGGTATTTTGACCATTTTTGTCGAAATCAGAAAAACACATATATGGGAGATATATCTAAATCTGAACCGATTTCAACCAAATTTGGCACGTATAGCTACAATGCTAATTCTACTCCCTGTGCAAAATTTCAACTAAATCGGAGCAAAAAATTGGCCTCTGTGGGCAAATGAGTGTAAATCGGGCGAAAGCTATATATGGAAGCTATATCTAAATCTGAACCGATTTCCACCAAGTATGACACGCATAACTATAATGCTAATTCTACTCCGTGTGCAAAATTTCAACTAAATCGGAGGAAAAAATTGGCCTCTGTGGACAAAGGAGTTTAAATCGGGCGAAAGCTATATGGGGGATATATCTAAATCTGAACCGATTTCAACCAAATTTGGCACGCATAGCTACAATGCTAATTCTACTCCCTGTGCAAAATTTCAACTAAATCGGAGTTAAAAATTGGCCTCTGTGTTCATATGAGTGTAAATCTGGCGAAAGCTTTATATGGGAGATATATCCAAATCTGAACCGATTTCAAGCAAATTTGGCACGCATAGTTACAACGCTAATTCTACTCCCTATGCAAAATTTCAACTAAATCGGAGCAAAAAATTGGCCTCTGTGGGCAAATGAGTGTAAATCGGGCGAAAGCTATATATGGGAGCTATATCTATATCTGAACCGATTTTGCTGATATTTTGTTTTTCCAGACCAATAAAATATTCGGATGTACGGAATTTGAGAAAGATCGGTTGATATACACGCCTATTATGACCAGATCGGTAAAAAATATATATGGCAGCTATATCTAAATCTGAACCGATTTTTTCCAAAATCAATAGGGATCGTCTTTGAGCCGAAGCAGGACCCTACACCAAATTTTAGGACAATCGAACTAAAACTGCGAGCTGTACTTTGCACACAAAAATACTCAACAGACACACAGACGGACAGACAGACAGACAGACGGACATCGCTAAATCGATTCAGAATTTAATTCTAAGCCGATCGGTATACTAAAAGATGGGTCTATGACCACTATTTCTTGGCGTTACATACAAATGCACAAACTTATCATACCCTGTACCACAGTAGTGGTGAAGGGTATAAAAATTCTGTCATATTTTGTCAAATAAATAATTTTAAATTTTTTTTTTAATTTTTAATGGATTCTAAAGCTTGTCCGAGACGTTTGACCTCAAATATTTTCAAAAATTCACAATTTTTATACCCTTCACCACTACTGTGGTACAGGGTATAATAAGTTTGTGCATTTGTATGTAACGCCAAGAAGGAAAAGTTTGAGACCCATCTTTTAGTATACCGATCGTCTTAGAATTAAATTCTGAATCGATTTAGCGATGTCCGTCTGTCTGTCTGTCTGTCTGTCTGTCTGTCCGTCTGTCTGTCTGTCTGTCTGTTGGTGTATTTTTGTGTGCAAAGTACAGCTCGCAGTTTTAGTCCGATTGTCCTAAAATTTGGTATAGGATCCTGTTTCGGCTCAAAGACGGTCCCTATTGATTTTGGAAAAAATCGGTTCAGATTTAGATATAGCTGCCATATATATTTTTCACCGATCTGGTCATAATTGGCGTGTATATCAACCGATCTTCCTCAAATTCCGTACATCCGAATATTTTATGAGTCTCGAAAAACTTGCAAAATATCAGCCAAATCGGTTCAGATTTAGATATAGCTCCCATATATAGCTTTCGCCCGATTTACACTCATTTGCCCACAGAGGCCAATTTTTTGCTCCGATTTAGTTGAAATTTTGCACAGGGAGTAGAATTAGCATTGTAGCTATGCGTGCCAAATTTAGATGTAGCTCCCATATATATGTTTTTCTGATTTCGACAAAAATGGTCAAAATACCAACATTTTCCTTATAAAATCGCTTAGTCGCAAAGTTGTAAAAATGACTCTAATTTTCCTAAACTTCAAATACATATATATGGAGCGATAAATCATAAATAAACTTTTGCGAAGTTTCCTTAAAATTGCTTCAGATTTAAATGTTTCCCATATTTATACCCCTCACCAGTACTGTGGTACAGGGTATAATAAGTTTGTGCTTGTGTATGTAACGCCAAGAAATAGTGGTCATAGACCCATCTTTTAGTATACCGATCGGCTTAGAATTAAATTCTGAGTCGATTTAGCGATTCCGTCTGTCTGTCCGTCCGTCTGTATGTATATGTAATTTTGTGCACAAAAGTACAGTTCGCAATTTAAGCCCGATCGTCCTCAAATTTGGCATAGGGCCGTTTCTTGGGACAGAGACAATCGCTATTGGTTTTGGAAAAAATCGGTTCAGATTGAGATATAGCTGCCAAATATATTTATCCACGATGTGGTCATAGTTAGCGTGTTTATCAACCGTTTTTCTTGAAGTACCGTACATCCAAATATTTTATGAATCTCAAAAATCTTGTAAAATATCAGCCAAATCGGTTCTGATTTAGATATAGCTCCCATATATATCTTTCGTCCGATTTAGACTCATATGACCACAGAGGCCAAAGTTTACTACCGATCTTCGTGAAATTTTGCACAGAGGGTAGAATTGACATTCTACCAATGCTTGGTAAATTTGATTGAAATCGGTTCAAATTTAGATATAGCTCCCATATATATCTTTGCTCCGATTTGAACCTATATGGCCACAAAGCCAGATTTATGCCGTTATTTGCTTCAAATTTTGCACGTTTAATAGTATCGTTAAGTGTGTCACATTTTGTTAAAATCGGTTCAGATTTAGATATAGCTCACATATATATCTTTCGCCCGATTTGCACTCATATGACCAGGGGGGCCAAAGTTATACTCCCATTTACGTGAAATTTCGCATGGTGAAGGGTATAAAAATATGGGAAATATGAAGCGAGAGAAATTTTAATGCAATTGTACAAAAGAGATTTATGATTTATCAGGCGATACTTATGTATTCGAGATATAGGACAATTTGAGTAACATTTACAATTTTTGCTACTCAGCAGTGACGATTTTACAAGGATATTGGTTAGATCTTGCCAAGATATGTGGTCAAGTGTGGGTTGTGATATATTATTTGGTCAAGTCGGGCGACTTGGAGCCTTATTTAAAACTCAACCGTTCTGTGGAAAGTCTGGCATTACAGTGTGTAGGATATGACTAAGATATGGGGAAATTATCACAGAATTTTGTGTAAAGTGTGGGAATTTTGGCCATATTTGTATAAAACGGAAAAACGAATATATGAAGGCTTTATCTAATTCTGAACCAAATTAGATCAAACTTGACACACTTAAATATCATATTGAATATATTCTCCGTGGAAACTATCCAATCAATTGAAGGAAAATCCCATTGAAAATGGGTCTAAAATGTGTAACAGTCTACCATATTTTCCCAACTCTGGTGTACATATTTATGGGAGCTATATATAATCCGAACCGATTTTGACAAAATTTGACATGCATAGTTAGAATAATAATTCTGCTATATCTGCAAAATTTCTCGTAAATGTGAGTATAACTCTGGACCCGTGGTCATTTTAGTGTAAATCGGACGAAAGATATATATGGGAGTTATATCTAAATCTGAACCGATTTGGCTGATTTAGCTTTTGCAAGATTTTTGAGATTTATAAAATATTTGGATGTACGGTATTTCAAGAAAATCGGTTGATAAACACGCTAACTATGACCAAATCGGGTATCAATATATGTGGCAGCTATATCTAAATCTGAACCGATTTTTTCCAAAACCAATAGCGATTGTCTCTGTCCCAAGACACGGCTCTATGCCAAATTTGAGGACGATCGGACTTAAATTGCGAGATGTACTTTGTGCACAAAATTGCATATACAGACAGACGGACATCGCTAAATCGACTCAGAATTTAATTCTAAGCCGATCGGTATACTAAAAGATGGGTCTATGACCACTATTTCTTGGCGTTACATACAAATGCACAAATTTATTATACCCTGTACCACAGTAGTGGTGAAGCGTATAACATTAAAACGAAAATTCGACTTTATTAAATTTGGCAAAATCGACTTTTGCTAAATTCTAAAAGTCTACATTAAAATTCCTAAAATCGACTAATTTACCTTAAATGAATAACTCGCTTATTATTACGAGCAAGAGTCAAAAATGGCCTTTTTTCAAAAATTGCAAAAAATCAAAAATTTTTAAAATTCAAAACGGAAAATCGACATTATATATTTGGCAAAATCGACTTTAGTAAATTTTGTAAAAATCAACATTTTGATAATGTGAAAAACTGGACCTTTTTCGAATTCGAAAAAATACAATAATATCGATTTTAACAAATTGAAAATCTGCTATGAAAAGTTGATTTTTACTCTGAAAACAGTAGATTTTTCCAAATTTTTAAAAGACTTTTAATTTGGTCAAGTTTTAACAAGACGGAATAATCGAAATTTGCAGTATTCGAAAAACTCGAATATCGACTTTTCCAAATTTGCAAAATGTCGAAAAATTTAAAATCGACGAAATTTCGAATTTTCCAATCATAAGAAAATCGAAAAATCATTCAAATCTCGAATTTAGGTTTTAAATAAGGCCTCATTATCATTGAGTTTATCTTAGAATTGGGTAGCACTCATTGGTAAAAGATAACTTCACCCTCTGGGACAAAGAACTATCACTGTAATGTTTGAAAAATAATGATTTATTTTTTTTATAAATTTTCTGCTCTTTCCTTTTTTTGTGCAAATTTCGCCAGTTTTTGATCATCGGTCTTATACTTATGACGATAGAGATTAAAGCTGGTTTTAACTCAGATAAGAGCTTATTTTAAGATATGATTCTTGATGTTTTAGTTTGATTATTAAAATTTCCCATATAAACAAAATGAAGATCATATAAGAGACTATCTTAAACTGTCTAATGATTTGCTGGGTCGCTGGCAATATCAAATACAAAATGAATCAATGGATCCCAAATATCCGAAAGTCTCAGTCATCCATTTGAAGAATTGAAAGCTCTGATGTTATTCCCAGAGAATCTTAATAGGCAAACAGGTGAATTGTCAAGTTTGCTTGGTTGGTTAGTATATTGGCGGCATTGGTTAAAAGCGGTTGTGGTTCATTGCAAAGACTAACGTGTGAACTGTGTTTTTTGTGGAGTATTCCAAATGGAATATTAACAGAAAAAAGCGAAAACAGAAAATAAAACCCAAATTCATATAAAAGTCAAAATAAATCTAAGTAAACAAAGCAAGCTCATTATACACAGCAACCAAAACAAAAAAACCTAAAATTTACTCTAGTCACAAATTACGTAGATTTGCATTAAGTAATCCAGCAGGTTTATTTCTTGCTAATTTGGTAAAACAAAAAAATTGGATTTTAGCAAAAAACAAAAAAATTTAAAATACAGATCATAACGCTTTTATTTGTCGGGATTAATTTGTGGAATAATTTCCTCACACCTACTTCACCTACCTTGTGCTAGTCACTTTGCTAACCGGCTTTGCTAATCCAATAAACAATCTTATTACCGGAGATATTTAAATATGAGAATTTATTTATACGGTAAGTCTACAAAAAAAAAATATTCTTTCCTCGGAAACGAATTTTTATAGTTTTTGGGATTAGAGAACAAAATAAATTTTAAACATCGAAAATGGCACTGTTGCAAGCGTTTGAACCAAGCACTTTTGTGTGAGAGCTCTCACAAAATTTGAAGTAAATAGACTTAGACTGCGTCCTAGACTTGGATTACAAAGATGTGTTCACAGGCAGACGGACATGGCTAAATAGATAAGGGTATGAACACAAATTTTTACGTACTTATTTTCTTCGATTTAATTCACAGAAAAAATATCACAAAAATATTTCCAATTAAAAAGTTAATTGAAGCTGAGCACTTTTTCAAATAAAACAATAATTAATACAAATAACTTTTTAATAAATTTTTAGGTTAGCATGCCCGCCTTGCATACACAAGGTCGTGGGTTCGATTCCTGCTTCGACCGAACACCAAAAAGTTTTTCAGGGGTTGGATTATACCACCTCAGTAATGCTGGTGACATTTCTGAGGGTTTCAAAGCTTCTCTAAGTGGTTTCACTGCAATGTGGTACGCCGTTTGGACTCGGCTATAGCCCCCCTTGCAAAAAATTAATAGACTGAAGTTATAGGTTCAATTCATGTTTTATTTTATAAAAATGAATAAAAAATCAGACTTCAATGGTAAATTTAAGCTACACTAATTCGACCGTTTTATGAATTTTTATTTTATTTATTTTATACCAAATTATATAAGAAAATAAATTCAAGTTTGGTTCACTTTTTCGCTCACGATGAAAATTATAGCGTCTTGAAATCAGCCGTAGTCAAAATGACGAAGGATGACGTTAATGTACAAAAAATAACGATGGCTGTCCAGGGTTAAAAGAAAGTTAAAGAATCCTTACCAATTCACTATTAAATTACAGGCAAAGCAGTAATAAAAATTTGTCCAAATTTTAAGGGGTTATTCTGAAATTAAATATTTTTTTTTACATTAAAAATATTACATTAGTTTCCAAAAAATTTGATTAAAGAAATACTAAAATAAGGTATTAAAAACCTGTAATTTTGATTATAGAAAGGTCATAAAAATGTAAATATTCTAGTTGAAAGAAAGCCAATTTTTAAAAGAAAACTTACCAATTCTCTATTTTTTAAATTTGTTCGAATCCATCTGGAGTTGCTCTGAAATTAAATATTGTTTTTACAACAAAGAAAAACATTAAACTGGTTTTCAAAAAAAAAAAATTAACAAATAACAAGTATATACGGCCGTAAGTTCGGCCAGGCCGAATCTTATGTACCCTCCACCATGGATTGCGTAGAAACTTCTACGAAAGACTGTCATCCACAATCGAATTACTTGGGTTGTGGTATCATATACTATCACCACGTACCAAATTTCGAGCAGATCGGATGAATTTTTCTTCCCCAAAAGGCACCGGAGGTCAAATCTGAGGATGAGTTTATATGGGAACTATATACAATAATGGACTAATAGGAACCAATTCCTGCATGGTTGTTGGATACCATATAATAATATCACGTACCAAATTTCAACCGAATGGGAAGAATTTTGCTCTTCCAACGGGCTCTGGAGGTCAAATCTTGGGATCGGTTTATATGGGGCCTATATATAATTATGGACCGATACCGACTAATTTTTGCATGGGAGTTTGAGGCCATATATTAACACCACGTACCAAATTTCAACTGAATCAGATGAATTTTGGTCTTCCAAGAGGCTCCGGAGGTCAAATCTGGTGATCGGTTTATATGGGGGCTATATATAATTATGGACCGATGTGGACCAATTTTTGCATGGATGTTAGAGGCCATATACTAACACCAAGTACCAAATTTCAGCCGGATCGGATGAAATTTGCTTCTCTTAGAGGCCTCGCAAGCCAAATCGGGGGATCGGTTTATATGGGGGCTATATATAATTATGGACCGATGTGAACCAATTTTTGCATGGTTGTTAGAGACCATATACTAACACCATGTACCAAATTTCAGCCGGATCGGATGAAATTTGCTTCTCTTAGAGGCCTCGCAAGCCAAATCGGGGGATCGGTTTATATGGGGGCTATATATAATTATGGACCGATGTGGACCAATTTTTGCATGATTGTTAGAGACCATATACTAACACCATGTACCAAATTTCAGCCGGATCGGATGAAATTTGCTTCTCTTAGAGGCCTCGCAAGCCAAATCGGGGGATCGGTTTATGTGGGGGCTATATATAATTATGAACCGATGTGGACCAATTTTTGCATGGTTGTTAGAGACCATATACTAACACCATGTACCAAAATTCAGCCGGATCGGATGAAATTTGCTTCTCTTAGAGGCCTCGCAAGCCAAATTTGGGGGTCCGTTTATATGGGGGCTATACGTAAAAGTGGACCGATATGGCCCATTTTCAATACCATCCGACCTACATCAATAACAACTACTTGTGCCAAGTTTCAAGTCGATAGCTTGTTTCGTTCGGAAGTTAGCGTGATTTCAACAGACGGACGGACGGACGGACGGACGGACATGCTCAGATCGACTCAGAATTTCACCACGACCCAGAATATATATACTTTATGGGGTCTTAGAGCAATATTTCGATGTGTTACAAACGGAATGACAAAGTTAATATACCCCCCATCCTATGGTGGAGGGTATAATAATATACATAAAAAATATTCTTTTTAAAAGAAAGTCATATTAAAAAAATACTTACCAATTTATGAATAAACTATACGCTGAGATATAACAAACATTTTCCAAATTCATCTGGAATTGAATATTATTTTTTTACATAGAATAATAAAAATTTCAATACACTTTCAATTTCAACATATTTCCCTAAATATTCTTAACAATTTTTTTCTAAACTACCGATAAAATATTAATAATTTTCATTTAAAAGGTTTAATAAATAAACACCAATATATGTCTCACAAATCCAAAATATTCCATGCCTTTATATTCCCTTGTTGCATACCTACTTAAAAGATGCAACAGCCCACGCCAACGCCAACTGTACAACTGAAGCATGCCAAACAAAACCAAGCAAAGCCAAAACATTCCTACAACAACAAAAACACATGTGCCTTTATTGAAAACAACACCTCATCCAGCCAAAAACCATCAACGAATAACAAACACACACACACAAACCACTAAATGAACAAAAATAAAAACAACCCCACGCTCGTGTATGCACAACAAAACTCAAGTAACATCATCTTTACATTAATCACATTCCACTATGTCGATAAAGATCTCTGTACTATGCATTAGTTCATCGCATCTGCTGACAATTTACTCTAAGAATAATATTCGTAAAGGCACACCAGTTTATGAACGATGAAACGTTTAACTTAAAATTTGCAAAATTTTCATGAAATGTTATCTCCCATTTTTGACGAAAATATCTATAAATTTAATTACATGTGAACTAAAAATATTTCATTGTGTAATTTTTTACCAACAATTATTAACTATAGGGATTGTCAGTAAGAAATTGCTATCCACTTTCAAGTTCATTTTTCGTAAAAAAATATTTTCTCATACAAAAAAATCTTGTAGTAAATTGCACTTATTATTTAGAAAATACTTTACATTTCACAAGTAGTTTTATAGCATGACAAACGAATTTTTAACTACCAGTTAAGAAATTTTTTGAGGAAATTTCCATCGTATTTTGTAGGCCATGAACTAAACGATTGCTACTTAGAATTTGTAAAATTTCCTTTCCAGTAGTTAATTTTCGTTCAAGATACGAAAAATGAACTAAAATTCTGGAAAATTCTTGTAATAAATTATTGTAAAAATCTTCTTAAATTTACGAGACACTTTTTTCTGTGGAGATAGACACATGGTGTTTTGGCAATAATGCTCAGAGTGGGTCCCTGAGTCGATATAACCATGTCCGTCTGTCTGTGAACACATTTTTGTGATCAAAGTCTAGGTCACAATTTAAGTCCAATCGCCTTCAAATTTGGCACATGTTCCTAATTTGGGTCAGAATAGAACCCTATTGATTTTGGAAGAAATCTTTCGCCCGATATGCACTAATATGGACCAAGCAGCCAGAGTTTTATACCGATTTGCTTGAAATTTTGTACAAACATAACACTTAGTCGTATAGTCAAGTATGCAAAATTTGATTGAAATCGGTTTAGATTTAGATATAGCTTCAGATTTAGATATAGCTCCCATATATATATTTCGCCCGATATGGACTTATATGGCCCCAGAAGCCAGATTTTTGGCCGAATTTGGTTGAAATTTTGCACTAGGAGTACAATTGGTAGTATAGTCAAGTGTGCAAAATTTGATTGAAATCGGTTCAGATTTAGATGCAGCTCCCATATATATCTTTCGCCCGATATGGACTTATATGACCCCAGAAGCCAGAGTTTTGGCCCAATTTGGTTGAAATTTTGCACTAGGAGTACAATTAGTAATATAGTCATGTGTGACAAATTTGATTGAAATCGGTTTCGATTTAGATATAGCTCCCAAATATATGTTTTTCTGATTTCGACGAAAATGGTAAAAATACCAACATTTTCCTTGTTAAATAGCCACTGCTTAGTCGAAAAGTTGTAAAAATGACTCTAATTTTCCTAAACTTCTAATACATATATATCGAGCGATAAATCATAAATAAACTTTTGCGAAGTTTCCTTAAAATTGCTTCAGATTTAAATGTTTCCCATATTTATACCCTTCACCACTACTGTGGTACAGGGTATAATAAATTTGTGCATTTGGATGTAACGCCAAGAAGGAAAAGTCTGAGACCCATCGTTCATCTTAGAATTAAATTCTGAGTCGATTTAGCGATGTCCGTCTGTCTGTCTGTCAGTCCGTCTGTCTGTCTGTCTGTCTGTTCATGTATTTTTGTGCGCAAAGTACAGGTCGCAGTTTAAGTCCGATCGTCCTCAAATTTGGCACACGGTCGATTTGGGGAACAAAGACGATCGCTATTGATTTTGGAAAAAATCGGTTCAGGTTTAGATATAGCTGTCATATATATTTATCCCCGATCTGGTTATAATTGGCGTGTTTATCAACCGATGTTCTTCAAACTCCGTATATCCGAATATTTTATGAGTCTCGAAAAAACTTGCAAAATATTATCCAAATCGATTCAGATTTAGATATAGCTCCCATATATATCTTTCGTCCGATTTAGACTCATATGGCAACAGAGGCCAATGTTTACTACCGATTTTCGTGAAATTTTGCACAGAGAGTAGAGTTGGCATTCTACCAATGCTTGATAAATTTGATTGAAATCGGTTAAGCCAGAGTTTTGCCCTGACTTGCTTCAAATTTTACACGAGAGGTAGGTTTAACGGTGTCGTTATGTGTGCCAAATTTGGTTAAAATCGGTTCAGATTTAAATAAAGCTCCCATATATATCTTTCGTCCGATTTGGACTTACACGCAGAGAAGGAATATGATCACCTCAAACATGTTTCAAGACCAAAATGTTATTTTTGTATGGTAACCATGTAACATGTTTGTCACTAAAATGTTATTTTCTCGTCAAATATAACCTGCTTGCCGAAATCAGGTGCATGCTTTCCGAGAAAATAACACGGTTGTGAAAACCATGTTACATGGTCACCACCCAAAAATAACATTTTGCTCTTAAAACATGTTTGAGGTGATCATATTCCTTCTCTGGGTGTATATGACCTCAAAAGCCAGAGTTTTGCCCTAACTTGCTTCCAATTTTGCACATGGAGTACGTTTAATAGTATCGGTATGTGTGCCAAATTTAGTTGAAATCGGTTCAGATATAGATATAGCTCCCATATATATCGGCTCAGATTTAGATATAGCTGTCATATATATTTGTAACCGATCTGGTCTGAAATGATGTATTTATCAACCGATCTCTTTCCAATTTCATATAATCGTGTATTTTGTGAGTCTCGTAAATGCAAAATATCATTCCCATCGGTTCAGATTCAGATATAGCTCATATATGAGAGCTTTCGCCCGATTTACACTCCTATGGCCTCAGAGGCCAATCTTTTGTTCCGATTTACGTGAAATTTTGTACAGAGAGTATAATTAACATTATAAATGTCCACACCGAATTTGGTTGAAGTCGGTTCAGATTTAGATATAGCTCCCATATATAGCTTTCGCCCGATTTACACTCCTATGACGCCAGAGGCCAAATGTTTACTCCGAGTTACGTGAAATTTTGCACAGGGAGTAGAATTAGCATTATAAATATGCGTACCGAATTTAGTTAAAATTGGTTTGGATTTATATATAGCTCCCATATATATCTGTCGTCCGATTTACACATATGACCACCGTAGATCAAAATTTTCCTCCGATTTACTTAAAATTGTACACAGGTAATGGAAATAACATTTTTACTATTTTAGTTGAAATTGGTTCAGATTTTGATATAGTTTCTTCCGATACGAACTTATATGGCCCCAGAGGTCAAAATTTCACGCCGATTTACTTGAAGTTTTGTACAGAGAGTAGGACTAACATTCTTGCAACACATGCCAAATTTGTTTGAAATCGGTTCAGATTTAGATATAATTCCCATATATATCTTTCGCCCGATTTAGGTTCATATGACCACGGAGGCCAAAGTTTCATTTCGAAAATTTTGAAGTTTTGTATTGAGCGTTCAATTAAAATTTTAGCAATGTGTGCCAAATTTTATAAAAGTCGGCTCAGAATTAGACAAAGCCCCCATATATATGTTCTTCCGATTTTAGCAAATAAAGCCAAAATACCCACATGTTCCTTGTAAAATCGTGACTGTTAATTAGTATATATCGACCTATAAATCATAAATGCAGATTTGCTAAATTTTATGCAATTTAAATATTTCCGATATTTTTTACTAACATTGTGGACCGTCCCGGTCATCAACCAATTTAAATTTTAAGTCCTGACATTTTGTGAAAGTTTAAAAAATTTTGTCAAAATCGGTTCATATTTAAATATTTGTATATGGGAATATAAACCTTTATGTAGTTCCTAACAAATTTGAAGGTGCTAAGATGTTATTGATATACATAGTAGTGAAGGGTATAATATAGTCGGCCCCGCCCGACTTTAGACTTTCTTTACTTGTTTTTTACTAAAATTGTGTTCCACCGTAGTGCATTAGCCAACTTAAATTTTGAGTCTATAGATTTTGTAAAAGTCTATCAAATTCTGTCCAAATTGAGTGATATTTACATGTATGTATTTGGGACAAACCTTTATATATAGCACCCAACAAATTTGACGGATGTTATGTGGTATTGAAAATTTAGATCTACAAAGTGGTGCAGGGTATAATATAGTCGGCCCCGCCCGACTTTAGACTTTCCTTACTTGTTTTTTTAATAGATTAAAAAAGAGTAAAAGTTTTTAAATTGGTACAAATTTTTCAAATTTCGCCGCAAAAATATCCCTTCTAGAAAATGTTAATATTTTAATAATTTTTTAAAATATTCGACAAACAAGCTTTATAATGCATTAAAAATCATAAAAACTTTTATTCGGGAAAATACCATAAAATTCACCTTATAGTAAAGAAACCAACTTGCAATTTAGAAGACAATGTTAAGAAATAAAATTATATATTGCCATCGGCAACTGCTACCACAATGCAAAGTCGTAAATAGGTTTTCAAATTCTGGGGGGGGCTAACATTTTTCTGGGGGGGGTCTAAGCCCCCTCACCCAGAAGCCTTCCTACGCTTTTGATTGAATAGGATGAAATTTGCTCCTCCAAGAAGTTCTTGAGGTCAAATCTGGGTATTGGTTTATATGGGGAGCTTGTTTCGAAGTTGCGTCGCTGTTGAATTAATACTGCTTTTCACTTTGCGTCGTTAGATTTTCAAAGTTGCGTTATTATCTTTCTCCAATCTTTGCATAGTTTGCCATAGAAACTCATAATTCACTTTGCGTCGTGTTTTTTTGGAACGTATCTGCGACGCAAAGCGAGGTCTAGGTGTACATATAATTATGGACCGATATGGACCAATTTTTGCATATTTGTTAGAGACCATATATTAACACCACGTACCAAATTTCAACCGGATCGGATGAAATTTGTTTTTCTAAGAGGCTCAGCAAGCCAAATCTGGGGGTCGGTTTATATGGGGGCTATACGTAAAAGTGGTCCGATATGGCCCATTTGCAATACCATCTGACCAACATCAATAACAACTACTTATGCCAAGTTTCAAGTCGATAGCTTGTTTTGTTCGGAAGTGTTACAAACTGAATGACAAATTTTTTATACCCTATCACCATTCTATAGTGGTGGGTATAAAAATGAGCAAAAATTTTCTCGGTTTTGTTAAACAATAAATTGTTCGAATTAATAATTTAATTCAAAAACTTAATCGATTTTGATTACAAAACTCAATTAATTCTTTAACTTATTCAATTGAAAATTTAATTGGAAATTAGTTTGAAGTTTAACTAAATTATTAAATGAATCATTTAAGAAACTGATTGAGTTTTCCAATCGACATCAAGTAAATTTTTAATTGAATCGATTAAAATGGAAATTTTCAAATCAAATCAATTAATTTTAAATCAAATAATTTTTTGGTATACAATTAAAACTGTGATTGATACTATCATTTTCGTAATTACAGACATTTCAATTAAAAAATGGATTATATCAATTAATTTCGTGATTGAATCGTAACAAAATTTTTGTGTGTTCTCAGGAAACATAGAGGGTTTATTTTTAAAAATAGAATATTTATTTATATTTAATACTAAACTTATAGTAAATACAAGTATATACGGCCGTAAGTTCGGCCAGGCCGAATCTTATGTACCCTCCACCATGGATTGCGTAGAAACTTCTACGAAAGACTGTCATCCACAAATTTCAACTCACATGGTTGTTAAATATCATATACTACCACCACGTACCAAATTTCAACCAGATCGGATGAATTTTGCTTCTCCAAAAGGCACCGGAGGTCAAATCTGGGGATCGGTTTATATGGGAGCTATATATTATTATGAACTGAGAGGAACCAATTCCTGCATGATTGTTGGATACCCTATACTAACATTACGTACCAAATTTCAACCGAATGGGAAGAATTTTGCTCTTCCAAGGTGCTCCGGAGGTCAAATCTGGGGATCGGTTTATATGGGGCCTATATATAATTATGGACCGATATCGACCAATTTTTGCATGAGTGTTTGAGGCCATATATTAACATCACGTACCAAATTTCAACTGAATCAGATGAATTTTGGTTTTCCAAGAGGCTCCGGAGGTCAAATCTGGTGATCGGTTTATATGGGGGCTATATCTAATTATGGACCGATATGGACCAATTTTTGCATGTTTGTTAGAGACCATATACTAACACCATGTACCAAATTTCAGCCGGATCGGATGAAAATTGTTGCTCTTAGAGGGTCTGCAAGCCAAATCGGGGGATCGGTTTATATGGGGGCTATATATAATTATGAACCGATATGGACCAATTTTTGCATGGTTATTAGAGACCACTAACACCATGTACCAAATTTCAGCCGGATCGGATGAAATTTGCTTCTCTTAGAGGCTCCGCAAACCAAATCGGGGGATTGGTTTATATGGGGGCTATATATAATTATGGACCGATATGGACCCATTTTTGCATGGTTGTTAGAGACCATATACTAACACCATGTACCAAATTTCAGCCGGATCGGATGAAATTTGCTTCTCTTAGAGGCCTCGCAAGCCAAATTTGGTGGTCCGTTTATATTGGGGCTATACGTAAAAGTGGACCGATATGACCCATGTGCAATACCATCCGACCTACATCAATAACAACTACTTGTACCAAGTTTCAAGTCGATAGCTTGTTTCGGACGGACATGCTCAGATCGACTCAGAATTTCACCACGACCCAGTATATACACACAAAAAAATTTTTCTGATTCAATCACCAAATTAATTGATCCAATTAATTTTTTAATTGAAATGTCTTCAATCACGAAAATGATAGTATCAATCACAGTTTTAATTGGGCATAGAAAAAATTCTTGATTAAAAAATTAATTGATTTTTTAGCAAATTTCAATTAATTTTTTAATTGATTCAATTAAAAATTTAATTGATGTTGATTGCAAAACTCAATTAATTTATTTTATAAAAGGTAACTATTTTTAATTACTTTCTGAATTGGCTTAGAGTTTTTATTTGGATTAACAAATGATTGTTTGAAATACATTTTTAATTAAAAACCAGTAAGGAAAGTCTAAAGTCGGGCGGGGCCGACTATATTATACCCTGCACCACTTTGTAGATCTAAATTTTCGATACCATATTACATCCGTCAAATGTGTTGGGGGCTATATATAAAGGTTTGTCCCAAATACATACATTTAAATATCACTCGATCTGGAAGAATTTGATAGACTTCTACAAAATCTATAGACTCAAAATTTAAGTCGGCTAATGCACTAGTGTGGAACACAATGTTAGTAAAAAAAAATATGGGAAACATTTAAATCTGGAGCAATTTTAAGAAAACTTCGCAAAAGTTTATTTATGATTTATCGCTCGATATATATGCATTAGATGTTTGGGAAAATTAGAGTCATTTTTACAACTTTTCGACTAAGCAGTGGCGATTTTACAAGGAAAATGTTGGTATTTTGACCATTTTTGTCGAAATCAGAAAAACATATATATGGGAGCTATATCTAAATCTGAACCGATTTCAACCAAATTTGGCACGCATAGCTACAATGCTAATTCTACTCCCTGTGTAAAATTTCAACTAAATCGGAGTTAAAAATTGGCCTCTACGGTCATATGAGTGTAAATCGGGCGAAAGATATATATGGGAGATATATCTAAATCTGAACCGATTTCAACCAAATTTGGCACGCATAGCTACAATACTAATTCTACTCCCTGTGCAAAATTTCAACTAAATCGGAGCAAAAAATTGGCCTCTGTGGTCATATGAGTGTAAATCGGGCGAAAGCTATATATGGGAGCTATATCTAAATCTGAACCGATTTCAACCAAATTTGGCACGCATAGCTACAATGCTAATTCTACTCCCTGTGCAAAATTTCAACAAAAAATTGGCCTCTGTGGTCATTTGAGTGTAAATCGGGCGAAAGCTATATATGGGAGCTATATCTAAATCTGAACCGATTTCAACCAAATTTGACACGCATAGCAACAATGCTAATTCTACTCCCTGTGCAAAATTTCAACTAAATCGGAGCAAAAAATTGGCCTCTGTGGGCAAATGAGTGTAAATCGGGCGAAAGCTATATATGGGAGCTATATCTAAATCTGAACCGATTTGGCTGATATTTTGCAAGTTTTTCGAGACTCATAAAATATTCGGATGTACGGAATTTGAGGAAGATCGGTTGATATACACGCCAATTATGACCATATCGGTGAAAAATATATATGGCAGCTATATCTAAATCTGAACCGATTTTTTCCAAAATCAATAGGGATCGTCTTTGAGCCGAAACAGGACCCTGTACCAAATTTTAGGACAATCGGACTAAAACTGCGAGCTGTACTTTGCACACAAAAATACATCAACAGACAGACAGACAGACGGACAGACAGACAGACAGACGGACATCGCTAAATCGACTCAAAATTTAATTCTAAGACGATCGGTATACTAAACGATGGGTCTCAGACTTTTCCTTCTTGGCGTTACATACAAATGCACAAACTTATTATACCCTGTACCACAGTAGTGGTGAAGGGTATAAAAAAAATCAGCACTTTTTTAACTGAGTTAGTCTTCCGAATTTGATTAAAAAGTTAATTGTATTAATTAATTTTTTAATTAAAATTTTTTAAATTTTCAATCATTGACTTAATTAACTTAATGTTTCTATCATGATTAAAAAGTTAATTGTATCAATTAATTTATTAATTAAAAAAAATTCAACTTCAATTAACTTTTTAATTGGAAATATTTTGGTAATTTTTTTTTTTCTGTGTATATACCTTATGGGGTCTTAGATCAATATTTCGATGTGTTACAAACGGAATGACAAAGTTAATATACCCCCCATCCTATGGTGGAGGGTATAATAATATTAGTATGCCAGCCAAAAAAGCGTCGCCAAAAAAGTAATGAAAATGTTCTTTTTGGATCCGGAAGTGGTGCAAAATTGACGCAGAAGCGATGAATTTAACATGGGCTTGTCGTAGGACGGAAGTCCTCCTTTTCAATAGCCGTTGCATTGAATTTGCATCACTTCTTTAGGTGTGATCCGAATTCAATCTTTTGGATGTAAATTAAAAAAATTGTGATATTTTGTCAAATGAATAATTTTTATAATTTTTTATATTTTTAATGGATTCTACCGCTTGTCAGAAACGTTTGACCTCAAATATTTTCAAAAATTCACAATTTTTCAGATTGGATTTAGCTTTTTTTCGACAAAATTTAAATGACTTGTACCATTTTATGAATTCTTACTCTGTTTTTAACCTATTTGAAACAAAAAAAAAACTTAAAATTACCAATTTAAAGTATGAAAAAAACCAAGTTATAAAAAATTGAATTAAAAGAACTTCCTGGGAAGTTAAAATAAAGAACATCGTTGGGAGTGCATCTTCGGGAAGTGCTTTTAAAGTTGTGCCTGTAGAAGAACTTCAATTTTTTTTTTGCTGGGATAGAATAGGAAAAAGAAGCTAACAGAATCTTAATTTTGCTGTATGATATGGAGAGGGGCACTTTGCCTTTGAACAAACGAGCTTGAAATTCACAGTAATCGTAGAGAATAATCCAAGGACAGGATGCCGTAAATAATTTATTTGATTTGTATGAAATTCACACTGAACATAAGGCGTTTTTTATACAGTCAAAATGAGTAGACTTTTCGTCTTTTTAGTCTTTAGCAAAATTTGGAAAATTTAACTTAATGGCCGACATGAAATATGAGTATAGCCGACATGAATTATGAATAAACATATCAAAAACCCGCCTTTTTTGATCAAATGTCTATTATACACACTCACTAACCCAACTCTCTGCAGATAGTATTGCAAATGGACCATATCGGACCACTTTTAATTATAGTCCCCATATAAACTGACCTTCAGACTTGGCATACGGACCCGACTGCATGTATGTAATATGCCCTTTAACAACCATACAAAAAGTTGTCCAAATCGATCCCTAGAGTTTAATTCGGATCTTCTGAAAATAATAAATTTTTAAATTTGGTACGTAAAATTGGTATGGTTGAATTTTGATGCTTGGTGTTAGTATATGCCCTCCAACAATCATATAAAAATTGTGCGATATCGGTTGAAAATTGTGAAAAATTGCAGATTTCCTTTCTGCTGTTGCCCTTAATTCCAGTTTAGTTTCTTTTAAGTTTCTCTACACGCAGAGAAGAAATATGATCACCTCCTAGAGCAAAATTTTATTTTTGCATATTGTGTAAATTGCGCATCCTAAAATTTAGTTTATGTAATCTTTAGTATCACGTCAATACTTTTTTCAGTGCAGACACACAAGTACTCCTTTGATTAAAGAGTAGTTGTAGTCGGTGTCTGGATCCACCACAATCCATGTCCTCCCATACATTTTCGATCGATCGATGTTACAATTATTAGCCTCTGGTGTATGTTCTCGGATCGCGAAATCTCTGGAGCGTTTGCCCGACATAGGGAATCTCTACACGCAAAGAAAAAAAACGTTTGGAAAACGTGTGCCGAAAACGTTTTTCTTTTGTTAGAGTTTTTTGAATTGCTTCGAAAATTTTAAACTTTTATCACCAAAAAAATTCGTTTGTTACAAATTTTTTATTTTTTCAATAAAAACATAGTCCATTTCGTTTATATCAAACACTGTTCTTTTCTGACTTTAGGTCTTTAATAAGACACATTTTACAGTTCAACATTTAATATAGTACAATGTAATGTTGAACATTTTTTCGGAATCTTCCGCATATATCTGGAATATATGTAAAAAAAAAAAAACAAAAGCAAAAAAAAAAAACTTTGGCCGAAGCAGGGATCGAACCCACGACCCTTGGCATGAGAGTCGGACGTAGCTACCACTGCTCCACGGTGCCAAACTAAATGTTTGTTTCTGTTAAATAAACTTTGTTTATTCGGTTCGTGGGCGCCGCAAGCTATGCTATATAAATATAACTTATATGGATATTTATCTATTGATGACCATAACAGGTACATAGCTCAGTGGTTAGTGTGTTGGCTTACAATGTGCATGGTCCGCGGTTCGATTCTCCGTCCAGGCGAAAGGTAAAAAAAATTTTAAAAATTTATAAAATCGTATAATTTCTTCTACATTGTTTGTATTACAGGAAAAGGTGTTAAGAACTAAAAATCCTCGTGGATGTGAGAAAGATGTGAGGGACAATGCAATTAGCAAGAAAATAATGTTTTTTTTAGCTAGTCTTTATGAAATTGTTTTTACATCCTGGAAAAGAATAAACGTTTATCACAAAAATTATATACTTTTCTTCCAAATACACTTCCTTACAGCGAAAAGCAAATGAGAAACGAACTTTGTTTGTCTAAAATTTCGTTTGGGAGGAAAGAATTATTTTTTTGCGTGTAATCGGCGCCATCGTAATCAATCTAAGCTCTTTTTTTAAGTTTGTTATCTAAGGTTTGTCCCAAATATGTAATTCTAGGACCTTTCCCATCCAACTCTCTCGTTATATAGGGCTACAGTACTTTTCCGGGTAGACAGACAGATCGCTCTGATCTCCTGCAGATGCTGTAAGGACTCATCCATTCGAATAATAAATGAGTTAAAATCCTTCTATGACAGTACAAAGAAAAACCTTTACTCGTCTATATCCCAGTTAAAAGGTATTTTCCTTTGGGCACTATCGCAACATCTTTTTGTTCTCTAAACAGGGAATAAGACTGTTCGCACGTCTTATTGGGGTGAGCGTCTGTTTAATTTTTTGCTTAATAGTAGGATTCTTCATTTTTATTTCTCATGTTTCTAACGTTGTTGCACAGATGTGGCTTAGCCGTTAAAGGCCCTGTCCATATGTCTTTGAATGTTACATGTCCCTAGGGTGGCTATAATAGGTTTCGTTATAAAAATTTCGCTTATTTGTTAGTCAATGTTGAAACACCCTCATTGCCAGATTGTCGATTAGTTCAGGACGTCAGGTATCTATGCTTTTGTCTTCTATCTTATGGTGAATCTAAGAACTTATATTCAGAATCCTGGTAGAAGAATATCTTCCCGACGATCTTTTACTTTACTAAAAAATTCTTCTCTTTTTCTATTTGCAGCTTCTCTCATCCTTGCCTTCGTTGGGATCGTGAGTAATGTGCATGCTCAAAAGGATTTCAGTTCATTGGATGATACTCAATCTTGGAGTAACCATCACCCTAGGGATTTAGTATTTGCCTCTTCGAACAATCAACCGATAACGAGTAGACCCAATACAGATGGAACGAATCAATTGCTATTTTCTAGCTCTCCCCAATCTAAACCCTACGATGAGACCATATTTCAAACATCCAACGTTTTCTTTCCCCGACATCAAGAGAATGAAGATAGACCACCAATATTTGCATCAAATCCCACACTAAGTCCAAGAGATTCGGGACTTCCTATATTTGCTTCAGCGCCTGCGACATCAAGGCATTTACATAGTTCAAATCCAATGATAGAGGATTATGATATGGGCTATTCAACCAGTGCTCCATCTTTCAGTGCCGGTAGATCATCATCGTCGTCATCATCATTACCTTCCTCCTTGCCGGCATTAACATCATCTTTGGGCTTACCCGAAATAAATGTTAAAATTCCATCTGGTCCTCCCATATTTGCTTCTAGTAATATGGTGCAATCATTGCGTCCAGCAGGAGATTTTGGTTTGTATGCCGAACAAAGTCTAAGAAATCTCTCCAAGGGAGCTGAAGAATTTTCTTTAAATTTTTTGGCAAAAATATCCGATGAACATTTGGCTGTACCTCATCGCAGTTATATGGTCTCTCCGTTATCGGTGTGGTCTCTCTTGGTATTACTTACCGAAGGTGCCGAGGATAATACTCTCAAGGAACTACGTCACACTTTGAGAATAAAAGATACTACGCCACAAAGTTTAAGATCAGCCTATAGGCAAATCAATCAACGTTTAAAGTAAGTTTCATGGATGGGGACCTGCAAATTTTGTAGGAGAGAGAATAGGGACGTTTGAGCTTAGATTAAATAGTGGGTCTAAGGGTAATCCAAGGCAATTCTATCCGAGAGCTGTGAAAGTAGCCACGTCTAATAATTTTGAGAATTAAGTATTAAATAATTCCGTACGGTGATAACCTTCTAAAGGAAATTTGTAGACTGTCAGACAGAAAGCAAAAGTCTAGTGGGTGTGGATGTTAAGACCCTAAGCTTTTGTGTGGGAGCTTCGGGGAACACTGATGATACTCAATTAAGTATTAAATAATTCCGTACGGTGGTAACCTTCTAAAGGAAATTTGTAGACTATCAGACAGAAAGCAAAAGTCTAGTGGGTGTGGATGTTAAGACCATAAGCTTTTATGTGGGAGCTTCGGGGAACACTGATGAGTCTTGAACTTCGAAGGCTTTCCCCTTGATGGCAGAAATTTCCCTCAGAAAGAATCGAAATTTCTTCTTTCATGGTTATGAGTTCGTTCGCTTATGCTAACGAATATTTAAATTTCAATTCCAATAATTTGAAAGTGATTGGCCTAAGTGGGCCGTTATTGAAAACAGACATTTTCTGGTCTTTCGGTCAAAGACCAGCAAACGTCACAAAGATTCCGGAAGCAGTTTTACCACCAAAATTTTTAGAACATGTTTTGATGGCTGAACTTAATCATGAAATTTCCTGAGACATAAGAATAATGGCAGACAGACTGATCGACCGAAATCGGCTGCACAAAACGTTAGACTTGGAGATATTTAACATTCTACCCACATGTAAGACACTTTGTAATCGTAAATTGATCTCTATGCCAGTTCTCAGCTCCATAAAAAGGTAGCGTTCTGCAACCAAATTGGCAACTCGCAGTTGCAGCCAACCTCACAATCACATCTAATAAATTATGAAAGTAGAAGTCTAAGACGAAAGTCTATTGTTCTCAGGCCAGACTGTTCCCCATGATCTTCAGCCAAGAAATTCCGGAGGGACTGATTGGTAAAGGCAGCATTTGATTGTCGAATATCAAGGAAACAATAAGGTCATCCATCCTCATGGAAGCCACTATGGAGATCTAAATCGATCTAGCTGGTGATACTTTTGGAATTCAAGGTTAGCTCAGGCAATCGGCGACTCACAGACGGATGTAGAAGCCTAATATGAAACTCGAGACTCGTCAGGCCAGAGATTCCCCTATGATCATCAGACAAGAACGTTCTGTTCAAGATGGTAAAAGTTGGATAGGGGTTGAGTATTACTTAGGAGATGACCTGGCTCAGAACATTTGGAATTCCAGAATTTTTGAATACTAAGAGCAGCCTCTTACTATACAGTCCGTCCGCTTGAATGTCTAAAACCTAAAACATAGATAGTTCTTCCATTCTCAAGGAAGACACTATGATGATCGATCTAGATGACGATAATTTTGGAATTCACTGTTAGCCTTCCGCAGGTAATTCGCAGACGGGCGCAGACGGGTAATGGGCCGTTTTTGTCAGTCCACATTATTGATAGACAGGTTGGAAACCTAAATCGATCTGACTGTGGATACTTTTACTTGTCATCATAAAGTTCCATACAAAGAAAGTCTTCTACATGTAAATTGGAAATTCGAAAACACAGACAATCTCCGATTCACACCTAAATTAAAATGAACTAAATAAAGTAGAATTTTTAGACAAAACTCCTATGATCATCAGCTATTCTCATCCCGTTCAATGTGGTGGGGACGGACTGAATAGTAAGAGGATGCGTTTGATTGTAGAATCTAAAAAACAGTTAGTTTCTCTATCTTCGATCTAGCGGACTATAATATTGGAATTCGAGGTTAGCCTTCCGTAGGCATTTCACAGACGAACTAAGTACTAAAGGGTTGTACTTTCATTCCACCCTTTTGAGAGACACTTTGGAGACTTACGATCATCTCATAAAATTCCATAGAAATGTTAACTTTCCGCAGGCAAATTGGTAATTCACAGACGGACTGAATAGCACGAGGCCGTTTATGATTTGTCCAAAACATTTGGCACATGTAGGCATTTCACCCTCTTGGGAGACATTATGGACCCTTACACCGATCTAGCCGGCGATGCTAGATTGTCATAAAATTCCCCACTATGTTAGCTGTCCGCAGGCTAGTTCTCGAGCATAAGACCAAGGCGGCAATATTTCGATACAGATTGGATGGCGAAACTCTGGTTGGACTGAATATTAAGAGGCCGCATTTGATTTCCAAAGCCTGAGACACAGTTAGTTCTTACGTCCTCATGGAAAACACTATGATTACCTAGTTCAATCTATCTGACGACAAATTGGGAATTCAAGGTTAGTCTTTTGCTGGCAATTAGCAGATGGACCGAATAGTAATAAGTCGTATATGATTGTACAAATTCTTGAAATTCATCACTAGACGAAACTCTATTTTTTCTCAGGCAAGACAATATCCCAAAGTCATGCGGCGACATGTTTTCGAAACTATAAGCCAGGATAAACTCAGTGAGTTACAGGGTCGTCACAAACCATTTGTTTTTCTTAGACTTCTTGAGAGAGAAAAACTAGTTGTCATTTTCTTACAGATTTACAATTATTTATTGTAAAACGTTATTTGTACAATCACACAATTAATGGTAATTACAATTTAGAGTTCAGTTTTCCACACACGGGCAGTAATTTTCCACAATGTGGGGATGGACGGACGGGTCTCGGAGTATGTCTCCTACTGTTCGTGACAAGGAGGTTTAACGAAGATTTAGGTTAGGTGGTAGCTCTATGTATCAGGCTCACTTAGACTATTCAGTCCATTGTGATACCACATTGGTGAACTTCTCTCTTATCACTGAGTGCTGCCCAATTCCATGTAAAGCTCAATGACAAGGGACCTCCTTTTTATAGCCGAGTCCGAACGGCGTTCCACATAGCAGTGAAACCACTTAGAGAAGCTTTGAAACTCTCAGAAAGGTCACCAGCATTACTGAGGTCGGATAATCCACCGCTGAAAATCTTTTTGGTGTTCGGTCGAAGCAGGAATCGAACCCACGACAAGGCGGGCATGCTAACCATTGCACCACGAAGATTTAACTTCGCAGGCACTGGGACAGGAGTTTGTCTACGAAAAATTATACTTCGCTGGCGCGGGGAAGAAGTTTGTCTGACGAATATTATACTTCGCAGACGCGGGGGTAGGAGCTTGTTTGCTGAAGATTATACTTCGCACACTCGGAGGGGAAGCAGCTTGTGCGACGAAAATTATACTTCGCAGGCAAATGGGGAAGGGTTCGACCAATGAAGATTTTACTTTACAGGTGCAGTGAAGTAGTTTGTCTGACGAAGATTATACGTCTCCGACAAAGTTTGTCCAACGAAGATAATACTTCACTGAGCCGGTGGTTCTCTTCAGAGGTTTAGTTTATTTTATTATACCTCCACCATAGGATTAACTTTGTCATTCCGTTTGTAACACATCGAAATATTGCTCTAAGACCCCATAAAGTATATATATTCTGGGTCGTGGTGAAATTCTGAGTCGATCTGAGCATGTCCGTCCGTCCGTCTGTTGAAATCACGCTAACTTCCGAACGAAACAAACTATCGACTTGAAACTTGGCACAAGTAGTTTTTATTAATGTAGGTCGGATGGTATTGCAAATGGGCCATATCGGTCCACTTTTACGTATAGCCCCCATATAAACGGACCCCCAAATTTGGCTTGCGAGGCCTCTAAGAGAAGCAAATTTCATCCGATCCGGCTGAAATTTGGTACATGGTGTCAGTATACGGTCTCTAACAACCGTGCGAAAATTGGTCCACATCGGTCCATAGTTATATATAGCCCCCATATAAACCGATCCCCCGATTTGGCTTGCGAGGCCTCTAAGAGAAGCAAATTTCATCCGATTCGGCTGAAATTTGGTACATGGTGTTAGTATATGGTCTCTAACAACCATGCAAAAATTGGTCCACATCGGTGCATAATTATATATAGCCCCCATATAAACCGATCCCCCGATTTGGCTTGCAAGGCCTCTAAGAGAAGAAAATTTCATCCGATCCGGCTGATATTTGGTACATAGTGTTAGTATATGGTCTCTAACAACCATGCAAAAATTGGTCCACATCGGTTCATAATTATATATAGCCCCCATATAAACCGATCACCAGATTTGACCTCCGGAGCCTCTTGGAAGTCCAAAATTCATCTGATTCAGTTTGGTACGTGGTGTTAATATATGGCCTCAAACTACCATGCAAAAATTTGTCGAAATCGGTCCATAATTATATATAGGACCCATAGAAACCGATCCCCAGATTTGACCTCCAGAACCCCTTGGAAGAGCAAATTTCTTCCCATTCGGTTGAAATTTGGTACGTGATGTTAGTATATGGTATCCAACAACCATGCAGGAATTGGTTCCTATCAGCCCATAATTATATATAGCTCCCATATAAACCGATCCCCAGATTAGACCTCCGGTGCCTTTAGGAGAAGCAAAATTATTCCGATCTGCTTGAAACTTGGTACGTGGTGATCGTATATGATATTTGACAACCATGCCAAAAGTGGACCATATCAGTCCATAATCATATATAGCCCCATATAAACCGATTCCGAGATTTGGTTTTGGAGCCTCTTGGAGGAGCAAATTTCATCCGAGTCAGTTGTAATTTGGTACATTGTGCTAGTATATGGTCGTTAACAACCATGCCATATCGGTCTATAGTTATATATATCCCTCAGATAAAGCGATTTCCAATCACACAAAAATTGGTCCATATCAAGTTCATAATTGTATATAGCCCCCATATAAGCGACCCCCATATTTCAATTCTGGCTCTATACGTACCGTGCAAAAAGTCCATATCGATTCATAATTATTTGTAGACTTAACTATACATAACTTTTTTGTCTAATATATACCACGTATGGACTAACTCACAATTTAGAAAACGATGTTAAGAACTTTTAAGATACCACAACCCAAGTATTTCGATTGCGGATGACAGTCTTTCGTAGAAGTTTCTACGCAATCCATGGTAGAGGGTACATAAGATTCGGCCTGGCCGAACTTACGGCCGTATATACTTGTTTGATCCTGAGATTAACTCGGCTCCAACTAAAATTCGGTGTTACCTCCTTAGCGATAGCCAATCCACTGTTCTGTCTGTTGTCGAGCTTTCAGACGATTTTTGCCATTACAGGCATCAGACAAGAATATCGTGTTCAAGACGACAACATGTCGACATATAGTGGGTCTTGTCTTAACAGAGATTGCTCAGCACATTTGACATTCCGATAGGACTGGATAGTAAGACGCCGCATTTGACGCAGTTTGCGATTTCACCTTCTTGGATGGTACTGTGGAGATTTACACCGATCTAGCTAGCGATACTTTCGGTAGACATATTGTCATGGAGTTCCCTGCAATTGTGGCCATTCGCAAGAAATTTGGCAACATTTCTGGTAGACCATTCTATTCCCTACAAGAATATCCTTCTGCAGGCTTGGCTTCGAAAATTCTGAAAACATTACAGTAAACTGAACCTTTTTTCTAGCGAATACTCTCAATTCGTATCGCAGCATATTTGAAATTCAATACTGGAAAAATTGTAAAAATGTGAATATTTCGAAGATCAATATCCTAAGATGGTACATGTAACATATTTTCAAAATCTTTGAGCCAGATTTTCAAAATATGTTACATGTAGTGGGAGACCAGCAATATGGTCGTCCATCAGTGACAACTTTTCAGTAAAATAAGAGCCAACTTTACAGACAGATGACTGGATAGGAAGAGGAAGCATAAATAATCGACTGGGACTTGTATACCATATGGATCAGTTTGGAAACTTCACCAGAACCCCTGGCTCTCAAATATTATTGTGCAGATCAAAGCTATACTTGATGCAGTTGGACGTAAAGTAAGATAAAAAGAAAATGTATGTTCGGCGATTCCCGCAATTCCATTATGGCCTACTGTCTTTAGGAGAAATTTTTATAGAGAGTCTTGTGATGGAGGTTTTCAACGCTTGCTTTGGCAACATTTTTGACCTTCGTAACATATTTCAAATGTATTTATGTTATATTTATCTCTCTTTTTTAGCACTGTTACCAATTTTGTTGAAGTGGCTGCGTATCAGGCCATATTTACCGATATCAATAAACCAGTGCAACGTGACTATGAAGATATCATTGAAAGGGAATATCGATCGGTTCTTACCCCTGTAAATTTTGCCGATATTAATACCACATTTGTTAAAATCAATGATGACATTTCGAAAGCCACCAGGGGTTTATTATCTCATAGTGTTTTACCCCAAGACTTGATAGATGTTCATATGCTAATGATTTCTTCATTGTATTTCAAAGGAAAATGGAAGGTTAGTTCTTGAAATATTCACCATCACCTTCTATTTGCTATGAACGAAAACTTTTATTGTAGTCTCCCTTTGAGTCGTATAACACACATTTGGTGCCCTTCCATGATGAAGCAGGTAATGTTACTGGAAATGTTGAGATGATGATGCAAGCTGGCACCTTTAACTATGCCCAAGTGAAGAGTATAGATAGTCATGTTTTGGAATTACCTTATGGGGACTCAAATCATATATCTATGTTGGTTATTTTGCCCAGGAAAGGTAAGTCGTGAGAACTTGTAGGGAGCTAAGAAATAATTCGATATACTTCTAATGTCGTGGCATAAAGGACAGATAATCGAACGCCTGGCTTCGTTGGCTATAATTTTGTAAAATATAGGTACCTGCCAATGGCTCCCAATTTATAGATCCCCCATAACTGCCTTCTGTCGATGCTCCGCGAATGTAACTCGGACAATGCATGAGATCTTACCTCGTGGGTCAGACGACTTGGTATATAGTCATGACCATGAATTCAGATGACGGTGATGATTGATTTAGGGACAGACAACATCATTCGCGAGAAACTAACGGAAATATTTACTTCGATAACTCTACTCTCTACTTCAGCATATCATCCGCTCATAGAGGAGCAATTTAACAGCATAGAGAAGCCGCAGCATGTGTCCATTCTTCTAGCATGGAACTAACCCTTAATACGGTGTCCGTACCAACTTCTTAGGAGATATTATGACGACCTCAATGACCAATTTTCTTAAGGGTTGCTTGGCTTGTTACATGGTAGCTACTGGTAGACATTTTTATGTGAAATTTTGTGGTCAAGCATCTTTGGCTACGAGGAACAAGAGAAGTGTTTCTCGAAGTAGAGGTTCGGTTTACACGGCAATGGTTTCTCCAGCAGTTCAAATTTACTAACTGTTATTCTCAAGAATCATGTAGCTTGAGGTGATTATTTGGGTTCTCTCTAATCTGCACACGGGCACATCTTTGTTTAATGTAATCTGCAAATTTCTGACCCCAAATCGACAGCACCCATATTCACGTCTTGAATTAAAAAGTAGAGCATTCCACATCCAAGAGCTCCATTGTTTTGCTGTTAAATATGATAACCTCTCGTCTCTGCAGTAAACATGTGGGAATGGTTGGCAAAAATGTTTGGGACCAGAAATCGGATACACAACCGATTGGTTGTAAACTCTTAAGGGATAGAAAGGGAGATAATAAGAAGTACCCAAGATTTTGTAAGAGCACCTCCACCATGAGTCCGAAATTGTCTCGTGAAAAATACATTCTATACTTCTCACTCACCCCAGCCTATAAGAAGTGGTAGTATTTAGACAACCTAAAGCATCATACTGTTTTTTGTTTTTGGGAGCCACCGTGGTGCAATGGTTAGCATGCCCGCCTTGCATACACAAGGTCGTGGGTTCGATTCCTGCTTCGACCGAACACCAAAAATTTTTCAGCGGTGGATTATCCCACCTCAGTAATGCTGGTGACATTTCTGAAGGTTTCAAAGCTTCTCTAAGTGGTTTCACTGCAATGTGGAACGCCGTTCGGACTCGGCTATAAAAAGAAGGGCCCTTGTCATTGAGCTTAACATGGAATCGGGCAGCACTCAGTGATAAGAGAGAAGTTCACCAATGTGGTATTACAATGGACTGAATAGTCTAAGTGAGCCTGATACATCGGGCTGCCACCTAACCTAACCTATCATACTGTTTGAAATATCAAACTCATCGGGCGGGACTTCAGAAGAGATCGATATTCACATTGATCGGAGACCCAAATAATGGGTGAATCTAGGATATCTTATCCTACCATGGCAGTATTGTAAGGATTATACTAAATATTCATGATTGGATTGGTGGTCCCCTTCTCGATATCACGGCGGAAGTGGGGAAATCTCAAGATCCCAAGACTTTGGAAGAGCATTTGCGGCATAAGCCAAGAAGACCAAGCCTATCATTGTAGGGATACAAAGAGGGACGAGAAGGGTACTGTCCACTTCTCACCCACAAGGGCACTCCCTTTCTGAAAGGACCAACCTTCTCATGTTTGACTTCTGAAGAATCACTTAAAAATCTGACCGGAGATACCAACGATGAGGATAAGGAAGCGATACAAACCATCCACCATTCGAAAGGTTGTCAACTCTTCGCTTTCACGGCGGAAATGGGAAAATTTCGGGTTGCCACTGGAAGAACACCAGTAGCATACGTTCATAATTTTCTCGGCAAAGAAACTCTGTACGCTCCTCACTCACCAGCACAGAAAAAGTGCAGTCACCTAGACCAGGCACCCCATGTTTGACATCAGAAGAAATGGAGAATCACTTAAAAGGTGACCGGTGATAACAAATCTGACCGTAGATAACAATACTCGATTGGTGGTCACCTCTCGATTGGAACACCTGCAGAAGAAGTCCAAAATTATCTCGGCAAAGAAACTCTGTACGCACCTCACTCGCTAGCACAGAAAAAAGTGCAGTTACCTAGACCAGCCAAGATCATCAAGTTCAACTTCAGAGGATAATCGAGATTCATTTATCCGGAGACCTAGTGAACTTTTGTATTGGGTAGAAGACCGTCACCGACGAGAGCGGTGTTTCCTAGGAATTCTGCATACTCTTCCCTGACAAGAACATAACAAAGATGAGCAATGTAGACCACTTAACCATGTCCTTTTCTGAAAGAACCAAGTTGTTGTTGTTGTTGTTGTTGTAACAGTTTATTGTGATCTCATCCATTTCATGTTATACGCTTGGTACATCAGCTTGTTGGCAGATCAAGGAACTCTGCGACTAAGATGGGGTGTGTCCAGAGTGATCTGGTGGTAAGTCGGGTTGGTTTGGCTGGGCAAGAGAAAAGATGACGCGTGTCGTGTGGCCCTTGGTTGCAAATTGGACAAACGTCAGCTACGCTGCTATCAATCAACGATAAGTAGGAATTGAGGCGGCTGCACTTGCCTGATCTTAATTGGGCCAAAACTACCCTAGTCTGCCGTGGGAGGTCTCTTTCCTCCGGTGCTATGGGCGGTGGTCGGACTCCAAGAACAGGATTAACCTTGTAGCTTCTCACCGCTTCAGCTACAGTATCCTCATGAATCCTGTTCAAACCTGCCTGGTACGCTGCTTGATCTAGAGGCTCTCTTTTATAGCGCTGGATCTCGCGCTCTAGATTATGTATATCAACCCTTACGTTCCTGGGTGGTGGTTGTGTATCCATAAGATGGTGGTTTGGATGATTACTGCGATAACAACCCAGGAGATACTGCTTTGACAACATGTAGTTGTGTCTTCGCACAGGGATGATCTTTGTCTCCACATAAAGGTGATCCAGGGAAAGAACCAAGTTCCTCGTGCTTGACTTCAGAAGAAATGAAAAATCACTTAAAACCTGGCCGGAGATAACAATGATGAGGATACGGAGCGATACAATCGGTTGGTGGTCACCTCCTTGCTTTCACCATGGGGGAATGCCTAGGTTGCAAAATTTTCTCGGCAAAAAAACTCTGTACGCTCCTAACTCACCAGCACAGAACAAAGTGCAATAACCTAGACCAGTCACTCTAAAAGAAGCAAGCTCATCATGTTCAACATCAGAGGAAAATCGAGATACATTTGTTCTTAGACCCAGTGAGATGTTGTACTGGGTAGAAGACCGTCACCCATTAATGAAAATGAAAGACGATTGCCAGAAAGACGAGAACGGTGTTGTCCCAGCTACAAGTACTTGACGTGCGAGGCCATAACAAAATTGAGCAGTGTAGACCACTTAAGCCATGTCCCTTTATAAAAGAACCAATGTCTTCAAGTTTGACTTCAGAAGAAATGACGAATCAGTTAAGAACGTGACCGAAGATTCCAATGAAGATCCAGGCTATCTCTTCATACAAGTACAAGATTTCGCTGAGAAGAGGATTGGTCACCTTCTAGGTAAGATGAGAAAATACTTCCCCATGAAACGAGATAGGTTGTGTGAGGCCATAGCTGGGTGCGGTATCTAACCAGAAACCTGTAGGGATTCACAGTATCAGGCACTTTTTGTGGGTCTAGCAGACCCTACAACAGATCTCACACCAACTTCCAGTTGAGGTACCTCCCTTTCACGGACTGAATCTGGGGACTTATGAATAACCATTTAAATTTGGGTTTATTTTGCAATTTCTTTCCTGATCCTTACATTCTATTTTACTATTTTAGGGACTAAATTAAATGACGTTGTACATTCTTTGTGCAATACTGGCATCTCTAGCATTTTAGAAAGACTCCAGGAAGAGGAACGATCAGCAGCCCAGGATGGATTCCCATCTGATGTTGAGGTATATTTACCCAAATTTACAACTCAATCTCATTTCTCGGTGAAATACATTTTGGAAAATGTAAGTAGACACAACGATTTTGAATTCTCTTTGATTTTAATTTGATTCGGTTTTTATTCTAGATGGGTCTAATTGATATCTTTCAACCTTCTTATGCGAATCTCACGAAAATTTCCAAAGATGTCTATGTCTCCAGTATCTTTCAATCAACACGTATCATTGTAAATGAAGAAGGCACCGAAGCGTCTGCATTATCAGTGGCTGCTTTAGTGAATAAGGCATCGCCAGTGAGATTCTATTTTGATCGTCCATTCGCTTATTTGATTGTAGAAAAAACTGCAAATCTTTTACTGTTTGCTGGAGAAATAAAATCACATATGTAAATACTAATTTTTGGACATTTTAATAGGAGAAAGGCATTAAAACAAGGGACATGAGGATTAACTTAGATTTTTGAGGATAAGGGTGGGAAAATGCTTTATGCACCTGACACTTTGTCCACCCGTTCATCACAATCGACAATTCTGGCTATAAACCTCTCCTTCTTCCCACAGATTATGATTACCATCTCGGAATTGCTTTCGCATTACTTCAAGGTTTAGTCCGCAACTAGACTGAATCTTAAATTACGCATGATGTCGTGTCTATGTCAACGTGTATACAGCCTCCCAGTTATGCGCCGTTCAGACCAGATATGATCTGTATCGAGCTATTTTAGTTTTGCGACTGTCGCAAAGTTGTAAACGTCGTAAACGTCACATACCTGTCGTAAATGTAGAAAAAGTAGCAAACGTCGCAAACTCAAAATACTTCAGTCCCTTCAGCGAGGCAGCGAACCTTGAGAATAGCGTTATTTCAATTGGAGACTTATTAAGTTTTCAAAATTGTTGCTAGTCATTCGTTGATGCAACTAAGGCTTGGGTGGACATTATGGACCACGCAAACCAAGAATAGCTCCAAGTTGCGAATGAGAGATGTAAAACTGGTATTGTTTTGAATAAATACAACATAAAGCATTTTTCATCCCTTTTATCGGGGAGCCTAACTAAATTAAATTACAAGTGAGTAAAGTAGAAAGTCGGGCGGGGCCGACTATATCATACCCTAAACCACCCCTACTGAATTGGTAAACATAAGCATTTGTGCACCCTCAAAAAAAATCGCTTCTCTAACATATGTTCCAAACATATTTTGCAGGAAGCACATATATTATTGGATACTGCGAAACATTAATATGTTTGTTTCATGTGAGCATATTATATGTTTGGAAGCATTTTGAGTCCAAAAATAGTATATTCTTGGAAGAATCCTCAAAGAAGATTGTGCTCATTCCCTCACATAATTTTCACTTCCACGAAATTGTTGAGTTCTTCGCATCTTTTTCTGTAATACAAATATGCTGTTTTTTTTTTTCAAATGTCTATTCTCTTGGTTCCGAATGTCTATTCTCTTTATTCCGAATACTCATTCTAATATTCAAATTAAATAATATTTAGACTTAAGCATATTAAATTGTTGGCCTTATCATGAAACAGTTTTCCGAAACAACATATAAGCGGTTTCACAGAAATTGCTCTCATTTCATTCTCGCTGTGTTATGTTGATATCTTTTTATTCAACCCTCCCGGTTTCCATCTCTATTCCTTTCTCTATACTAACTCTCTCTCTCTGTCGCTCTCTGAATAAAGTATCACAACATATATATTTTTACTCGAAATGTGTAAATTTATATATGTATACATTCACACATATTATTTTTATGAAACATTCATGCCCCAAACATAATATATTGTAACATATTAACATATGAGTCCCAAACATTTTGTGTTAGTTTAGGAACATTACATGTTTGCACTTAAATATATTGTGTTTAAAAATTGTGCCCGAAACACATTTTGTTTATATAGGAACATATGAAAAATATATTTTTCTAACAGTGTGGGGTATCAGTGGTATAGGTTTTGGAGAACATAAAGGGGGGTACATGTTTATGGGTGTCTTGTCACAATCTGAGCAGAAATGTCTAATATTAGGAGCTATAGTTTATTTTGCACCAAAAGAGTTAATCTTTCCTCCCAAACGAAATTTTAGGCAAACAAAGTTCGTTTCTCATTTGCTTTTCGCTGTAAGGAAGTGTATTTGGAAGAAAAGTATATACTTTTTGTGATAAACGTTTATTCTTTTCCAGGATGTAAAAACAATTTCATAAAGACAAACTCAAAAAAAAAATTTGCATTTTCCCTCACATCCACGAGGTTTTTTAGTTCTTAACATCTTTTCCTGTAATACTAACAATGTAGAAGAAATTATACGATTTTATAAATTTTTAAAATTGTTTTACCTTTCGCCTGGACGGAGAATCGAACCGCGGACCATGCACTTTGTAAGCCAACACACTAACCACTGAGCTATGTACCTGTTATGGTCATCAATAGATAAATATCCATTTAAGTTATATTTATATAGCATAGCTTGTGGCGCCCACGAACCGAATAAACAAAGTTTATTTAACAGAAACAAACGTTTAGTTTGGCACCGTGGAGCAGTGGTTGCTACATCCGACTTTTATGCCAAGGGTCGTGGGTTCGATCCCTGCTCCGACCAAAAAATGTTCAACATAACATTGTAGTATATTAAATTTTGAACTGTAAAATGTGTCTTATTAAAGACCTAAAGTCAGAAAAGAACAGTGTTTGCTATAAACGAAATGGACTGTGTTGTTGTTTCAAAAATAACATTTTTTATTGAAAAAACAAGTAAGGAAAGTCTAAAGTCGGTCGGGGCCGACTATATTATACCCTGCACCACTTTGTAGATCTAAATTTTCGATACCATATCACATCCGTCAAATGTGTTGGGGGCTATATATAAAGGTTTGTCCCAAATACATACATTTAAATATCACTCGATCTGGACAGAATTTGATAGACTTCTACAAATCTATAGACTCAAAATTTAAGTCGGCTAATGCACTAGGGTGAAACACAATATTAGTAAAAAATATGTGAAACATTAAAATCTGAAGCAATTTTAAGGAAACTTCGCAAAAGTTTATTTATGATTTATCGCTCGACATATATGTATTAGAAGTTAAGGAAAATTAGAGTCATTTTTACAACTTTTGGACTAAGCAGTGGCGGTTTAAATGTTAGTATTTTGACCATTTTTGTTGAAATCAGAAAAACACATATATGGGAGATATATCTAAATCTGAACCAATTTCAATCAAATTTGGCACACATGACTATACTACCAATTGTACTCCTTGTGCAAAATTTCAAGCTAATCGGGATACAACTCTGGCTTCTGGGTCCCTATAAGTGCATATCCGGCGAAAGATATATATGGGAGCTATATCTAAATCTGAATCGATTTCAACCAAATTTGGCACGCATAGCTACAATGCTAAATCTACTCCCTGTGCAAAATTTCAACCAAATTGGGCCAAAACACTGGCTATTAGAACCATATTAGTCCACATCGGGCGAAAGATATATATCTGAACCGATTTCAATCAAATTTTGCACACTTAACTGCACTACTAATTGTACTCCTAGTGCAAAATTTCAAACAAATTGGCCCAAAACTCTGGCTTCTAGGACCATATTAGTCCATATCGGGCGAGAGATATATATGGGAGCTATACCTAAATCTGAATCGATTTCAATAAAACTTGACTATACGACTAAGTGTTATGTTTGTACAAAATTTCAATCAAATCGGTAAAAAACTCTGGCTTCTGGGTCCATATAAGTGCATATCGGGCGAAAGATATATATGGGAGCTATATCTAAATCTGAACCGATTTCAATCAAATTTTGCACACTTGACTATACTACTAATTGTAATCCTAGTGCAAAATTTCAACCAAATTCGGCCAAAAATCTGGCTTCTGGGGCCATATAAGTCCATATCGGGCGAAAGATATATATGGGAGCTATATCTAAATCTGAATCGATTTCAACCAAATGTGGCACGCATACACGGATGAAAAAGACTGTTTTTCATATGTTTGGCTATAAACATTATATGTTTGGAACACAAATTTTTAAACACAATATTTTTGAGTGCAAGCATATAATGTTCATAAACTAGCATAACATGTTTGGGACATATATGTTAATATGTTAGAACATATTATGTTTGGGACATAAAATGTTTGTAAATATAATATGCTTGGATGCAAACATATATTAATTTAGAAATAGCCTATAAACATATATGTGTTTAGTAGCTTGGAGCGCTATTTAACAGGGAGCGATATTGAATTAAGTTGGTGGTTGTTGCTTGTTATTACAAAATTAACATTTTATTTTCCCTTGGGCAATTGATCAGCTACTTCTTTGATCCTTACAAACTGTGTGGTCCGCTGTTCGAATCCCCGTCCGGCAAAAGGTAAAATGAAAATAAAAAAAATCATACAATTGAATAATTTCTTCTACAATGTTTGTATTACAGAAAAAGGTGCTAAGAACTAAAAAATCTCGTGGAAGTGAGAAAGATGTGGGGGAATATACAATTGGGCAGAAACAAAATTTTGAGCATTCAGGTCGAAAACCTATGTTACCTGTTTATTTTCATAATTCATTATGATTGTAAATATATAAATAAATAAATAAAATTTTGAGCACAATATTGTTTGGGAGAATTTTTTTAAGCATATAATATTTTTGGGTGCAAAATGCTTCCAAACATATTATATGTTCACATAATAACATATTGTTTTTTGGAAGACAACATTATTGAATTTGGATGCAAAAATACAAAATGTTTGGAACTTAGACTACCCAAACATATATTGTTTCAAACATATTATATATTGAAAGAGATCAAACATATAAATGTTTGGGCAATACCCAAAAATGTATATGCTTGAAGCAAAATATGTTTGGGAGTATATGTTACAGAATCGATTTTTTGAGGGCGTGTAGCTACAATGCTAAATCTACTCCCTGTGCAAAATTTCAAGCAAATTGGGCCAAAACTCTGGCTTTTAGGACCATATTAGTCCATATCGGGCGAAAGATATATATGGGAGCTATATCTAAATCTGAACCGATTTTAAACAAATTTGGCACACTTGACTATACGACTAAGTGTTATGTTTGTACAAAATTTCAAGCAACTCGGTATAAAACTCTGGCTGCTGGGTCCATATTAGTGCATATCGGGCGAAAGATATATATGGGAGCTATATCTAAATCTGAACCGATTTCTTGCAAAATCAATAGGGTTATATTCTGACCCAAATTAGGAACATGTGCCAAATTTGAAGGCGATTGGACTTAAATTGCGACCTAGACTTTGATCACAAAAATGTGTTCACAGACAGACGGACGGACGAACGGACGGACGGACAGACGGACATGGTTATATCGACTCAGGGACCCTCCCTGAGCATTATTGCCAAAGACACCATGTGTCTATCTCGTCTACTTCTGGGTGTTACAAACATATGCACTAACTTATAATACCCTGTTCCACAGTGTGGCGCAGGGTATAATAAAAATTGTGTAACAAACGAATTTTTTTGGTGATAAAAGTTTAAAATTTTTAAAGCAATTCAAAAAACTCTAAGAAAAACGTTTTCGGTACACGTTTCCCAAACGTTTTTATACCCTCCACCATAGGATGGGGGTATATTAACTTTGTCATTCCGTTTGTAACACATCGAAATATTGCTCTAAGACCCCATAAAGTATATATATTCTCGGTCGTGGTGAAATTCTGAGTCGATCTGAGCATGTCCGTCCGTCCGTCTGTTGAAATCACGCTAACTTCCGAACGAAACAAGCTATCGACTTGAAACTTGGCACAAGTAGTTGTTATATATGTAGGTCGGATGGTATTGCAAATGGGCCATATCGGTACACTTTTACGTATAGCCCCCATATAAACGGACCCCGAAATTTGGCTTGCGATTGCTCTAAGAGAAGCAAATTTCATCAGATCTGGCTGAAATTTGGTACATGGTGTTAGTATATGGTCTAACAACCGTGCAGAAATTGGTCCATATCGGTCCATAATTGTATATAGCCCCCATATAAACCGATCCCCCGATTTGGCTTGCGGAGCCTCTAAGAAAACCAAATTTCATCCGATCCGGCTGAAATTTGGTACATGGTGTTAGTATATTGTCTCTAACAACCATGCAGAAATTGGTCCATATCGGTCCATAATTACATATAGCCCCCATATAAACGGACCCCCAAATTTGGCTTGCAATTGCTCTAAGAGAAGCAACTTTCATCAGATCCGGCTGAAATTTGGTACATGGTGTTAGTATATGGTCTCTAACAACCATGCAGAAATTGGTCCATATCGGTCCATAATTGTATATAGCCTCCATATAAACCGATCCTCCGATTTTACTTGGGGAGCCTCTAAGAGAAGCAAATTTCATCCGATCCGGCTGAAATTTGGTACATGATGTTGGTATATGTTCTCTAATGACCATGCAAAAATTGGTCCACATCGACCCATAATTATTTATAGCCCCCATATAAACCGATCCCCAGATTTGAACTCCGGAGCCTCTTAGAGGAGCAAAAGTCATCCGAAATTGAAATTTGGTACGTGGTGTTAGTATATTGTCTCTAACAATCCCGTTATTATGCCAACGTACACCAGTTTTTTTTCTTCTCAACTTCTTGTTTTCTGGTCGTAATTGTCACATTTTAAAGAAGTTGAGGCTATCTATTTTGTTCATTTTATCCAGTTTTTTTTTATCGTTACATAATTTTTTTTTCTGGTCCGCATTTTTTGTTTAACGTTAAAGTATATATAAACCTATTGTACTAATGAATTTATCTTCAAGCTGGCTTACCATAGCTGAATGAATAAATAAATAAATAAATAAATAAATAAACAACCATGCCATAATTCGTCCATATCGGTCCATAATTATATATAGCCCCCATATAAGCCGATGCCCAGATTTGACCTCCGGAGCCTCTTAGAGGAGCAAAATTCATCCGATCCTGTTGAAATTTGGTACGTGGTGTTAGTATATGGTATCCAACAACCATGCAGGAATTGGTCCATATCGGTCCGTAATTATATATAGCCCCCATATAAATCAATCCCCAGATTTGGCTAGCGGAGCCTCTAAGAGAAGCAAATTTCTTCGGATCCGGTTGAAATTTGGTACATGGTGTCAGCATATGATATCGGTTCATAATCACTTACATTGCCACTCGAGCCAAAAATAATCTACCAAAATTTTATTTTTATAGAAAACATTATCAAAATGTTATTTCTATAGATAATTTTGTCAACATTTTATTACTATAGAAACTTTTGTCAAAATTTTATTTCTATAGAAAATTTTTTCCAAATTTTATTTCTATAGAAAATTTTTTCCAAATTTTATTTCTATAGAAAATTTTGCCGAAATTTTATTTCTATAGAAAATTTTTTCCAAATCTTATTTCAATAGAATTTTTTTTTCCAAATTTTACTTCTATAGAAAATGTTGTCAAAATTTTATTTTGTCAAAATTTTATTTATATAGAAACTTTAAACTTAATTATATACGTATTTAATCGGCCTTTTTTAGTTTAATATATACCACGTATGGACTATGTGGTATATATACGGTCTTAGGAAGTTTTAAGATACCTTGCCATCGGCAATTGTTACCGCAACCCAAGTAATTCGATTGTGGATGACAGTCTTCAGTAGAAGTTTCTACGCAATCCATGGTGGGGGGTACATAAGCTTCGGCCTGGCCGAACTTACGGCCGTATATACTTGTTTTTTCTCTGCGTGTATATATGGGACCTATATCTATATCTGAACCAATTTCTATAATATTTTGCAGGTATGAATGATACCACAGAAGGTCACTTTGGGCAAAATTTGAGTACGATTAGTTAATAAATGAGGCCCCTATGGTCAAAAATAAGGTTATTAGGGGCAAATTTTTCAAAATCGGGTGATACGTATATATGGGAGCTGTATCTAAATTTGAACAGATTTCGATGAAATTTTGCACATACAGTTAGTGCTATAGAAGATTAAATTTAGCCAACCTTGGTTACGATCGGTTGATAAATAAGGGTTTTGGGTCCAAATTTGGCAAAATCAGGCGATAAATATATATGGGAGCTATATCTAAATCTGAACCGATTTCGATGAAATTGCTCACATACAGTAATAGGTATAGAAGATTATATTTAGCCAACTTTGAGTACTATCGTTTGATAAATAAGGGTTTTACGGCCAATACATATATATGGGAGCTATATCTAAATCTGAACCGATTTCGATGAAATTTTGCAGACTTAAAGGGTGATGAAAAAGTTTACTATGTGCAAAATTTGATGACGATCGGTTTTTAAAAAAGCGCAACGTGACTCAATTTGTCGAAATCGGGCGATACATATATATATATATGGGAGCTATATCTAAATTTGATCCGATTTCATCCAAATTCAATAGCGTTCGTCCTTGTGCCCAAAAAAAAACCCTGTACCAAATTTCATCCAAATCGGTTAATAATTGCGATCGGAATCCTGTGAACAACAAATACATGGACAGACGGACACCAAGCGCTAGATCGACTCAGGAGGTGATTCTGAGTCGATCGGTATATATTTTATGAGGTCTAAAATCAATATTTCTGGTAGGCACATTTTTTGGCCGATCAAACTTATTATACCCTGACCACTATGTGGTTTAGGGTATAAAAAGAGGGAATCGCGCAAGTAGTGTGGGTAATAAATCCAAATTTCTGAAAATAGGGCTATAGATTTATGTAATAGCTATATGTAAATCTAATTACGATCGGCTAATGCATGTACATTTGAAATTTGAGCAACATTGATTAATGAATAAGAGTATTATGGCCAAATTTGGGAAAATCGATCGATGCATATATATGGGAGCTATATCTAAATCTTGTTTGTACCACAGGAAGTTACCTTGTGCTAAATTAGAGTAAGATCGGGTATTAAATAAGGCTATTAGGATCAGAAATAAAATTATAAGTAGTAATTTTTTCAAAAACAGGCGATAAATGTATTTTGGATTATATATTGCCTGTTTTGTTGATTTGTTGATATTACAGGCGATTACCTTGTGCTAAATTTGAGTAAGATCGGTTAATAAATGAGGCCACTATGGTCAAAAATAAGGCTATAAAGGGGAACTTTTTGAAAATCCTGCGCTATATATATATGAGAGCTATATCTAAATCTGAACAGATTTAAATGATATTTTGCACATAGAGTCAGTGCTATAGTAGATTTGAGTAAGCCAAATTTGAGTACGATCGGTTGATAAATAAGGGTTTTATGGCCAAATTTGTGAAAATCGGGCGATACATATAAAGGGTGATTCTTTTGAGGTTAGGATTTTCATGCATTAGTATTTGACAGATCACGTGGGATTTCAGACATGGTGTCAAAGAGAAAGATGCTCAGTATGCTTTGACATTTCATCATGAATAGACTTACTAACGAGCAACGCTTGCAAATCATTGAATTTTATTACCAAAATCAGTGTTCGGTTCGAAATGTGTTTCGCGCTTTACGTCCGATTTATGGTCTACATAATCGACCAAGTGAGCAAACAATTAATGCGATTGTGACCAAGTTTCGCACTCAGTTTACTTTATTGGACATTAAACCAACCACACGAATGCGTACAGTGCGTACAGAAGAGAATATTGCGTCTGTTTCTGAGAGTGTTGCTGAAGACCGTGAAATGTCGATTCGTCGCCGTTCGCAGCAATTGGGTTTGTGTTATTCGACCACATGGAAGATTTTACGCAAAGATCTTGGTGTAAAACCGTATAAAATACAGCTCGTGCAAGAACTGAAGCCGAACGATCTGCCACAACGTCGAATTTTCAGTGAATGGGCCCTAGAAAAGTTGGCAGAAAATCCGCTTTTTTATCAACAAATTTTGTTCAGCGATGAGGCTCATTTCTGGTTGAATGGCTACGTAAATAAGCAAAATTGCCGCATTTGGAGTGAAGAGCAACCAGAAGCCGTTCAAGAACTGCCCATGCATCCCGAAAAATGCACTGTTTGGTGTGGTTTGTACGCTGGTGGAATCATTGGACCGTATTTTTTCAAAGATGCTGTTGGACGCAACGTTACGGTGAATGGCGATCGCTATCGTTCGATGCTAACAAACTTTTTGTTGCCAAAAATGGAAGAACTGAACTTGGTTGACATGTGGTTTCAACAAGATGGCGCTACATGCCACACAGCTCGCGATTCTATGGCCATTTTGAGGGAAAACTTCGGAGAACAATTCATCTCAAGAAATGGACCGGTAAGTTGGCCACCAAGATCATGCGATTTGACGCCTTTAGACTATTTTTTGTGGGGCTACGTCAAGTCTAAAGTCTACAGAAATAAGCCAGCAACTATTCCAGCTTTGGAAGACAACATTTCCGAAGAAATTCGGGCTATTCCGGCCGAAATGCTCGAAAAAGTTGCCCAAAATTGGACTTTCCGAATGGACCACCTAAGACGCAGCCGCGGTCAACATTTAAATGAAATTATCTTCAAAAAGTAAATGTCATGGACCAATCTAACGTTTCAAATAAAGAACCGATGAGATTTTGCAAATTTTATGCGTTTTTTTTTTTAAAAAAGTTATCAAGCTCTTAACAAATCACCCTTTATATGGGAGCTAAAACTAAATCTGAACCGATTTCGATGAAATTTGAACACTTAAAGGGTGGTCAATCTGACCCCATTTATCGAAATCGGGCGATACATATATACGGGAGCTATATCTAAAATTGATCCGAAATTCAATAGCATCCGTTCTTGTGCCAATAAAGCGCTGCATACCAAATTCCATCAAAATCGGTTAATAATTGCGACTAGAATCCTGCGAACAACAAATACATGGCCGGACGGACACCAAGGGCTAGATCGACTCAGGAGGTGATTCTGAGTGGATCGGTATATATTTTATGGGGTCTAAAATCAATATTTCTGGCAGGCACATTTTTGGGCAGATCAAAGTTATTGTGCCTTGACCACTATGTGGTTTAGGGTATAAATATTCACAATTTCTTTAATTCAAAATTGTCATTCCATTTGTAACACATCGAAATATGGCTCTAAGACCCCATAAAGTATATATATTCTGGGTCGTGGTGAAATTCTGAGTCGATCTAAGCATGTCCGTCCGTCCGTCTGTTGAAATCACGCTAGCGTCCGATCGAAACAGGCTATCAACTTGAAACTTGGCATAAGTAGTTGTTATTGATGTAGGTCGGATGGTATTGCAAATGGGCCATATCGGTCCACTTTTTCGTATAAACGGACCTCCAGATTTCGCTTGCGGTTCCTCTAAAGAGGCAAATTTCATCCGATCCGGCTGAAATTTGGTACATGGTGTTAGTATATGGTCTCTAACAGCCATGCAAAAATTGGTCCATATCGGTTCATAACTATATATAGTCCCCATATAAACCGATCCCCAGATTTGGCTTGCGTAGCCTCTAAGAGGAGCAAATTTCATCCGATCCGGCTGAAATTTGGTACATGGTGTAATTATATGGTCTCTAAAAACCATGCGAAAATTGGTCCACATCTGTGCATAATTATATATAGCCCCCATATAAACCGATACCAGATTTGACCTCCGGAGCCTCGTGGAAAAGCAAAATTCATCCGATTCGGTTGAAACTTGGTACGTGTGTTAGTATAAGGTCTCTAACAACCAAGCAGAAATTGATCCATATCGGTCCGTAATTATGGTGGTGGATGACAGACTTTCGTAGAAGTTTCTCCGCAATCCTTGGTGGAGGGTACCCCACCACCTGGCTCAACTTACGGCCGTATATACTTGTTTACATTAGGTTTGCGACTTTTGCGACATACGTATTATACCGTCGTAAAAGTATGTCACAAAAGTCACAGTTTGCGACAGGCCAACCCTGATGTAGACTATAAGTGTATCTGGTCGAGTCCAACAATTCAATACATATCCCAGATGTTGGCCACACTATAAATTATGGTCGACGGTATCATCGATACTGCTGCTTGTTAATATGATAAATCACATACTTATGGACTATTTAGTTATCACCGACAATCCATAGCGATTGGCCACACTGTAAGATTTTTTACAAACACAGACATTCCGTCCGGATAAACTTATAAACCATCTTCTGGATTGTATTTCTCGGAGAGACTTGCCTAATCTTCAAGCGATGTCCTCATTTCTGCCCATCGGCTACATCTAAAGAATGTATACTCGACATCATCCGTGACCTCTTCGTCTTCGTAAATACAGTTTCTGACGTGCATTTCCCCATACGGTGCAGATACTTTCAAAGGTATCCATGATCAGAGAGCATCTCATGTCATGTAATACGTCACTTCCCCATATCATCTCTCTTGCCATAATTTTATGTCGCTTATAAGCCGGTGTGTGCATCTTCCCTTTGTTTCGTCCCTACCATTTATCTCTGATCTCTTGTCGGATGTTTGGTTTGGTTTGAAGTCTGTCACACCTTGTTGTTTGTCCTCGAAATCCTTTTGCCACTCCATAGCCAGGAGGTCTATTGGGATCGACCCTGCTATTATTAACGCGGCTTCCCCTGATACTGTGTAGTATGCTGAGGTGATTCTCTGAGCTGCCGTTCTCTGTAATGAATCAGCTTTTTCGCTTTAGCTCGTCTCTATAAGGTCGACGTTCAGATCTCACGTTCATAGAGATGTGTTCATCTGCCCTTTGTCTCGTTCCTCCAACGTTTCTGCCATTTATCTCTGTTCTTGTTGGATGTTCGGTATCAACACTATCGCTCCTTGTTGTTTGGCCTCGAAAACCTTTTGCCGCTTAGTGGGCTGGAAGTCTATTGGGATCGTCCATGCTAATACTAACGCTACCCCTGATACTGTGCGGTATGCTGAGCTGATAATCAGTGCTGCCGTTTTCTGTACTAAAAGCAGATTTTTTGCTCTAGCTCGACTATATAGGGTCTATTGTTAGATTTTCGTTATCAAGTCTGCCGCAACTTGTTGTCTGGCCTCGCTCAATCGGCTGCAGGTCTATTGGAATCGTTTCTGACATTACTAATGCTGCTTCCCCTGATACTGTGCGGTATGCAGAGGTGATTATCAGAGCTGCTCTGTTTCCGAAAGCAGTTTTTTCACTCTATCTCATCTCTGTAGGATCGACACCCAGATTTTACTTCCATAAACGTGTGTCCATCTGCCCTTTGTCTCGTTCCACCATCATTCCTACCACGTATCTCTAGTCTCTTGTCGGATGTTCGGTGTCAAGTCTGTCGCCCCTTGTTGTTTGGCCCTGAAAACCTTTTGCCGCTCAATCGCCTGGAGGTCTATTGGGATCGTCCCTGCTATTACTAACGCGGTTTCCCCTGATACTGTGCGGTATTCTGTGGTGATAATCAGAGCTGCCGTTTTCTATACTAAAAGCAGATTTTTCGCTCTAGCTCGACTATATAGGGCCGACGCCCAGAACTCACTTCCTGCCTTTTATCTGTGCTCTCTTGTTAGATTTTCGTTATCAAGTCTGTCGCAACTTGTTGTTTGGCCTCGAAATCCTTTCGTCGCTCAATCGCCGGCAGGTCTATTGGAATCGTTTCTGCTATTACTAATGCTGCTTCCCCAGATACTGTGCGGTATGCTGCGGTGATTTTCAGAGCTGCTTTCTCTGTACTAAAAGCAGATTTTTCGCTCTAGCTCGACTCTGTAGAGTCGACGCCCAGAACTCACTTCCTGCCTTTTATCTCTGCTCTCTCGTTAGATTTTCGTTATCGAGTCTGCCGAAACTTGTTGTTTGGCCTCGAAATCTTTTTGTCGCTCAATCACCCGGAGGTGTATAGGGATCATCCCTGCTATTACAAAGGCGGCTTCCCCTGATAGTGTGCGGTATGCCGAGGTGGTTCTCAGACCTGTCACTCTCCCAACTAACGCACGTATCATGGTTTGTTGAAGTTTGAAGTTGAACATCTTCAGAATTCCTCCCATTTGTCACAATTGCTATTCCATCAGCACAGCCAACAGGGTATATATCGTCTGGCATGGGTATCTTCAGTATCTCGTCGTATGTTGCGTTCCAAAGATCTGGTCCGAGGATTGAACCTCGTGGGAAAGCTGAGGTTACCTCCAATCTTCTTTGGTAATGTCTAGTGTCATAACAGGCTGGCTGATAAGTCCCCGGTCTAACAAAGAAAAACACATTTTTTTGTCAAAATTCATTTTTATTATTGAACATAGTTCCCTTCAAGAGCGATACAAAGATTATAACGACTTTCCAATTTTTTGATACCATTTTGGTAGTACTCCTTCGGCGATCACCTCTTCATTGCAGCCAATTTTTTCCCCTGCGAGTATCCTTTTGAGGTCTGAGACAAAGAAAAAGTCGCTGGGGGCCAGATCTGGAGAATACGGTGGGTGGGGAAGCAATTCGAAGCCCAATTCATGAATTTTTGCCATCGTTCTCAATGACTTGTGGCACGGTGCGTTGTCTTGGTGGAACAACACTTTTTTCTTCTTCATATGGGGCCGTTTTGCCGCGATTTCGATCTTCAAACGCTCCAATAACGCCATATAATAGTCACTGTTGATTGTTTTTCCCCTTCTCAAGATAATCGATAAAAATTATTCCATGCGCATCCCAAAAGACAGAGGCCATTACTTTGCCAGCGGACTTTTGAGTCTTTCCACGCTTCGCAGACGGTTCACCGGTCGCTGTCCACTCAGCCGACTGTCGATTGGACTCAGGAGTGTAGTGAAGGAGCCATGTTTCATCCATTGTCACATATCGACGGAAAAACTCGGGTGTATTACGAGTTAACAGCTGCAATCATCAACCGCTCAGAATCATCAACACGTTGTTGTTTTTGGTCAAATGTGAGCTCGCGCGGCACGCATTTTGCACAGAGCTTCCGCATATCCAAATATTGATGAATGATATGACCAACACGTTCCTTTGATATCACCTCTTCATTGCCTCTGCTATCTCGATCAACTTCATTTTACGGTCATTCAAAATCATTTTGTGGATTTTCTTGATGTTTTCGTCGGTAACCACCTCTTTCGGGCGTCCACTGCGATCACCATCCTCCGTGCTCATTTCACCACGCTTGAATTTTGCATACCAATCCATTATTGGTGATTTCCCTGGGGCAGAGTCCGGAAACTCATTATAAAGCCAAGTTTTTGCTTCCACCGTATTTTTTCCCTTCAGAAAACAGTATTTTATCAAAACACGAAATTTCTTTTTTTCCATTTTTTTCACAATAACAAAAGTTGCTTCACAAAAGACGCTCTATCTCACAAACTAATTGACTTACAGATGTAAAATTTTGACACGAATCATTTGAAGGTTGGTAATATATAAAAATAAAATTAATTTAATACTAGCGACGCCATCCATGTGTCAGACCGGGGACTTATCAGCCAACCTATTATATCAAAACTCGTGTTTTAAGATAGTCTTTCAAGACTCAAGCTATTGAAAGCGTTCTTCATATCTAGCTTCGCCAGTAGAGTTATAGATCTCGAAGCGTGACTTCACTGTTGTGTTGTTGTAAGGGCTCCTAGTGCGTTGAAAGACACCTTCTATTAGGCACTCTAGCAAGTTGGGTTTCGGGTCGTTTGGTGGCTATTTCTCTAATTACTTCTGCATTAAACGAAGTAAAAAAGCAAACGGAATTAGGGCAATTTGCTCCGTCATGGTGATAGTTTTTAAATTTTTTTTTATAAACATTGAAATAAACTGATATTTTGTCTAATAGTGATAATGGGTGTTTGTTGATATCAATATGGGATATCAGTTGATAGCTGAATTCAGTCAACATCTTATCAAAATATGGGGACACTACTTTCTAAATTGTGCTGAGCATGATATGCTTCATGGCCTAATGTTTTAAAGCAAATAACATGTGCGTTTAGTAGTAAACTATATTTTATGAAAGCAAGTATTAACCACTGCAAAAAATGGCTGGCAGAGAAAAACTGTACATATCCAGGCCGATAAATACGGTATCGAGTAAGGCGCGATCACCATTTCCATTGAAAAGATATTCAGCTTTTGGTCTTGAGGTACCATTGAAGAAAAACTGGCTTACCAATTGGTGCACAATGCCTGCACTATTCGATACAATTGTCGAGGACATTCTTAACTATCAAGTTAGGCCTGATGACGTATTCGTTTTGACTTATATGAAATGTGGCACCACCTGGATGCAAGAGACTGTCTGGTTATTGATGAATAATTTAGATTATGAACAAGCCAAAAAATTGCCACTGACTACACGCAGTCCATTTCTGGAGTAAGTAGCCATAGTTAATAAAATATGATTGAAAAGGACTCCTATAAGACTCCAATTATCTTTCAATAGGATATCTGGAATGTCACCCATCGTGCCTAATGCCCTGGAGTTAAGTAAATCGCTAGCCAGTCCGCGTGTATTAAAAAGTCATTTACATCCAAATTTATTGCCACGAGAATTATGGTCACGGAAACCAAAGGTAAGCATTACAAGTATATACGGCCGTAAGTTTGGCCAGGTCGAAGCTTATGTACCCTCCACCATGGATTGCGTAGAAACTTCTAGTGAAGAATGTCATCCACAATCGAATTATTTGCGGTAACACTTGCCAATGGCAAGGTATCTTAAAACTTCCTAACACCGTCTTCTAAATTGCAAGGTAGTCCATACGTGGTATATATTAAACTAAACAAGTATATACGGCCGTAAGTTCGGCCAGGCCGAAGCTTATGTACCCTCCATCATGGATTACGTAGAAACTTCTTCTAAACACTGCCACCCACAATCTAATTACTTAAGTTGCGGTAACGCTTGCCGATGGCAAGGTATCTTAAAACCTCCTAACACCATCTTCTAAATTGTATGTAAGTCCATACGTGGTATATATTAAATCAAACAAGTATATACAGCAGTAAGTTCGGCCGGGCCGAATCTTAAATACCCACCACCATGAACCAAATATTAGGGTTTCCTTTGAAATTTCAGGAGGGCTTGAGGACTTGAGGACACTTCCCGAAGATAAATCTAAAGATTTAACCTATCAGGACTATATCAGATTCTGAATTTATAAGAACCATTTTTGTTTGAGTTTTAGAGGAATCATTAACATCTTTTGTAAGTGTGCAAGAAAATCATAAAATAACGTCTTGATTTGAAATCTTAAATCTGTAGAAGTAAAATCTGGAAATTTTACATTGAGTTTCAAGCAATTTTCATGATCCGTGCGCCTTCTACACCCTCAAGAAGTGAAGTCGGTTTATATGGTGGCATTACCAAATTGACCGATAAAAACTTAATCCGATACACGTTTTTGTGAGCCTAAAATAGCAGAATATTTACAATTTCAGGCAAATCAAATAAAACCTACGGTTTCTAGAAACCCAAGGAGTTAAATCGGGAGATCGTTCTTATGGGGGCTATACTAAAATATGGACCGATACGCACCGTTTTCAACACACCTCTTTATAACCCGAAAATACCTCTAGATTTCCAATTTCAGGTAAATAGGATAAAAACTTCGGATTCTAGAAGCCCAAGAAGTAAAATCGGGAAATCGGTCTATATGGGGGCTATACCAAAATATGGACCGATACTCACCATTTTCGGCACACCTCTTTATGGTCCTAAAATACCTCTAGATTTTCAAATTCAAGCAAATTGGATAAAAACTAGGGTTTCTGTAAGCCCAAGACCCCAAATCGGAAGGTCGTTTTATATGGGGACCATACCATAACATGGACCGATACTCACAATTTTTGGCACACGTATTTGTGGTCCTACAATACCTCTAGATTTCCAATTTCAGGTAAATTGAATAAAAACTGCGGTTTCTATAAGCCCAAGAAGTAAAATCGGGAGATCGGTCTATATGGGGGCTATACCAAAACATGGACCGATACTCACCATTTTTGGCACACCTCTTTATGGTCCTAAAATACCTCTAGATTTCCAATTTCAGACAAATTGGATAAAAACTACGGGTTCTATAAACCCAAGACCCCAAATCGGGAGGTCGTTTTATATGGGGACCATACCAAAACATGGACCGATACTCACAATTTTTGGCACACGTATTTGTGGTCCTACAATACCTCTACATTTCCAATTTCAGGTAAATTGAATAAAAACTGCGGTTTCTATAAGCCCAAGAAGTAAAATCGGGAGATCGACCTATATGGGGGCTATACCAAAACATGGACCGATACTCACCATTTTTGGCATACCTCTTAATGGTCGTAAAATACCTCTAGATTTTCAATTTCAGACAAATTGGATAAAAACTACGGTTTCTATAAGCCCAAGACCCCAAATCGTGAGGTCATTTTATATGGGGACCATACCAAAACATGGAACGATACTCACAATTTTTGGCATACGTATTTGTGGTCCTACAATACCTCTAGATTTCCAATTTCAGGTAAATTGAATAAAAACTGCGGTTTCTATAAGCCCAAGAAGTAAAATCGGGAGATCGACCTATATGGGGGCTATACCAAAACATGGACCGATACTCACCATTTTTGGCACACCTCTTTATGGTCATAAAATACCTCTAGATTTCAAATTTCAGGCAAAGTGGATAAAAACTTCGATTTCTATAAGCCCAAGACCCCAAATCGGGAGATCGGTTTATATGGGACTATATCAAAACTTGGACCGATATAGCCCATCTTCGAACTTGACCTGCCTGCAAACAAAAACCTAATCTGTGCCAAATTTCGGGACGATAGCGCCATTATTGAAGGCTGTAGCGTGATTACAACAGACAGACAGACAGACAGACGGACGGACATGCTTATATCGTCTTAGAATTTCTCCCTGATCAAGAATATATATACTTTATATAGTCGGAAATCGATATTTCGATGTGTTACAAACGGAATGACAAACTTATTATAACACCGTCACCATTCCAAGGTGGTGGGTATAAAAAGATCGATCCAATATGTATATTTTTCAGTTTGACAAAGTAGACATAAAATTTCGACAAAATTTTCTACAGAAATAAAATTTTAACAAAATTTTCTATAGAAATAAAATTTTCACAAAATATTCTATAAAAATAAAAATTTTCACAAAATTTTCTATAGAAAGAAAATTTTGACAAAAATGTCTACAGAAATAAAATTTTAACAAAATTTTCTATAGGAATAAAATTTTCACAAAATTTTCTATAGAAATAAACTTTTGACAAAATTTTCTATAGAAATAAAATCTTGGTAGATTATTTTTGGCTCGAGTGGCAACCATGATTATGACCCGAATAAAATTTGAACAAAATTTTCTATAGAAATAAAATTTTGACAATGATGAAAATTTTATTATGAACCGAATAAAATTTTAACAAAATTTTCTCTAGAAATAAAATTTTGACAAAATTTTCTATAGAAATAAAATTTTGCTAGATTATTTTTGGCTCTAGTGGCAACCATGATTATGAACCGATATGGACCAATTTTTTTGTGATTGGACCAATTTTGGTATGGTTGTTAGCGACCATATACTAACACCACGTTCCTAATTTTAATCGGATCGGATGAATTTTGCTCCTCCAAGAGGCTCCGGAGGTCAAATCTGGAGAAAGTTTTATAAGGGGGCTATATATAATTATGGACCGATATGGACCAATTTTTGCACGGTTGCTAGAGACCATATACCAATACCATGTACCAAATCTCAGCCGGATCGGATGCATTTTGCTTCTCTTTGAGGCTTCGCGAGCCAAATCTGGAGATCGGTTTATATGGGGGCTATATATAATTTTGGACCGATGTGGACCAATTTTTGCATGATTGTTAGAGACCATATACTAACGCCATGTACCAAATTTCAGCCGGATTGGATTAAATATACTTCTCTTAGAGGCTCCACAAGCCAAATCTGGGTATCGGTTTATATGGGGGCTATATATAATTAAGGACCGATATGGACCAATTTTTGCATGGTTGTTAGAGACCATATACCAACATCATGTACCAAATTTCAGCCGGATCGTATGAAATTTGCTTCTCTTTGAGGCTCCGCAAGCCAAATCTGGGGATCGGTATATATGGGGGCTATATATAATCATGGACCGATGTCGACCAATTTTTGCATGATTGTTAGAGACCATATACTAACGCCATGTACCAAATTTCAGCCGGATCGGATTAAATATGCTTCTCTTAGAGGCTCCACAAGCCAAATCTGGGGATCGGTTTATATGGGGGCTATATATAATTATGGACCGATATGGGCCGATATGGACCAATTTTTGCATGGTTGTTAGAGACCATATACCAAGACCATGTACCAAATTTCAGCCGGATCGGATGAAATATGCTTCTGTTAGAGGCTCCACAAGCCAAATCTGAGGGTCCCTTTATATGGAGCTATACATAAAAGTGGACCGATATGGCCCATTTTCAATACCATCCGACCTACATCGATAACAACTACTTGTGACAAGTTTCAAGTCGATAGCTTGTTCGGTTCGGAAGTTAGCGTGATTTCAACAGACGGACGGACGGACATGCTTAGATCGACTCAGAATTTCACCACGACCCAGAATATATATACTTTATGGGGTCTTAGAGCAATATTTCGATGTGTTACAAACGGAATGACAACGTTAATATACCCCCATCCTATGATGGAGGGTATAAAAAGGCCGAATAAATACGTATATAACTCAGTTTGACAAAATTTTTTATAGAAATAAAATGTTAACAAAATTTTCTGTAGAAATAAAATTTTGACAAAATTTTCTATAGAAATAAAATTTTGACAATATTTTCTATAGAAATAAAATCTTGACAACATTTTGTATAGTAGTAAAATTTTGACAAATTTTTCTATAGAAATAAAATTTTGACAAAATTTTCTATTGAAAAAATGTTGTATAGTAATAACATTTTGACAAAATTTTCTATAGTAATAAAATTTTGACAAAATTTTCTATAGTAATAATATTTTGGCAACATTTTCTATAGACCCATATGGACCAATTTTGGCATGGTTGTTAGCGGCCATATAAAGGGTGATACGGTCAAAATTTGGTCAAGGGAAAACGCGTGTAAATCGGTGAAATCGTTTATTTAAAAAAATCAAATTAAATTTCTTTTTCAAGTTCATTTAGTATAAAATTCATTTAGGCTTTCGCTTTTCCAAATCCGAATTGCCGGGCCTCACGCTTGACACCTGCCATCAGATTTTGTACAGCCACCTTGTCCACCTTCTTCGCCGCAGAAAGCCAGTTTGCCTTGAACTGCTGCTCGCCCTTAGCAGTTTTTTTGGTCTTCTTTAGGTTCCGTTTGACAATAGCCCAGTATTTCTCAATTGGGCGGAGCTCCAAATTTTGTCCGTATCACCCCTTACTAGCGCAAATTTCACCACATACCTAATTTCAACCGGATCGGATGAATTTTGCTCTTCCAAGGGGCTCCGGAGGGTAAATCTGGGGATCGGTTTATATGGGGGCTACATATAATTATGGACCGATATGGACCAATTCCTGCATGATTATTAGAGACCATATACTAACACCACGTACCGAATTTCAACCGAATCGAATGAATTTTGCTCATCCATGAGGCTTGTTAGGTCAAATCTGGGGATCGGTTTATATGAGGGCTATATAAAATAATGGACCAATGCGGACCAATTTTTGCATGGTTGTTAGAGACCATACACTAACACCATTTAATTACAGCCGGATCGGATGAAATTTGTTTCTTTTAGAGGCTCCGCAAATCAAATCTGGGGGTCGGTTTATATGGGGGCTATATAATTATAATTATGAACCGATGTGGACCAATTTTTGCATGGTTGTTAGAAACCATATACTAACACCATGTACCAAATTTCAGCCGGATCGAATGAAATTTGATTCTATTAGAGGCTCCGCAAGCCAAATTTGGAGATCGGTTTATATGGGGGCTACATATAATTATGGACCGATATGGACCAATTTTTGCATGGTTGTTAGAGAGCATATGCTTACATAATGTACCAAATTTCAACTGGATCGGATGAACTTTGCTCCTCCAAGAGGCTCTGCAAACCAAATCTGAGCATCGGTTTATATGGGGGCTATACGTAAAAGTGGTCCGATATGGCCCTTTTGCAATACCATCCGACCTACATGAATAACACCTACATGTGCAAAGTTTCAAGTCGATAGCTTGTGTCGTTCGGAAGTTAGCGTGATTGCAACAGACGGACGGACATGCTTAGATCGACTCAGAATTTCACCACGATCCAGAATATATATATACCTTATGGGGTCTTAGAGCAATATTTCGATGTGTTACAAACGGAATGACAAAGTTAATATACCCCCATCCCCATCCTATAGTGAAGGGTATAAAAATTGGGTAATAAGGGTAAAAGTGCCTGGTCAGCGTAAGAATACCTTTACCCATGTTTTTCTTAGGAAAGCAGAATACTATTTATAGCAATTGTTGGCAAATCAGTCAAAGTGTTCTGTAGAGCCCTACAAACTTTCAGATTTTTTTCATAAGAACCGCACTTCACAGGAGATTGGGTCGGATTTGCCTTATTAATCAGTCTCATGCAGAATTCTCTAATATCATGGCAGTCGAGTATTTCCCACCGAATGGGACAAGTTGTTGTAAACGAATCTTTGCTCCACAGCTTGTTTGCTAACATACTCTGCAGGTTTCTCATATTAGACTGAACTCATATTTATGTTTATTTGTTTGTCCGTATTTTGATGTCTCAAAATTCTTTGAATTCTAGATTATTTACGTGGCTCGCAATTGCAAAGATGTCGTTGTCTCATCCTATCATTTCGTCAAAAATTTATGTTTATGGTCCGGTGAAAGTTTGGAAGACTATGTCACCGATTTCATAAATAACGAAATTGTGAACACAGCATATTGGACTCACATTGTAGATTTTTGGAAGATGCGTCACGAGCCGAATATATTCTATGTGACCTATGAGGAAATGAAAAAGAACCTAAAAGGTGTTATAGAGAAATTATGTGACTTTTTGGAAAGACCTCAATTAAATGCGGAAGACATGGAAAAATTGTTAAAACATTTATCGTTCGATAGTATGAAAGGTAGGATATTAATATTTCTCACAATAAAACGTTTTTGATTTTAATTTGATTTTATCTTAAATTTACAGCAAACAGGCAAACTAACATGACATCAGATCTCAAAGAAAGTACTACTACCGTTAAAAAGGAATTTGAGTAAGTAGAGACTAATCTAACGTAGTTTGTTTTCGTCTGACGTAGACCAGTGGTTGTTCAGGATCGCTTTGAAGGCCCATGAACCCTAAATTAAAATCACACGATGTAATGTTGTTTACAGAAAAACAGTACGAGTCGTTGTCTGCTCGGAAAGTGGAGCTTTGTTGGTTCGGTTCGTTACTCTAACTTCCCCGCTGTACTTGATTTTCTCGTCGGCTGAGGTAAAGTCAGTCGTCTTCGGGGTATGCGTAAGGACTCACTAAACATTTCTTATTCATTTCGGAATAAGAACCTCTTTCGAGTTAAATATTAATCAGTTCGGTTTTATTGATTAAAACTATTTTATAAATTAGTTATATGATATATGATAATCTTTCTAATATGATTAGTATCTGAGCTGATGGGAGCAAGCAGACAGGGATGCCATCGATATTCTGGTATCTTCGCTAAGATGAAGATAAACGAAATCGGTTCGTAGATAATCGTCAGGTTGACAGTACTTCGATTTTTCGGTTGTTTGATGATTGGTATTTGATGAGATATTCGTTTCGGTGATTAGTGCGTCGGTTCTTTACTGATCGTTGGCTGTTGAGTATACGGTTCGTTGATGGTTAGGTTAAGTGGCAGCCCGATGCATCAGGCTCACTTAGACTATTCAGTCCATTGTGATACCACAGTGGTGAACTTCTCTCCCATCACTGAGTGCTGCCCGATTCCGTGTTAAGCTCAATGAGAAGGGGCCTCCTTTTCATAGCCGAGTTCGAACGGCGTTCCACATTGCAGTGAAACCACTTAGAGAAGTTTTGAAACCCTCAGAAATGTCACCAGCATTACTGAGGTGGGATAATCCACCGCTGAAAAACTTTTTGGTGTTAGGTCGAAGCAGGAATCGAACCCACGACCTTGTGTGTGCAAGGCGGGCATGCTAACCCTTGCAACACGGTGACTTCCGTTGTATGCAATGCGGGCATGTTCGGTTCGTTGATGATAGTTCGATTCTCTGTGGTGGAACAGGAGACCCGTAGGTCTGTTTGGTGGAACAGTAGGCCAGAAGGTCTGTGTGGTGGAACAGTAGGCCCCAAAGTCTCTGTAGTGGAACAGTAGGCCCGAAAATCTTTGTGTGTGGAACAGTAGGCCCGAAGGTCTCTATGGTGGAACAGTAGTACCGATGGTCTATGTGGTGGAACAGTAGACCCAAAGATCTCTGTAATGGAATAAATGGCCCGAAGGTCTCTGTGGTGGAACAGTAGGCCCAAAGGTAACTGTTGGGAACAGTAGGTTCGAAGGTCCCGATGGTGGAACAGTAGGTTCGGAGGTCTCTGTATTACTACCAGCAGAGCGATGAGCAATGAGCCATTCATAGAGCGATTACACCTTCTTTGTGTAAGAATGTACAGGTCTATAGAGGTGCTAGTTAAGGAAATTGAGGGAGCAAACTAGGTGCTGAGACCACAAGCGCGGAAGCAAGCTAAATGCCGAAACCATTAGTGCGGAAACATTTATTGTGGATGCTACTAATAAGTAACCAATTTAAAAGACAAAACACTTGGTGCTGAAGCCAGCTAGCTGTTGAAGCTACTAGTGCGGAAGCAAGCTAAATTACGAAACACTTAATGCGAAAGCAAGTTACATGCCGAAACAATGTGTGCGTAAGCGACTAATACGTACGCAATATAAATTCCGAAACGTTTATGGCGGAAGAAAGCTAGCTGCCGAGGCTACTGCTGCCTAAGAAATCTTAATTACGAAACACTTAGTGCCGAAGCAAGCGTATTGCTGAAACAATTAGTGCGGAAGCTAACTAGTTGCACAAGCTACTAGTACGGAAGCAAGCTTAATGCCGAAGCAAGTTAATACGTACACAATATAAATGCCGAAACGTTTATGGCGGAAGAAAGCTAGCTGCCGAGGCTACTGGTGCGGAAGAAATTTTAATTACTAAACACTTAGTACCGAAACAAGTGTATTGCTGAAACAATTAGTGCGGAAGCTAAGTAGTTGCTCAAGCTACTAGTACGGAAGCAAGGTTAATGCCGAAGCAAGCTAAAAGCCGAATTGGTGCCGCGTGGTTAAGTTTCTATTGCATAGTGCGAACGAACAGCGCTCGTGCCATTGGCTTTTGGGACTCTCCTCGTTGCTTATAAGACTCAGATATATGTTCTCATACAACCATAACGTGGCAATACCGTGCTCAATCTGGAGTATGATGCATGAAACTGTCGCGTTTGGAATGTTTGATGCAAAGTCTTATAAATCGTAACAACACAAAATGGCTCGACTAGTAGCAGTAGTATTAGGCTTTGTATGGAACATTGTATGGTATAGTATCGTTTGATTTTTATTTTTATTTGCAGATTTATGCGTCGAGGCATTGTGGGATCCTACAAAGATGAATTGACACCAGAACTACAAAATAAAATTGATAATTGGTCTCGTGAGTTTTTGGCCCAACATGATCTGACTGAAGAAATTCTTTTTAATCTATAAACACACACAGAAAACAATATCACCAATATTTTTGCAATTCAAATTTTAACTGAATATTGAAACCTATTAAAATAAAAATTTTCGTGATTCAACAAATTTTTTTAAAAGATATCAATCACAAAAATTAACTGTATCAATTAATTATACCCTGCGCCACACTGTAGAACAGGGTATTATATGTTAGTGCATATGTTTGCAACACCCAGAAGGAGACGATATACTCGTAGACATATGGTGTCTTTGGCAATATTGCTCAGGGCCGGCTCAGAGGATCTAGCCATGTCCGTCTGTCTGTGAACACAAATTTGGCACACAAATGTATTTTGGCTCAGAATAGAACCCTATTGATTTTGGAATAAATCGTTTCAGTTTTAAATATAGCTCCCATATATATCTTTCGCCCGTTAACTACTAATATGGCCCCACAAGCCAGAATTTCAGCCTGAATAACTTTAAATTTTGCACAAGGAGTGCTATTGACAGTATCGTAAAGTGTGCCGAACTTGGTTGAACTCGGTTCAGATTTAGATATAGCTCCCATATATATGTTTTTTTATTTCGTCAAAATTAGTCAATATACCAAAATTTTCCTTGCAAAATCGCCACTGCTAAGTCGAAATTTTCCTATACTTCTAATACATAGCTATCGACCGTTAAATCATAAATACACTTTTGCAGAGTTGCTTAAGAATTGCTTCAGATTTTAAATGTTTCCCATATTTATACCCTGCGCCACACTGTGGAACAGGGTATTATAAGTTAGTGCATATGTTTGCAACACCCAGAAGGAGACGAGATAGACACATGGTGTCTTTGGCAAAAATGCTCAGGGTGGGCTCCTGAGTCGATATAGCCATGCCCGTCTGTCCGTGAACACATTTTTGTAATCAAAGTCTAGGTCACAGTTTTAGTCCAATCGACTTCAAGTATGTGTTTTGGCTCAGAATAGAACACTATTGATTTTGGAAGAAATCGGTTCAGATTTAGATATAGCTCCCATATATACATTTCGCCCGATATGGACTTATATGGCCCAGAAGCAAAAGTTTTACCCTAATTTGCTTACAATTTTGCACAAGAAGAACAATTAGTACTGTAGTCAAGTGTGCCATATTTTATTGAAATCGGTTCAGATTTAGATATAGCTCCCATATATAGCTTTCGCCCGACTAACACTCATATGACCATAGAGGCCAATTTTTTGCTCCGATTTAGTTGAAATTTTGCACAGGGAGTAGAATTATCAACGTAGCTATGCGTGCTAAATTTGGTTGAAATCGGTTCAGATTTAGATATATCTCCCATATATAGCTTTCGCCCGATTTACACTCATATGACCACAGAGACCAATTTTTATACCCTTCGCCACTACTGTGGTACAGGGTATAAGACAGGGTATAATAACTTTGTGCATTTGTATGTAACGCCAAGAAGGAAAAGTCTGAGACCATCGTTTAGTATACCGATCGTCTTAGAATTAAATTCTGAGTCGATTTAGCGATGTCCGTCTGTCTGTCTGTCTGTCCGTCTGTCTGTCTGTCTGTTGATGTATTTTTGTGTGCAAAGTACAGCTCGCAGTTTTAGTCCGATTGCCCTAAAATTTGGTATAGGGCCCTGTTTCGACTCAAAGACGATCCCTATTGATTTTGGAAAAAATCGGTTCAGATTTAGATATAGTTGCCATATATATTTTTCACCGATCTGGTCATAATTGACGTTTATATCAACAGATCTTCCTCAAATTCCGTACATCCGTACATTTTATGAGTCTCGAAAAACTTGCAAAATATCATCAAAATCGGTTTAGATTTAGATATAGCTCCCATATATAGCTTTCGCCCGATTTACACTCCTTTGTCCACAGAGGCCAATTTGTTGCTCCGATTTAGTTGAAATTTTGCACAGGGAGTAGAATTATCATTATAGCTATGCGTGTCAAATTTGGTGGAAATCGGTTCAGATTTAGATATAGCTTCTATATATAGCTTTCGCCCGATTTACACTCATATGACCACAGAGGCCAATCGTTTACTCCGATTTAATTGAAATTTTGCACAGGGAGTACAATAAGCATTGTAGCTATGCGTGCCAAATTTGGTTGAAATCGGTTCAGATTTAGATATAGCTCCCATATATAGCTTTCGCCCGATTTACACTCATATGACCGCAGAGGCTAATTTTTTGCTCCGATTTAGTTGAAATTTTGCACAGAGAGTAGAATTAGCATTGTAGCTATGCGTGCCAAATTTGGTTGAAATCGGTTGAGATTTAGATATAGCTCCCATATATAGCTTTCGCCGATTTACACTCATTTGCCCACAGAGGCCAATTTTTATCTTCGATTTAGTTCAAATTTTGCACAGGGAGTAGAATTGGCATTGTAAATATGCGTGCCAAATTTGGTTGAAATCGGTTCAGATTTAGATATATCTCCCATATATAGCTTTCGCCCGATTTACACTCATATGACCACAGAGGCCAATTTTTAACTCCGATTTAGTTGAAATTTTGCACAGAGAGTATAATTAGCATTGTTGCTATGCGTGCCAAATTTGGTTGAAATCGGTTCAGATTTAGATATAGCTCCCATATATATGTTTTTCTGATTTCGACAAAAATGGTCAAAATACCAACAATTTCCTTGTAAAATCGCCACTGCTTAGTCGCAAAGTTGTAAAAATGACTCTAATTTTCCTAAACTTCTAATACATATATATCGAGCGATAAATCATAAATAAACTTTTGCAAAGTTTCCTTAAAATTGCTTCAGATTTAAATGTTTCCCATATTTTTTTTACTAACATTGTGTTCCACCCTAGTGCATTAGCCGACTTAAATTTTGAGTCTATAGATTTTGTAGAAGTCTATCAAATTCTGTCCAGATCGAGTGATATTTAAATGTATGTATTTGGGACAAACCTTTATATATAGCCCCCAACACATTTGACGGATGTGATATGGTATCGAAAATTTAGATCTACAAAGTGGTGCAGGGTATAATATAGTCGGCCCCGCCCGACTTTAGACTTTCCTTACTGGTTTTTACTAACATTGTGTTTCATCCCAGGGCGTTAGCCGATTTAAATTTTAATTCTAGAGTGTTTGTAGAAGTACAAAAAATTGTTTCCATTAAAAGTATTTGTATCTGGAAATGCAAACTTTTATATAGCTCCCAGCAAATTTTAAGTAGTTGAGATGGTAACACAAATGTTTGTCTACATAGTGGCGAAGGGTATAATATAGTCGGCTCCGCCCGACTTTAGACTTTACTTACTTGTATTAATCAAACTAGGTGCCATATATCGTTTAAATTAAATAAAACTAAATACAATAACAAATGGAATTATATTAAATGTCTGGGATTTTCCTCGTTACAACAATAGTTTTCCAATTATTGTTCATAGTCATTTAATAAACTAGTATTTTGTCTAGTAGCGATCATGGGTGCATTTTGGTATGAATGTGGGACATCAGTTGATAGGAGAATTTAACAAATTCTTATCAAAATACTGGGACACAACTTTCTAAATTGGGCTGAGCATGATAAGCTCGCATGAAGGTAAACCAACTTACATTGCCTAATATTTTTAAGAAAATAACATGTAAGATTAGTTGTAAATGATCTTTCACGAAGTAAGCATTAACCACTGGAGAAATGACTGACGGAGAAAAACTTTATATATCCCAGCCAATAAATACGGCAATCTGTAAGGCGCGATCACATTTTCCATTGAAAAGATATTCATCTTGTGGTCATGAGGTACCATTGAAGAAAAACTGGCTTACCAATTGGTGCACAATGCCTGCACTATTCGATTCAATTGCCGAGGACATTCTTAACTATGATGTAAGGCCTGATGACATATTTGTTTTGACTTTTATGAAAAGTGGCACTACCTGGATGCAAGAGACTGTCTGGTTATTGATGAATAATTTGGATTATGAACAAGCCAAAACATTGCCACTGACCACACGTAGTCCATTTTTGGAGTAAGTAGCCGTAGTAAGAAAACACAAAAATGAAAAAGAATCCTATAAGACACAAATTACACTAGTTTACACTGTCTAGTTTACAAACCTGCATGAAAAAAAATTATTTTGTAAAGCAGTGTTATCTATCAACAGAATATCTGGATGGTCACCTTTTGAGCCTAATGCCCTGGAGCTAAGCAAATTACAAGCCAGTCCACGTATATTAAAAAGTCATTTACATCCAAATTTATTGCCACGAGAATTATGGACGCAGAAACCAAAGGTAAGCATAGCAAGTATATACGGCCGTAAGTTCGGCCAGGCCGAAGCTTATGTACCCTCCACCATGGATTTCGTAGAAACTTCTACTGAAGATTGTCATCCACAATCGAATTACTTGGGTTGCGGTAACACTTGCCGATGGCAAGGTATCTTAAAACTTCCTAACACCGTAATATATACCACATAGTCCATACGTGGTATATATTAAACTAAAAAAGGCCGATTAAATACGTATATAATTAAGTTTAAAGTTTCTATAGAAATAACATTTTGACAAAATAAAATTTTGACAACATTTTCTATAAAAGTAAAATTTGAAAAAAAAAAATTCTATAGAAATAAAATTTGGAAAAAATTTTCTATAGACATAAAATTTTGGCAAAATTTTCTATAGAAATAAAATTTGGAAAAAAATTTCTATAGAAATAAAATTTTGACAAAATTTTCTATAGAAATAAAATTTTGACAAAAGTTTCTATAGTAATAAAATTTTGACAAAATTATCTATAGAAATAACATCTTGATAACGTTTTCTATAAAAATAAAATTTTGGTAGATTATTTTTGGCTCGAGTGGCAACCACGATTATGAACCGATATCATATGCTGACACCATGTACCAAATTTCAACCGGATCCGATGAAATTTGCTTCTCTTAGAGGCTCCGGAAGCCAAATCTGAGGATCGATTTATATGGTGGCTATATATAATTATGGACCGATATGGACCAATTCCTGCATGGTTGTTGGATACCATATACTAACACCATATACTAACAGGATCGGATGAATTTTGCTCCTCTAAGAGGCTCCGGAGGTCAAATCTGGGCATCGGCTTATATGGGGGCTATATATAATTATGGACAGATATGGACGAATTTTGGCATGGTTGTTAGAGACAATATACTTACACCACGTACCAAATTTCAATCGGATCGGATGACTTTTGCTCCTTTAAGTGGCTCCGGAGTTCAAATCTGGGGATCGGTTTATATGGAGACTATAAATAATTATGGGCCGATGTGGACCAATTTTTGCATGGTCATTAGAGAACATATACAAACATCATGTACCATATTTCAGTCGGATCGGATGAAATTTGCTTCTCTTAGAGGCTCCCCAAAACAAATCGGAGGATCGGTTTATATGGAGGCTATATACAATTATGGACCGATATGGACCAATTTCTGCATGGTTGTTAGAGACCATATACTAACACCATGTACCAAATTTCAGCCGGATCGGATGAAATTTGCTTCTTTAGAGCAATCACAAGCCAAATTTGGGGGCCCGTTTATATGGGCGCTATACGTAAAAGTGGACCGATATGAACCAATTTTTTCATGGTTGTTAGAGACCATATACTAACACCACGTACCAAATTTCAGCCGGATCGGAAGAAATTTACTGCTCTTAGAGCAATCACAAGCCAAATTTGGGGGTCCGTTTATATGGGCGCTATACGTAAAAGTGGACCGATATGGCCCAGTTGCAATACCTTTCGACCTACATCAATAACAACAACTTGTGCCAAGTTTCAAGTCGATAGCTTGTTTCGTTCGGAAGTTAGCGTGATTTCAACAGACGGACGGACGGACGGATGGACATGCTCAGATCGACTCAGAATTTCACCACGACCCAGAATATATATACTTTATGGGGTCTTAGAGCAATATTTCGATGTGTTACAAACGGAATGACAAAGTTAATATACCCCCCATCCTATGGTGGAGGGTATAAAAATTGGGAGGTTAAATGTATCTGGACATCCATATTTGGTTTGATCCCTACACTGTTAGAAAAATATGTTTTTCATATGTTCCGATATAAACAAAATGTGTTTCGGGCACGATTTTAAACCACAATATATTTAAGTGCGAACATGTAATTTTCCTAAACTAACACTAAATGTTTGGGACATCTATGTTAATATGTTAGAATATATTATGTTTGGGGCATGAATGTTTCATAAAAATCATATGTGTGAATACAAACATATATAAATTTACAAATTTCAACTAAACATACATATGTTGTGTTATTTTATTCAAAGCGACAGAGAGAGTATAGAGAGAAATAGAGATGGAAACCGGGAGAGTTGACGAAAGATATCAATATAACACAGCAAAAGAGTCAAAAGAGAACAATTTCTGTGAAACCGCTTGTATGTTGTTTCGGAAAACTGTTTTATGATAAGGCCAAAAATTTGATATGTTTAAGTCTAAATATTATTTAATTTGAATAAAGAGAATATACATTCTGAACCAAGAGAATAGACATTTGAAAAACAAACAGCTTATGTTTTCGCCTTGAGAGCAGCATTTTATGTATGTGTGGACATGTGTTTTGTTTATCATTTTGGCATTATGGGCACAATTTTTTTCTTGGTTCGTTAAAAGAAATCAGGGGTCTTCATAAAAATAACGAAATGGCACTATACTCTTTTTAGAGTTGGGACGGTAAAATGAAATAAGGAGGAAATAGTGAAAAATTACACAGTAAAATGTAAAAAAACAAAGTTTAGTTTCTCTTTATTAAAAAGTAGTCCACGAGGAGTTGACGGACACCATCAAATATAAAAGCGGGCATTAAGTTCGACTTTTACAGCTAAAACAATTTAAAAAGTTTATTTTCTTTAAAATGAATTATTAAAGAAAAATAAAAGGAATTTTAGAGCGATGGTGTTAAATGCTAGTAAAAAACTGTTCACTCCTAAATAAATTTATGTTTATATTATAAAATTATGTATGTATGTTTATACTCGACTCCACGTTCTTCTTTTGTTAGTTTTTGAATCCTTCCAAATTTTAAAGTTGTGTACAAAAACAGTTTTTTATTACAAGATTGTTATTTTTGCAATAAAAAATAATATTTTATCCAAAAATCATTCAATTTCGTTTATATCAAGCACTGTTACTGACTATAAATCTTTAATAACGCACATTTCGATGTTTCATTTAAAAAAATTAATATAGTATAAATATAAATGTGTAAATTAAAAAAAAAAAAAAAATGTTCGGTCGGAGCAGGGATTGAACCCACGACCCTTTGCATGCAAGGCAGACATGCTAACCACTGCTCCACGTGGCAAACAAATGTATGTTTCTGTTAAATAATGTTATGTTTGCATGGGCTCGTGGGCGCTGCAAACTATGCTATATAAATGTAACTTAAAACGATAATTATCTACTGGTGACTATAACAGCTACGTAGCCCAGTGGATAGTGTGTTGGCTTACAAACTGTATGGTCCTCGGTTCGATTCTCCGTGCAGGCGAAAGGTAAAATTTAAACAATTTATAAAAGTGAATAATTTCTTCAACATTATTTGTATTACAGAGAAAGGTGCCAATAACTAAAAAATTTCGTGGAAGTGAAAATTACGAGTATGTTAGGGAATGAGCACAATCGTGTTTGGGAAAAATTCTTCCAAGCATATAATATTTTTGGCTCAAAATGCTTCCAAACATATAATATGTTCACATAAAACAAACATATTAATGTTTCGGCAGTATGCAATAATATATGTGCTTCCTGCAAAATATGATTGGAACATATGTTAAAGAAGCGATTTTTTTTGAGGGTGTATATGTTTATCATATTTGACAGAATTCAGATGTTTACTGGTTTGTTGTTTGCAGTGTTTTGACGTCTCAAAATTCTTTGAATTCTAGATTATTTACGTTGCTCGCAATTGCAAAGATGTTATTGTATCGTCCTACCATTTCGTCAAAAATTTAGGTCTATGGTGCGGTGAAAGTATGGAGGACTATGTCACCGATTTCATTAATAACAACATTTCGAACACAGCATATTGGACTCACATTGTGGATTTTTGGATGATGCGTCAAGAGCCGAATATTCTCTATGTAACCTATGAGGAAATGAAAAAGAATCTGAAAGGTGTGATAGAGAAATTATGTGACTTTCTGGAAAGACCTCAATTAAATGCAGAAGAAATGGAAGAATTGCTAAAACATTTATCCTTCGATAGCATGAAAGGTAGGAGATTAATATTTCTCACATAAAAAGGTTGGTATTTTATTTTAATTTAATTTAACTTTATTTCAAATTTACAGCAAACAAACAAACTAACATGACATCAGGCCTGAAAGAAAGTACTCCCTTCGTTAAAGGCGAATTTGAGTAAGTAGACACTAATGTAACGTAGTTTTGTTTTCATCTGAGATAGACCAGTGGTTATCCAGGATCATGAACCTTACATTAGAAATGTTATTTACAGAATAACAGTCAATGTTGCCACTCGTATCCAAAATAATCTACCTATGTTTAAAGGGTGATACGGTCAAAATTTGGTCAAGGGAAAACGCGTGTAAATCGGTGAAATCGTTTATTTCAAAAATCAAATTAAATTTCTTTTTCAAGTTCAATTAGTATAAAATTCAGGAAAAATATTCAGTTAGGCTTTCGCTTTTCCAAATCCGAATTGCCGGGCCTCACGCTTGACACCTGCCATCAGATTTTGTACAGCCACCTTGTCCACCTTCTTCGCCGCAGAAAGCCAGTTTGCCTTGAACTGCTGCTCGTCCTTAGCAGTTTTTTTTTTTGGTCTTCTTTAGGTTCCGCTTGACAATAGCCCAGTATTTCTCAATTGGGCGGAGCTCTGGCGTGTTGGGAGGGTTCTTGTCCTTGGGAACCACCTGCACGTTGTTGGCGGCGTACCACTCCATGGCCTTTTTACCGTAATGGCAAGATGCCAAATCCGGTCAAAACAGTACGGAACAACCGTGTTTCTTCAGGAAAGGCAGCAGACGTTTATTCAAACACTCTTTCACGTAAATTTCTTGGTTGACAGTCCCGGAAGCTATGAAAATGCTGCTTTTCAAGCCACAGGTACAGATGGCTTGCCAAACCATATATTTCTTTGCGAACTTTGACAGTTTTATGTGCTTGAAAATATCTGCTACCTTTCCACTTCCTTTTGCCGTATAAAACTCCTGTCCCGGAAGCTGCTTGTAGTCGGCTTTGACGTAGGTTTCGTCGTCCATTACCACGCAGTCAAACTTCGTCAGCATCGTCGGGGAACGCGCTTTGGCCGTCGTATTTTGTTTATCATCATTGCGATTTGGAGTCACTACCTTCTTGTAAGTCGATAGTCCGGCTCGTTTTTTGGCTCGATGCACGGTTGTAGACGATACACCCAGCGTATTTGCGGCATCTCGGAGAGAGAGATTAGGGTTTCGCTTGAACCGGCAACTCTCTTTGTCGTCTCAGCGGCTTCCGGTTTTCGATTTCTCTCCGATCCAGACTTCCTGGCTGTCGACAAACGTTCCCCAAACACTTTAATTATATTTGTAACGGTTGATTTGGCAACTTTTAGCGATTTTGCCAGCTTTGCGTGCGAGTAGCTCGGATTTTCGAAAAAATCCGATACGCTGCTCTTCTTGCTTGGACGGCATTTTGACAACTGAAGAGTGAATTCCACAATCAAAATAGGAGCCACATTCTACACACACACACACCTTCAAAATGAGGGGTGTTCAGGTTTTTTAAATGCAAAATTGAAAGAAATACGTCAAGTTTATATTGACCAAATTTTGACCGTATCACCCTTTAAAGAAAATTTTACGACAAATCTATAAAATTTTAAAAAATATCTTCTTTTTGAAGTTTTTGATCAAATTTTAAAATTGTAAATGATTCAAATTTTAAATGTATTAACGATTTAGTATGCATGAGACAACATCATCAAACAGGGAGAACTTACACTTGAAATAACATGAACATTTTAAATTTTTAAAGAAAAAAATGTTATTCCTATACATTTTTTTTTAAATTATAATTTTATAGAAAATTTTGCCAACATTTTATTCCAATAGAAAGTTGTGTCAAAATTTTATTTCTATAGAAAATGTTGTTAAAATTTTATTTCTATAGAAAATTTTGTCAACATTTTACTTCAATAGAAAATTGTGTCAAAATTTTATTGCTATAGATTTTTTTTAGATTTTATTTCTATAGAAAATTTTGCCAAAATTATATTTCTATAGAAAATGTTTTCAATTTTTTTCTATTGAAAAGTTTTTCAAAATTTTATTTCTATAGAAATTATTGTCAAAATTTTATTTCTACAGAAAATTTTGCCAACATTTTATTTCTACAGAAAAATTTGTCCAAATTTTATTTTTATAGAAAATTTTGTCAAAATTTTATTTCTACAGAAAATGTTGTAAAACTTTTATTTCTATAGAAAATTTTGTCAAAATTTTATTTCTGTAGATAATTTTGTCAAAATTTTATTTCTATAGAAAATTTTGTCAAAATTTATTTCTACAGAAAATTTTGTCAAAATTTTATTCCTATAGAAAATTTTGTCAAAATCTTATTGTTATAGAAAATTTTGTCAAAATTTTATTTCTACATAAATTTTCGTCAAAATTTTATCGATGATTTGACAGTGGCATAGGAAAAGAGATATGTTTGTTTCGAATTTATTTCGGCATAAGCCGGCTATCAATGTAAAACCTTTTTTCGGAGGGTTCAAGTGTGGTTTTTGTTGGGTTTAATAAACTGCCTGAATTTATTCTGATAATTGGTTGATAGTTTTGCTGCAAGTAGAGGATGCTGATGAGGAATGTGGTAATTCCGAAACGTGCGTCCATCCAACCATCTTGCAGTCTATAGGGCTTTGCCCAAATAAATTTGACAAACATTCTTTTCCTCTGTTGGTTAAGCTACACTTGTAGTTTAGTCAATGTATGGTTTTAAGCTGCAATAAAAAACAATAACAATGCTTAAAGAACAAACCAACAATAACAAAACAAAACAAATTTTATTTCTATAGAAAATTTTGTCAAAATTTTATTTTTATAGAATATTCTTTCAAAATTTTATTTCTCTAAAAAATGTTGTCAAAATTGTATTTCTATAAAAAATTTTCTCAACATTTTATTTATTTACAAAAAAAAAACAAAATTCTATTCTATTTCTATATAAAACTAGACGTGGATGAGAATTATATTCCAAGTGCATAAAAAATAAAGGTTCCTCAAACTCAGAATCCCATGCCACTGCAACTACTCATTCTCATTCAAGCGATGCCCAACAGTGTGTATGCATTGAGTGTGGTACTGAGAATGTATACTGTGCCCATTCAAAGTCTATTTATACCCTTAACCACTACTGTGTTACAGGGTATAATAAGTTTGTGCATTTGTATGTAACGCCAAGAAGGTAAAGTCTGAGACCCATCGTTTAGTATACCGATCGTCTTAGAATTAAATTCTGAGTCGATTTAGAGATGTCCGTCTGTCTGTATGTCTGTCCGTAAATCTGTATATGTTTAAGTTTAAGTCCGATCGTCCTCAAATTTAGCATAAGGTCGTCTTTTGGGACAAAGACAATCGCTATTGATTTTGGAAAAAATCGGTTCAGATTTAGATATAGCTGACATATATATTTATCCCCGATCTGGTCATAATTGGCGTGTTTATCAACCGATGTTCTTCAAATTCAGTACATCCGAATATTTTATTAGTCCCGCAAAACTTACAAAATATCAGCCAAATCGGTTCAGATTAAGATATAGCTCCCATAAATATCTTTCGTCCGATTTGGACTTATATGGCCTCAGAAGCCATAGTTTGCAGTGATTTGCTTCAAATTTTGCACAAACGGTACGTTTAATGGTTCTGTTATATGTGCCAAATTTGGTTACTATCGGTTCAGATTTAGATATAGCTCCCATATATATCTTTCGTACAATTTGAACTTATATGGCCTCAAATGCCAGAGTTTTACCCTGACTTGCTTCAAATTTTGCATATGGAGTACGTTTAATAGTATCGGTAAGTTTGCAAAATTTGGTTGAAATCGGTTCAGATTTAGATATAGCTAACATATATATATATTTCGCCCGACTCATATGACCACGGAGGCCAAAGTTATACTCCCATTTTCGTGAAATTTTGCAGAGATAGCAGAACTAATATTCTAACTATGCATGTCAAATTTAGTCAAAATCGGTTCAGATTATATATAGCTCTCATATATACGTACACCAGAGTTGGGGAAATATGGTAGACTGTTTCATATTTTATACACATTTTCTATGGGATTTTCCTCAAATTAACTGGATAGCATTTGCCAATGTAAATTTTAATTCTAGAGATTTTCTAGAAGTACAAAAAATTGTCTCCATTAAAAGTATTTTTTATCTGGAAACGCAAACCTTATATATGTAGCTCCCAGCAAATTTGAAGTAGTTGAGATGGTAACACAAATGTTGGTCTACATAGTAGTGAAGGGTATAATATAGTCGGCCCCGCCCGACTTTAGACTTTACTTACTTGTTTTATTTTGTTTTTATTTGTATTCTTTTTTTGCAGATTTATGCGCCGAGGTATTGTGGGTTCCTATAAAGATGAATTGACACCAGAACTGCAAACTAAAATTGATAACTGGTCTCGTGAATTTTTGGCCCAACATGATTTGACTGAAGAAATGCTTTTTAATCTATAAACACCCGGAAATATCACCAATATTTTTGCAATTAAAATTTTCGTGATTTTAATCAAAACCATAATTTGAAGTAAAAAATTGATTAAATGCCTTTAGAACGTATATGAAGTTCAACACACACATGGGTAACCTAGATTTTAGTACTAGCTATTTACACAACATTAAGGACAAATTTCTTAAAAATAGTGTAATTTTAATAATAAGAAAGTTATAAATCTTTGTTTTAATTTTTTTCATTATTAAATTTAGGGCACACCTTTTGGATTATTATTTATTAATATTTTATGAAAAAAAGATAGCTAATTAGCTTGATTCATTACGTTAAAAATGTAAAAAAACCTTGTCAATGCTCTTCAAATTACAAAAAAAACAAAACAATTTGTAATTGAAAATAGTTTCACAATTTAAAATACCACCATCATTAAATGATAAGACCCTTATGGGACGATTACAAAAATTTTAAATGGGCATTGAATATTTTATAATAATACCCTACACTAACCTAATATGGCAGAAACTTTTGATGTGATCATATTCCTCTGGGTGTGGAAAATTTTTTGCAATTTTATTAGGAGCCAAAGACTAAAACTACGGCCGGTATGCAATTTACTCATCCAAGAGGCTCTGTAAGCCAAATCTGTTGTCGAAACGAATAAATTAAACTTTGTTTCTTAGAATTATGTACGCAAAACTTAACTTAAAAAAAAAGGAATTGTGTCTTCAAATTGTTCTTACTTCAATTCTTCGCTTCATTGGCTCGGAATCAATACCAAAATCATGAATGTAAAGACCAACCCTTTGGAACCGGGCATGTTTTTTTTCTGTGTAAAATCGAATTACTTGGGTTGTGCAAATACTTGCCGATGGCAACGCATCTTAAAACTTCTTAACATACTCTTCTAAATTGTGTGTTAGTTCATATGGTCTCTATGATAGATAAAAAATGCAGATTATTGGTGCTATATAATTATGGATCGATAGCGACCAAGTTTTTCATGGTTCTTAAATTTCATTGACCGACACCACGTAACAAATCTCCAGCGGATCGAATCAAATTTGCACTTCCAGGGTGCTCCGGAAATCACATCTGGGGATTGGTTTATATGGTGGCTTCGCAGGGGATCGGTTTATTTGGGGCTATACCTAAAACCTTATTTCGTTCGGAACACACAGAAAAATAATTCAATCACGAAATTAATTGATCCAATTAATTTTTATACCCTCCACCATAGGATGGGGGTATATTCACTTTGTCATTCCGTTTGTAACACATCGAAAAATTGCTCTAAGACCCGTAAAGTATTTATATTCTGGGTCTTGGTGAAATTCTGAGTCGATCTGAGCATGACCGTACATCCGTCCGTCTGTTGAAATCACGCTAACTTCCGAACGAAACCAGCTATCGACTTGAAACTTGGCACAAGTGTTGCTATTGATGTACGTCGGATGGTATTGCAAATGGGCCATATCGGTCAACTTTTACGTATAGCCCCCATATAAACGGACCCCCAAATTTAGCTTGCAGATAATCTAAGAGAAGCAAATTTCATCCGATCCCGCTGAAATTTGCTACATGGTGTCAGTATATGGTCTCTAACAACCGTGCAAAAATTGGTCCACATCGGTCCATAATTATATATAGCGCCCATATAAACCGATCCCCAGATTTGGCTTGCGAAGTCTCCAAGAGAAGCAAATTTCATCCAAGACGGTTGTAATTTGGAACATGGTGTTAGTATATGATCTTTAACAACCGAGCCAGAATTGGTCCATATCGGTCCATAATTATATATAGCCCCCATATAAAACGTTCTCCAGATTTGACCTCCGGAGCCTCTTGGAGGAGCAAAATTCATCCGATCCGGTTCAAATTAGGAACGTGGTGTTAGTATATGGTCGCTAACAACCATACCAAAATTGGTCCAATCATACAAAAATTGGTCCATATCGGTTCATAATCATGGTTGCTACTAGAGCCAAAAATAATCTACCAAAATTTTATTTCTATAGAAAATTTTGTCAAAATTTTATTTCTATAGAAAATTTTGTTCAAATTTTATTCGGTTCATAATCATGGTTGCCACTCGAGCCAAAAATAATCTACCAAGATTTTATTTCTATAGAAAATTTTTGTCAAAAGTTTATTTCTATAGAATATTTTGTTAAAATTTAATTTCTGTAGAAATTTTTGTCAAAATTTTATGTATATTTTGTCAAACTGAATTATATACGTATTGGATCGATCTTTTTTGATTTAATATATACCACGTATGGACTTACATACAATTTAGAAGATGTTATTAGGAGGTTTTAAGATACCTTGCCATCGGCAAGCGTTACCGCAACTTAAGTAATTCGATTCTGGATGGCAGTGTTTAGAAGAAGTTTCTACGCAATCCATGATGGAGGGTACATAAGCTTCGGCCTGGCCGAACTTACGGCCGTATATACTTGTTATACCCTCCATCATAGGATGGGGGTATATTAACTGTGTCATTCCGTTTGTAACACATCGAAATATTGCTCTAAGACCCCATAAAGAATATATATTCTGGGTCGTGGTGAAATTCTGAGTCGATCTAAGCATGTCCGTCCTTCCGTCCGTCTGTTGAAATCACGCTAACTTCCGAACGAAACAAGCTATCGGCTTGAAACTTGGCACAAGTAGTTGTTATCGATGTAGGTCGGATGGTATTGAAAATGGGCCATATCGGTCCACTTTTACGTATAGCCCCCATATAAAGGGACCCTCAGATTTGGCTTGTGGAGCCTCTAACAGAAGCATATTTCATCCGATCCGGCTGAAATTTGGTATATGGTGTTGGTATATGGTCTTTAACAACCATGCAAAAATTGGTCCACATCGGTCCATAATTATATATAGCCCCCATATAAACCGATTCCCAGATTTGGCTTGCGGAGCCTCAAAGAGAAGAAAATTTCATCCGATCCGGCTGAAATTTGGTACATGATGTTGGCATATGGTCTCTAACAACCACGCAAAAATTGGTCCATATCGGTCCTTAATTATATATAGCCCCCATATAAACCGATCCCCAGATTTGGCTTGTGGAGCCTCTAAGAGAAACATATTTCATCCGATACGGCTGAAATTTGGTACATGGTGTTGGTATATGATCATTAACAACCGTGCCAGAATTGGTCCATATCGGCCCCCATATAAAACATTCTCCAGATTTGACCTCCGGAGCCTCTTGGAGGAGCAAAATTCATCCGATCCGGTTCAAATTAGGCACGTGGTGTTAGTATATGTTCGCTTACAACCATACCAAAATTGGTCCAATCACACAAAAATTGGTCCATATCGATTCATAATAATGGTTGCCGCTAGAGCCAAAAATAATCTACCAAAATTTTATTTCTACAGAAAATTTTGTCAAAATTTTATTTCTATAGAAAATTTTGTCAAAATTTTATTTCTAAAGAAAATTTTGTTAAAATTTTATTCGGTTCACAATAAAATTTTCATCATTGTCAAAATTTTATTTCTATAGAAAATTTTGTCAAAATTTTATTTCTATAGAAAATTTTGTTCAAATTTTATTCGGTTCATAATCATGGTTGCCACTCGAGCCAAAAATCATTTACCAAGATTTTATTTCTATCGAAAATTTTGTCAAAAGTTTATTTCTATAGAAAATTTTGTTAAAATGTTATTTCTGTAGAAATTTTTGTCAAAATTTTCTTTCTATAGAAAATTTTGTCAAAATTTTTATTTCTATAGAAAATTTTGTGAAAATTTTATTTCTATAGAAAATTTTGTTAAAATTTTATTTCTTTTGAAATTTTTGTCAAAATTTTCTTTCTATAGAAAATTTTGTCAAAATTTTTATTTCTATAGAAAATTTTGTGAAAATTTTATTTCTATAGAAAATTTTGTTAAAATTTGATTTCTGCAGAAAATTTTGTCAAAATTTGTTTTGTCAAACTGAATTATATACGTAATGGCTCGATCTTTTTTGATTTAATATATACCACGTATGGACTTACATACAATTTAGAAGATGGTGTTAGGAGGTTTTAAGATAGCATGCCATCGGCAAGCGTTACCGCAACTTAAGTAATTCGATTGTGGATGGCAGTGTTTAGATGAAGTTTCTACGCAATCCCTGATGGAGGGTACATAAGCTTCGGCCTGGCCGAACTTACGGCCGTATATACTTGTTTTTTAATTCATTTCATTTGTTCTCAGTGTACCTCACTTCTGACCATATTTCTTAAAAATGTCATAGATTGTCAAAAATCTCTCAATGAGATGTATGAGCAGTTCAGTATTTACCATATATGGGAAGCATGGCATTCCCGGTGGTGACTTCAATCGACTTCTCCACTTTATCAATTGTAGCTCACTTGTCATTATCATTATTTTCGAATAGCAACCCTTCAGAAATCTTCACGTATATATGAACAACATGCAACAAGCAATACAATTAAGTGATTGTTAACACCGATTTGAAGAGGATCACATCAAAAAAAGTCTACCGATAATATGTTCATATCACGGCCCATAACAACGGAACTCTGTAAAACACGGAATCGTGAAGTCATCAAAGAATATGCTGCCTCTGGTAATAATATTCCCTTAAAGAAAAATTGGCTGGACACCTGGTGTACCATGCATGCGGCATTCGACAACGTGGTAGAGAATATTCTCAGATATCCGGTGAGACCTGATGATATTTTCATTGTGACTTATATGAAATCTGGTACCACATGGATGCAAGAGACCGTTTGGCTATTGATGAATAATTTGGATTTTGAGAAAAGTAAGCAGATTCCATTGTTGGAGCGTAGTCCATTTCTGGAGTAAGTTCTATAAGATTTATGTAGCAAAATTTTCACAACATTTATAATTTTTTATTCATTAGTAAACAAGGAATACGTCCTATTTATGCAAATGCCATAGAACAAAGTAAATTGTTAGCCAGCCCTCGTGTACTACAAAGTCATTTGTCACCAAATTTACTACCTTGCCAAATATGGGAATTCAAGACAAAAGTGAGTATTTTGCCAAAATCTTATGGTCGGATGTGTCTCATATATAATACATTAACCAACAAGATTCCTACTGTATCTATCTACTATCTCGGGAAATCACAACCAATGGGACGGGCAAGGAATAATTATATCATATAAAATAATTTTTGTATGATATCAAGTGGATAGGATGAAAATTTAACATCAGGAGTCTAAAAAAGCTAACACATGGATTAGTTGTACATTAACTTTGTCATTCCGTTTGTAACACATCGAAATATTGCTTGGCACAAGTAGTTGTTATTAATGTAGGTCGAATGGTATTGCAAATGGGCCATATCGGTCCACTTTTACGTATAGCCCCCATGAAAACGGTTCCCCAAATTTGGCTTGCAGACCCTCTAAGAGAAGCAAATTTCATTCGATCCGGCTGAAATTTGGTACATGGTGTTAGTATATGTTCTTTAACAACCATGCAAAAATTGGTCCACATCGGTGCATAATTATATATAGCCCCCATATAAAGCGACAACCAGATTTGACCTCCGGAGCCTCTTGGAAGACCAAACTTCATCTGTTTCAGTTGATATTTGGTACATGGTGTTAATATATGGCCTCAAACACCCATGCAAAAATTGGTCGAAATAGGTCCATAATTATATGTAGCCCCCATATAAACCGATCCCTAGATTTGACCTCCGGAGCCCCTTGGAAGAGCAAAATTCATCCGATCCGGTTGAAATTTGGTACGTGATGTTAGTATATGGTATCCAACAACCATGCAGGAATTGGTTCATTGAGGTTCATTTTTATAGTTTGCCAAGGGTAGATTGGAATGTCTCGTAATAAATAAATCACATATTAGCATTAATGAAAAGTGAGGATTTTGAATACTTTAGACGGGGTTATAAATATATGTGAATGGTCGACTAAGCCTCATTCGCCTTTATGAAATAGTTTCGTTGGCTCAATTTTAATGAAACTTTTTTTGTGTGTAACGAAGTCAAAATCGTTGGATTGGGATGTGAAAGGACTTTGATGCGACGAGGTCCATTTTTTAAATTTTGCAGAGGGATATATAAAACTAAATCGACGGATATGCCTTATTTGTCTTCATACCTAAGAAGATTCCTACTGTTTCTATCTACTATATAAAGAAATTACCGGCAAAGAACCAGACTTTAAATAATTACTGGATTTCTATCAATTTCTGTATGACATCATGGTGATAAGATGGAAAGTTGAATTCGGTACACCCAAAAAATAGAATCTGTGAATTTGTTTGTGAACTGCCAAGACCCGTTTTATTTCAGAAGGTAGGTTCCGACTGTTCCTATCTATTAACTAGTTTAATCACAACGAATTGACTAGTTTTAAAATACCCCAATGACTTCTAATATCTGTAAGCGGATTAGACTTAAATTAAGGATCTAGGACTTATTTGGGACTCTACAAATGTCTCATTTACTCTAATACATATCAAGATTCCTATTGTTCCTATCTACTATCTAAAGAATGCATAGCTCAGGTAGTTATTGCATTCTTTTCGATTTTCTATTTACAGATTATTTATGTGGCTCGTAACTGCAAAGATGTCATTGTCTCTTCTTACCACTTTTCCAAAAATATTGGTCATTGGTGTGGTGATAATTTAGAGGAATATGTCGATGATTTCATCAACAATAAAGTGATTTATGGTCATTTTTGGACACGTGTTATGGAGTTTTGGAAAATGCGTGATGAGCCCAATATTCTGTTTGTTACCTATGAGGAAATGAAAAGGAATTTAAAAGGAGTTATCTCGAGGCTATGTGAATTTCTCGAAAGACCGCAATTATGTTGTGAAGATATGGAAAAATTACTCAAACATTTATCTTTTGAAAGTATGAGAGGTAATGTATCAGCTACAATAGATGGAGAGAATTTAAGAAGATTTTTAACCAGTTGATTTTTATACAGAAAATGATCAAGTAAATTTCACCAATTCAGCTAAAGAAGAAGACCCCAATAGTGTGACAACAGAATTTCAGTAAGTTCGATGAAATTAAACAAAACTGAGGGGTTACAACCATAATGACAAATGTTAATTGTGCAAAAACTTGAGATGATAGCCTCCATCAATTTTATTCTAACTGTTTTGTTTCTTCTTCTATTCCTCCACGAATCATTCCATAGTAAATTAGTCAACCCTTTATATTCTGCTCCACATAGAGCCGGATATGTTTCATTTACCTTTATACCCAGTGAAATTCCTACCGTCCCTATCTACTATCCCAAGTAACCACTGTCAGAGGAAAGGGGCTTAAATAATTAGTAGATGTACCAATTCCTACATAATAATATCAAGGGGATAATATTAAAAGTTCACTCCCAGGTGATTCACGAAATCAAATACGGGAAGTCATTTATAAAGGGGCTCTGAAAAAATATAACCCAAATTGTCTTGGGTTTGGAAAGGATAGATACCATTATCTTATTACAAATTTCATGTAGCTTAGATTGAATGTAAGGATATGACATCCTAATATAGGGGCTATAAATATATATTTGATTGGGTATATCTCACCATCAAATTAAACCAGATTTCTACCGATGGATTTAAGAAATTTGTAGATTTGGGTTTAAAAAATTAGTAGATGTATACCAATTTGTGTACAATATCTTCTCGAATACGATCAAAAGTTAACCCCCAAATCAAATCAGTGGAGTGATTTTTAAGGGGGCTTTGTTAATAATCCAAACCAGATTCCAACTGTTCCTATCTACTATTCCAAGAGGAAAAGGGTTAAAATAATTAGTAGATATACCAATTCCTGTATAATATGAAGGAGATAAGATGAACAGTTCATCCCCAGGTAACTCAAGAAATCAAATCCGTGGAGTGATTTCTAAGGGGGCTAAATTGTCTGTAGTAGCAGAAAATATATAAAAATGTCTCATAATAACTTTCAAGTAGTTTAGATGAAACGTCAGGATATAGGATTCTAATACGTATATATATTGTATAATAATGTATACAAATAATATGTAAAAATAAGTAAATTTATATATGATCGGATATGCCTGATTTGCCTTCATACCTAACGAGATTCCTATTGTCCCTATCTACTATCGAACTAAACCACAGCCAGAGGACCAGAGTTTAAATAACTATTGGATATGTATCAATGTTCATCTCTGAACATTCAATAAATCAAATCTGTGGATTGGTTTGGGAAGGATCTTTGATCCGCTAAGCCCGACATATTCTAGTAATTTAGTCACTCAGGGTGATTTAGCTACCCCTTATATTCTGTGTATTTCTATGAAATTCGTGCATTGTGGTTGGATCATCCTAATTAAAAAAATTGCATTACTGAATTCGGTCTTTTTTCCAGACTTATGAGGCGCGGTATTATTGGTTCCTTTAAAGATGAGATTACACCTGAATTACAAGCTAAAATCGACAATTGGTCAAGTAAATGTTTAGCTCAATATGGTATAACTGAAGGAGAACTATTTGGTAATTTTCAATAAAATATTGAATTTGTATATGTTTAGAAGAAAATATCGAAAATTTTGTTTGTTAGTTATGATATGATCTCTAGATTTTGTATTGATAATTTTTAGGGTGGAATTTTATTGTAAAAGTTGGAAATTTTTTTAAAAAATAAACCAAAGGAAAGGAGCAAAAATTTATGTTTTTTAATTTAAATAAAAAATTTTTTGGTATCATTTAAAATTTTAATTGATTAAATTTCAATCAATTTTGTTATTTGAAATATTTTGGTGATATTTTTTTTGTGAAGAATAAATATGAATTTGTTGTACATTCCATTTGCCGGGATCCTTCATAAATTAGTGGGATCCTTCATAAATGAAATTCTTTTGGACCAGCCTTAGAAAATTCTCTATTTGGCCGTTTAGTACCAACAATTAAATGGACAATTAAATGTCGCAAAATGAAAAGAAAATCCATAAAAAAAGTAGAAACACCAGTAAAACTAAAATTAAAAATTTTACGTAGAGGGAATTTAAACCTATGCCACACCCTCAAAAAAAAAAAAAACACACTTCTGTAACATATACCCCAAAAGTTATGTAAAGGTAAGTCTACAAAAAATTATGAATCGACATGGACTTTTGCACGGTACGTAGAGAGCCAAAATTGAAATATGGGGGTCGCTTATATGGGGACTATATAGAATTATGAACTTGATATGGACCAATTTTTGTGTGATTGAGGATCGATTTATCTGAGGGCTATATATCTTAAAACTTCTTAACATCGTTTTCTAAATTTTGAGTTAGTCCATAGGTGGTATATATTAGACAAAAAATTTATGCGTAATTAAGTCTACAAATAATTACGAATCGATATGGACTTTTTGCACGGTACGTAGAGAGCCAGAATTGAAATATGGGGGTCACTTATATGGGGGCTATATACAATTATGAACTTGATATGGGCCAATTTTTGTGTGATTGGAAATCGATTTATCTGAGGGATATATATATAACTATAGACCGATATGGACCTACTTAGGCATGGTTGTTAACGACCATATACTAGCACAATGTACCAAATTTCAACTCACTCGGATGAAATTTGCTCCTTCAAGAGGCTCCAAAACCAAATCTCGGGATCGGGTTATATGGCGCTATATATGATTATGGACTGATATGGACCACTTTTGGCATGGTTGTTAAATATCATATACGATCACCACGTACCAAATTTCAAGCAGATCGGATGAATTTTGCTTCTCCAAAAGGCACCGGATGTCAAGTCTGGGGATCGGTTTATATGGGAGCTATATAAAATTATGGGCAGATAGGAACCAATTCCTGCATGGCTGTTGGATACCATATACTAACATCACGTACCAAATTTCAACCGAATGGGAAGAATTTTGCTCTTCCAAGGGGCTCTGGAGGTCAAATCTGGGGATCAGTTTATATGGGGCCTATATATAATTATGGACCGATTTCGACCAATTTTTGCATGGGAGTTTGAGGCAAAATATTAACACCAGGTACCAAATTTCAACTGAATCGGATGAATTTTGGTCTTCCAAGAGGCTCCGGAGGTCAAATCTGGCTATCGGTTTATATGGGGGCTATATATAATTATGGACCGATGTGGACCAATTTTTGCATGGTTGTTAGAGGCCATATACTAACAGCATGTACCAAATTTCAGCCGGAGCGGATGAAATTTGCTTCTCTTAGAGGTCTCGCAAGCCAAATCGGGGGATCGGTTTATATGGGGGCTATATATAATTATGGACCGATGTAGACCAATTTTTGCATGGTTTTTAGAGGCCATATACTAACAACATGTACCAACTTTCAGCCGGATCGGATGAAATTTGCTTCTCTTAGAGGCCTCGCAAGCCAAATCGGGGGATCGGTTTATATGGGGGCTATATATAATTATGGACCGATGTGGACCAATTTTTGCATGGTTGTTAGAGGCCATATACTAACACCATGTACCAAATTTCAGCCGGATGGAATGAAATTTGCTTCTCTTAGAGGCCTCACAAGCCAAATCGGGGGATCGGTTTCAGCCGGATCGGATGAAATTTGCTTCTCTTAGAGGCCTCGCAAGCCAAGTTTGGGGGTCCGTTTATATGGGGGCTATACGTAAAAGTGGACCGATATGGCCCAATTGCAATACCATCCGACCTACATCAATAACAACTACTTGTGCAAAGTTTCAAGTCGATAGCTTGTTTCGTTCGGAAGTTAGCGTGATTTCAACAGACGGACGGACATGCTCAGATCGACTCAGAATTTCACCACGACCCAGAATATATATACTTTATGGGGTCTTAGAGCAATATTTCGATATGTTACAAACGGAATGACAAAGTTAATATACCCCCATCTATGGTGGAGGGTATAATAAAAAGTGAAATTGGTGAAAAAATATGGTTTAAAAATTCAAATGAACTTCCCATGCACAATTTCTAAAGCAATGAAAGGTTCCAAAACTGGGATACTACAGTAAAATTCATTGCAGAAAATCCTAATTTGCACTACTTCCGTATCACAATTTCAAACTACTTTTCTGGAAGCCCTGTCTTTGCTCGTATGCTTAAAACCATGATTTCCGCCCAATGACAAAACCATGTAAAATTCTATGATTTTGATCCGCGTTACGTCCTCATCTAAATAGATAATTTTCATTGTTTTTTTGTGATGCTTGAAACACCTTTTTTTGCTGGGCACTTATATGCCTGTTCGATAGCCCAGTGTTGAACATGTCCATATCGACTAATGGAAACTAAAATGTTGCAACCTCAAGTTGTATCGGTTGGTGTAGATAAGATCACAACCAACCCTTAGAATTATCAAAATTTTGATAAGATTCAAAAAAGCCTACTGAAGTCGAACAGACGTACTACCACATGAAAATGAAAGTCAGTTTATCAAAATACCTCAAGTGAATTAGTATACAAAGTACCGTAAAACGTTACCAATAAAAAAATAAATTAATAAAAAAAAAAAAAAAAAACAAACAAAAATCCAAAATGTTTATATCACGTCCTAAGCCCACCGTTGCATCCATCGGCCCTATGAAACAATATGCCACGAGGGGCGAAAATATTCCCCTTGAAAAAGATTGGCTGAATACATGGTGTACCCTACCACAAGCTTTCGATACAGTACTCGAAGAAATTCTGCAATATGAAATTCGAGAAGATGATGTCTTCGTGGTGACATTTATGAAATGTGGCACCACTTGGATGCAAGAGACAGCATGGCTATTAATGAATAATTTGGATTTTGAAAAATGTAAATCTGAACATATTTTGGATCGTAGCATTTTCATAGAGTAAGAGCCACTCTTTTATTTTGGTCATGAAAATAAATCCAAATTTATATAATTTATTTTTTTTTTGTGTGTTTTTATAGAAATCATGGTGTAATTAAGGGGGCTCCTAATGGTGTCGAATTAAGTCATAAGGTACCCAGTCCTCGCCTTATAAAATCCCATATGCCAGCTAGTCTATTGCCTTTGCAAGTTTGGCAAAGAAAACAAAAGGTATGTGGTCATAAGTTGTCAATATTTGATTCTTATTGAAAATTGTGTCAAAAGTTTATTTCTACAGAAAATTTTGTCCAAATTTTAATTGTAAAAAAATTTGTAATTTTGTAAAAAATTTATATCTTTAGAAAATTTTATTTTTATAGAAATTCTGTCAACATTTGATTTGTATTGAATATTTTGTCAAAATTTATTTATTTATTTCCATAGCAAATTTTGTTAAACTTTTATTTCTATAGAAAATTTGGGCAAAATTTTATTTTGTTGTTGTTTGATAGTTGACCTTTAAATTGTAAATTATATTTGTTTGTTTTGTTGAGTTTTTTATACCCACCATCATAGAATGGTGACGGGGGTATAATAAGTTTGTCATTCCGTTTGTAACACATCGAAATATCGATTTCCGACTATATAAAGTATATATATTCTTGATCAGGGAGAAATTTCTGTCTGTCTGTCTGTTGTAATCACGCTACAGTCTTCAATAGTGAAGCAATCGTGCTGAAATTTTGCACAAAATCGTCTTTTGTCTGCAGGCAGGTCAAGTTCGAAGATGGGCTATATCGCTCCAAGTTTTGATATAGTCCCATATAAACCGACCTCCCGATTTGGGGTCTTGGGCTTATATAAATCGTAGTTTTTATCCAATTTGCCTGAAATTTGAAATCTAGAGGTATTCTGTGTCCATAAAGAGGTGTGCCAAAAATGTTGAGTATCGGTCCATGTTTTGGTATAGCCCCATATAGACCGATCTCCCGATTTTATTCTTGGGCTTATAGAAGCCGCAGTTTTTATTCAATTTACCTGAAATTGGAAATCTAGAGATATTGTAGGACCACAAATACGTGTGCCAAAAATTGTGAGTATCGGTCCATATTTTGGTATAGCCCCCATATAGACCCATCTCCCGATTTTACTTCTTGGGCTTATAGAAACCGCAGTTTTTATTCAATTTACCTGAAATTGGAAATCTAGAGGTATTGTAGGACCACAAATACGTGTGCCAAAAATTGTGAGTATCGGTCCATGTTTTGGTATGGTCCCCATATAAAACGACCTCCCGATTTGGGGTCTTGGTCTTATAGAAACCGTAGTTTTTATCCAATTTGTCTGAAATTTGAAATCTAGAGGTATTTTAGGACCTTAAAGAGGTGTGCCGAAAATGGTGAGTATAGGTCCATGCTTTGGTATAGCCCCATATAGACCGAGCTCCCGATTTTACTTCTTGCGCTTATAGAAACTGTAGTTTTTATCCAATTTACCTGAAATTGGAAATCTAGAGATATTTGTGACCCATAAATAGGTGTACCAAAAATGGTAAGTATTTCCCCGATTTTACTCCTTGGGTTTCTAGAAACCGTTGTTTTTATCCGATTTGTCTGAAATTGTAAATATTCTGGTATTTTAGACTCACAAAATCGTGTATCGGATTAAGTTTTTATCGGTCCATTTGGTGATGCCTCCACTTCTTGAGGGTGTAGAAGGCGCACTGATCATGAAGATTGCTTGAAACTCTATCTAAAATTTCCAGATTTTACTTCTCAAGATGCTATTTTATAATTTTCTTGCACACTTACAAGAGATGTTAATGATTCCTCTTAAACTCAAACAAGAATGGTTCTTATAAATCCAGAATCTGATATAGTCTTCATACACGCAAAAAAAAAACGTTTGGAAAACGTGTACCGAAAACGTTTTTCTTTTGTTAGAGTTTTTTTAATTGCTTCGAAAATTTTAAACTTTTATCACCAAAAAAATTCTTTTGTTATAAATTTTTTATTTTGTCAATAAAAACAGTTATTTTTGAAACAACAACACAGTCCATTTCGTTTATATCAAACACTGTTCTTTTCTGACTTTAGGTCTTTAATAAGACATATTTTACAGTTTAACATTTAATATACTACAATGTAATGTTGAACATTTTTTCGGAATCTTCCGGACATATCTGGAATATATGTAAAAAAAAAAAACAAAAAAAAACTTTGGCCGAAGCAGGGATCGAACCCACGACCCTTGGCATGCAAGTCGGACGTAGCAACCACTGATCCACGGTGCCAAACTAAATATTTGTTTCTGTTAAATAAACTGTGTTTATTCGGTTCGTGGGCGCCGCAAGCTATGCTATATAAATATAACTTATATGGATATTTATCTATTGATGACCATAACAGGTACATAGCTCAGTGGTTAGTGTGTTGGCTTACAAAGTGCATGGTCTGCGGTTCGATTCTCAGTCCAGGCGAAAGTTAAAAAAATTTTATAAATGTATAAAATCGTATAATTTCATATACATTGTTGGTATTACAGGAAAAGGTGTTAAGAACTAAAAAACCTTGTGGATGTGAGAAAGATGTGAGGGAAAATACAATTAGCCAGAAAATTTTTTTTTTTTGAGTTAGTCTTTATGAAATTGTTTTTACATCCTGGAAAAGAATAAACGTTTATCACAAAAAGTATATACTTTTCTTCCAAATACACTTCCTTACAGCGAAAAGCAAATGAGAAACGAACTTTGTTTGTCCAAAATTTCGTTTGGGAGGAAAGAATTATTTTTTTGCGTGCATGTAAAATTTTTAAATTTATCTTCGGGAAGTGTATTGGTTGAACTGCTCTGAGTGATCTGTCCTCAAACCACCCTGACATTTCAAAGGAAACCCTAATATTTGATCCATGGTGGTGGGTATTTAAGATACGGCCCGGCCGAACTTATTGTTGTATATACACCCTCAAAAAAAATCGCTTCTTTAACATATGTTCCAAACATATTTTGCAGGAAGCACATATATTATTGGATACTGCCGAAACATTAATATGTTTGTTTTATGTGAACATATATCATATGTTTGGAAGCATTTTGAGCCCAAAAATATTATATGCTTGGAAGAATTTTTCCCAAAGACGATTGTGCTCATTGCCTAACATACTCGTAATTTTCACTTCCTCGAAATATTTTAGTTCTTGGCACCTTTTTCTGTAATACAAATAATGTTGAAGAAATTATTCACTTTTATACATTTTTTAAATTTTACCTTTCGCCTGCACGGAGAATCGAACCGAGGACTATACAGTTTGTAAGCCAACAAACTACCCACTGGACTACGTAGCTGTTATAGTCAACAGTAGATAATTATCGTTATAAGTTACACTTATATAGCATAGTTTGCAGCACCCACGAGCCCATGCAAACATAACATTATTTAACAGAAACATACATTTGTTTGCCACGTGGACTCTCCAGTCAACTCTCCCGGTTTCCATCTCTATTTCTTTCTCTATACTCTCTCTGCCGCTTTGAATAAAATATCACAACATATGTATGTTTAGTCGAAATTTGTAAATTTATATATGTTTGCATTCACACATATGATTTTTATGAAACATTCATGCCCCAAACATAATATATTCTAACATATTAACATAGATGTCCCAAACATTTAGTGTTAGTTTAGGAACACACCTTGTTTGCACTTAAATATATTGTGTTTTAAAATTGTGCCCGAAACACATTTTGTTTATATCGGAACATATGAAAAACATATTTTTCTAAGAGTGTACTTGTTATAGAAAATTTTGTCACAATTTTATTCTAATAGATACATTTGTCAACATTTTCTTCTACAGAAAATTTTGGCCAAATATTGTTTCTATGGGAAATTTTATCAAAATTTTATTTTTATAGAAAATTGTGAAAAATGTTTATTTCTTTAGAAAATTTTGTCAAAATTTTATTTCTATTGCAAATTTTCCTTTTTTTTAGAAAATTTTGTCAACATTTTAATTTTTTAGTAAATTGTATCAAAATTTTAATTTATAGAAAATTTTGCAAAAATTTTGAAAATTGTCTCAAAATTTTATTTCTATAGAAAATTTTGTCAAAATGTTACTTTTTTAGAAAATTGTATCAACATTTATTTCTATAGAAAATTTTGCTAAAATGCTGCAAGTAGAGGATGCTGATGAGGAATGTGGTAATTCCGAAACGTGCATCCATCCAACCATCTTGCAGTCTATAGGGCTTTACCCAAATAAATTTGACAAACATTCTTTTCCTCTGTTGGTTAAGCTACACTTGTAGTTTAATCAATGCATAGATTTAAGCTGAAATAAAAACAAGTATATACGGCCATAAGTTCGGCCAGGCCGAAGCTTATGTACCCTCCATCATGGATTGCGTAGAAACTTCTTCTAAACACTGCCATCCACAATCGAATTACTTAAGTTGCGGTAACGCTTGCCGATGGCAAGGTATCTTAAAACCTCCTAACACCATCTTCTAAATTGTATGTAGGTCCATACGTGGTATATATTAAATCAAAGAAGATCGATCCTATACGTATATAATTCAGTTTGACGAAGTAGACATAACATTTTGACAAAATTTTCTACAGAAATAAAATTTTAACAAAATTTTCTATAGAAATAAAATTTTCACAAAATTTTCTATAGAAATAAACTTTTGACAAAATTTTCTATAGAAATAAAATCTTGGTAGATTATTTTTGGCTCGAGTGGCAACCATGATTATGAAACGACTAAAATTTGAACAAAATTTTCTATAGAAATAAAATTTTGACAATGATGAAAATTTTATTATGAACCGAATAAAATTTTAACAAAATTTTCTCCAGAAATAAAATTTTGACAAAATTTTCTATAGAAATAAAATTTTGACAAAATTTTCTATAGAAATAAAATTTTGGTAGACTATTTTTGGCTCTAGTGGCAACCATGATTATGAACCGATATGGACCAATGTTTGTGTGATTGGACCAATTTTGGTATGGTTGTTAGCGACCATATACTAACACCACGTTCCTAATTTGAACCGGATCGGATGAATTTTGCTCCTCCAAGAGGCTCCGGAGGTCAAATCTGGAGGACGTTTTATATGAGGGATATATATAATTATGGACCGATATGGACCAATTCTGGCACGCTTGTTAAAGATCATATACTAACACCATGTTCCAAATTACAACCGGATTGGGTGAAATTTGCTTCTCTTGGAGACTTCGCACGCCAAATCTGGGGATCGGTTTATATGGGGGCTATATATAATTATGAACCGATGTGGACCAATTTTTGCATGGTTGTTGGAGACCATATACTAATATCATGTACCAAATTTTAGGCGGATCGGATGAAATTTGCTTCTCTTTGAGGCTCCGGAACCCAAATCTGGGGATCGGTTTATATGGGCGCTATATATAATTATGGACCGATGTGAACCAATTTTTGCACGGTTGTTAGAGACCATATACCAACACCATGTACCAAATTTCAGCCGGATCGGATGCAATTTGCTTCTCTTTGAAGCTTCGCAAGCCAAATCTGGGGATCGTTTTATATGGGGTCTATATATAATTATGGACCGACGTGGACCAATTTTTGCATGGTTGTTAGAGACAATATACCAACATCATGTACCAAGTTTCAGCCGGATCGGATGCAATTTGCTTCACTTTGAGGCTTCGCAAGCCAAATCTGGGGATCGGTTTATAGGGGGCTATATATAATTATAAACCGATGTGGACCAATTTTTGCACGATTGTTGGAGACCATATACCAACACCATGTACCAAATTTCAGCCGGATCGGATGAAATATGCTTCTCTTAGAGGCTCCACAAGCCAAATCTGAGGATCAGTTTATATGGGGGCTATATATAATTAAAGACCGATATGGACCAATTTATGCATGGTTGTTAGAGACCATATACTAACACCATGTACCAAATTTCAGCCGGATCGGATGAAATTTTCTTCTCTTTGAGGCTCCGCAAGCCAAATCTGGGGATCGGTTTATATGGGGGTTATATATAATTATGGACCGATGTGGACCAATTTTTTCATGGTTGTTAGAGACCATATACCAACACCATGTACCAAATTTCAGCCGGATCGGATGAAATTTGCTTCTCTTGTAGGCTCCGCAAGCCAAATCTGGGGATCGGTTTATATGGGGGTTATATATAATTATAGACCGATGTGGACCAATTTTTGCGTGGTTGTTAGAGACCATATACCAAATTTCAGCCGAATCGGATGAAATATGCTTCTGTTAGAGGCTCCACAAGCCAAATCTGAGGGTCCCTTTATATGGGGGCTATACGTAAAAGTGGACCGATATGACCCATTTTCAATACCATCCGACCTACATCGATAACAACTACTTGTGCCAAGTTTCAAGTCGATAGCTTGTTTTGTTCGGAAGTTAGCGTGATTTCAACAGACGGACGGACGGACATGCTTAGATCGACTCAGAATTTCACCACGACCCAGAATATATATACTTTATGGGGTCTTAGAGCAATATTTCGATGTGTTACAAACGGAATGACAAAGTTAATATACCCCCATCCTATGATGGAGGGTATAAAAACAACAACAACAAATTTTACTTCTATAAAAAATTTTGCTAAAATTTTATTTCTATTTTTCTCAAAATTTTATTTCTATAGAATATTTCTCGCATTTTTTTATAGAAAATTTTTCTCAAAATAGTGTTTTTATAGAAAATTTTATTTTATGTTTATAGAAAATTAAATTTTATTTTTATAGGAAATTTAACTTTTATAGAAAATTTAATTTTATTCCTATAGAAAGTTGTGTCAAAATTGTATTTTTATAGAAAGTGTTGCCAAACCTAAAGCCAAAGTTTATTCCAATAGAAAATTTTGTCAAAATTATATTTATGGAAAATTTTTAAAAATTTTATTTCTATAGAAAATTTTGTAAAAAAAATTATTTCTATAAAAAATATTGTCAAAATTGTATATCTATAAAAAATTTTATCAAAATTGTATTTCATATTCGTTATTTTGATCTCAGCTTAAAAACCATTGCGTTGACTAAACTACAAGAGTTCTTTTCCTCTGTTGGTTAAGCTACTCTTGTAGTGCAGCCACCGTGGTGCAATGGTTAGCATGCCCGCCTTGCATACACAAGGTCGTGGGTTCGATTCCTACTTCGACCGAACACCAACAAGTTTTTCAGCGGTGGATTATCCCACCTCAGTAATGCTGGTGACATTTCTGAGGGATTCAAAGCTTCTCTAAGTGGTTTCACTGCAATGTGGAACGCCGTTCGGACTCGGCTATAAAAAGGAGGTCCCTTGTCATTGAGCTTAACATGGAATCGGGCAGCACTCAGTGATAAGAGAGAAGTTCAACAATGTGGTATCACAATGGACTGAATAGTCTATGTGAGCCTGATACATCGGGCTGCCACCTAACCTAACCTAACCTAACCTACTCTTGTAGTTTAGTCATCGCTATGGTTTTTAAGATGAGTTCAACGAATATGAATTATTTCTATAGAAAAATTTTTCCAAATTTTATTTCTATAGAAAATTTTGTCATAGTTTTATTTCGATATAAAAATTTGTAAAAATTTTATTTCTATAGAAAATTTTAAAGAATTTTCTTTTTATGTTTTATCAAAATGTTATTTCTAAAAAATTTGGATTTTAATTCCATAGAAAATTTTGTCAAAATTTAATTTCTATGGAAAATTTTTGTCAAAATGTTATTCTTATAGAAAATTTTGCCAAAATTTTATTCTTATAGAAATTTCTCTCAAAATTTTATTTCTACTTCTTTACTTCTAATCAGATTTTTACTTTTATTTTTCCAGATCATTTATGTGGCTCGTAACTGCAAAGATGCTTTGATCTCCTCATATCATTTTGTAAAAAGTTTGAAATTTTGGCTCGGTGAGACTCTGGAGGAATATGTCAATGATTTCATCAATAGTGAGGTGAATTACTCCAGTTATTGGACACATACTGTGGATTTTTGGAGAATGCGTAATGAACCTAATATATTCTTTGTTACTTATGAGGAGATGAAAAGCAACTTACAAGGGGTCATTGAAAGGCTCTGTACATTTTTGGAAAGACCACAACTCACGCAAGATGAAATGAAGAAAATGTTGGATCACTTGTCATTCGATAGTATGAAGAGTAAGTTGAAAATTCGGGACAGTTTAAAGAGTAGTAAGATGGGATTACGAGTATATAAATCCGGTAAATCGGGCGATACATATACTATATGGGGAAATCTGGAGTGATGATATGATGAATTGCGATGATATTTCGCAAACTTAAATAGTTCTGGAAAAAAGAGCTTTTTTTGTCAAATTTGACAAAGATGGGCTTGTAAAAAAGCACATTATGACCCCATTTGCAGAAATCTGATGATACATATATATAGAAGCTATATCTAAATTTGATACGATTTTTTTTAAGTTCAAGTTTCTTGAATACGACTCAGGAAGGATTCGTCTAAGATATCTAATAAGAATTCAAAGTTTTTGTATTGAACACACAAAATTTTTTTTTGATTCAATCACGAAATTAATTGATCCAATTAATTTTTTAATTGAAATGTTTTCAATCGCAGAAATGATAGTATCAATTAAAAAATTAATTGATACTATTAATTTGTGTGATTGATTTTTGTTTCAATAAAAAAAATTGTTGATTCAACAATCAATTCAATTTTTAATTGAATATTTTTTAAAACTCAATTAAGATTTTAATTAGAAAAATTTTCGTGAAAATTTTTTCTGTGAAGATTTCAGAACCATTTCACTCAGCATATTTCAACCAAAAGTGGCTTAAATATGAGGTTCATTTCTACTGAACAATGACAAGGAAAATCTCCGTATCTCAATCCGTTTGACTTTTGCGCCTGAGGTATTTTGGAGAGTATGATCGATCAACTCAAGAGTATTTTCCCGATTTTACTCCGATTTAATTAGAAAAATGTTCGTGATTTTTTTTTTTTTTTTTTTTTTGGTGAAGATTTCAAAACCATTTCACTCAGCATACTTCAACCAAAAGTGGCTTAAAAATGAGGTTCATTTCTACTGAACGATGACAACGAAAATCTCCGTATCTCAATCCGTTTGACTTTTGCGCCTGAGGTATTTTGGAGAGTACGATCGATCACCTCAAGACGGCGCGGGAATGGGCCAAAATGCCGCAGAGCACCTATTGTTCAGCGAGTGATAGCTTTATCGACCATTTGAAGGTCATAATTCGTGCCAAAGGTATCCAATTCGAACAAATCGAAACTGGTTTTAAAATTTGATGTTTTTTCGGACATTTTGTGATTCTTAACATTAAATTAAAGAAAAAGCTTTACTTTGTTGCATTACATATGGGACACTCTGTATAACTAATTAATATAACCTATGGGTCATACTTTTTACGGTAGACGCTTACGAGTTTGAATTCCTCAGATTTGGCTTCTTGAGAGTTCTGGCAGACATTTTTCATAGTCAAATTGGGTATTTGAATTAACTTTTTTTATTTTTTAGAAAATGATAAAACCAATTTGACTTTGAATTTGAAAGATTGTATTTCAAATGTGGCAAATGATTTCCAGTAAGTTGTGATTGATTTTTTCCCCATAGATTAAAATGAATTTGTACTAATCCTGTCGTTTTTTTATACCCGTTTAGATTTATGCGTCGTGGCATTGTGGGATCTTTTAAAGATGAGCTAACTCCAGAACTGCAGATGAAAATTGACAATTGGTCAAAGGCATTTTTGGCTCAATATGACATAACCGAAGAAGATATTTTTGGTACTATTTAAGAAGAATGAAGCATAAATAAAGCCATTCACAAAGACTGTTATATTGAAAAATATCGTTTCTCTTATATAAATCCCAAAAATACTTTGAAGGAAGCACGTATATTTGTAGATACTGCCAAAATATTATAAAGTTATCATATAATATATTTGAAAGCACTATGACCCAAATAAGATTATATATTTGGCAACATCTACTACCAAAAGTTAAATTAAACAAGTGTGTACGGCCTTAAGTTCGGCCGTGCCGAATACCCACCACTAAGAACCAAATACACTGAAACTATCGAAAAATTTAACTTATTTTTATTGCAAAAAAATATTTGTTTGTAGTTAAATTTTATATATGTTTATACCCTTCACCACTACTGTGGTACAGGGTACACGCAAAGAAAAAAAACGTTTGGAAAACGTGTACCGAAAACGTTTTTCTTTTGTTAGAGTTTTTTGAATTGCTTCGAAAAGTATACACTTTTATCACCAAAAAAATTCGTTTGTTACACAATTTTTATTTTTTCAATAAAAAGAGTTATTTTTGAACCAACAACACAGTCCATTTCGTTTATATCAAACACTGTTCTTTTCTGACTTTAGGTCTTTAATAAGACACATTTTACAGTTCATAGTAAAAATTTAATATAGTAGAATGTAATGTTGAAAATTTTTTTCGGAATCTTCCGACCATATCTGGAATATATGTAAAAAAAAAAAAAAAAAAAAAACTTTGGTCGAAGCAGGGATCGAACCCACGACCCTTGGCATGCAAGTCCGACGTAGCAACCACTGCTCCACGGTCCCAAACTAAATGTATTTTTCTGTTAAATAAACTTTGTTTAATCGGCTCGTGGGCGCCGCAAGCTATGCTATATTAATATAACTTATATGGATAATTAGCTATTGATGACAATAACAGCTACGTAGCTCAGTGGATAGTGTGCTGCCTTACAAATTGCATGGTCCGCGGTTCGATTCTCAGTCCAGGCGAAAGGTAAAAAAAAATTTAAAAATTTATAAAATCGTATAATTTCTTCTACATTGTTTGTATTACAGAAAAAGGTGCTAAGTACTAAAAAACTTCGTGGAAGTGAGAAAGATGTGAGGGAAAATGCAATTAGCCAGAAAAAATTTTTTTTGAGTTAGTCTTTATGAAATTGCTTTTACATCCTGGAAAAGAATAAACGTTTATCACAAAAAGTATATACTTTTCTTCCAAATACACTTCCTTTCAACGAAAAGCAAATGAGAAACGAACTTTGTTTGTCTAAAATTTCGTTTGGGAGGAAAGAATTATTTTTTTGCGTGTATAATAAGTTTGTGCATTTGTATATAACGCCAAGAAATAATAGTCATAGACCCATCTTTTAGTATACCGATCGGCTTAGAATTAAATTCTGAGATGATTTAGCGATGTCCGTCTGTCTGTCTGTCTGTCCGTCCGTCTGTCTGTATATGTAATTTTGTGCACAAAGTACAAGTCGCAGTTTAAGCCCGATCGTCTTCAAATTTGACATAACGTCTTTCTTCGGTAGAAGACAATCGCTATTGATTTTGGAAAAAATCGGTTCAGATTTAGATATACACGCAAAAAAATAATTCTTTCCTCCCAAACGAAATTTTAGACAAACAAAGTTCGTTTCTCATTTGTTTTTCGCTGTAAGGAAGTGTATTTGGAAGAAAAGTATATACTTTTTGTGATAAACGTTTATTCTTTTCCAGAATGTAAAAACAATTTCATAAAGACAAACTCAAAAAAAAACATTGTTTTCTTGCTAATTGCATTTTCCTTCAGATCTTTCTCACATCCACGAGGTTTTTCAGGTTTAACACCTTTTCCTGTAATGCCAACAATGTGGAAGAAATTATACGATTTTATAAATTTTAAAATTTTTTTTACCTTTCGCCTGGACGGAGAATCGAACCGCGGACCATGCACTTTGTAAGCCAACACACTAACCACTGGGCTATGTACCTGTTATGGTCATCAATAGATAAATATCCATATAAGTTATATTTATATAGTATAGCTTGCGGCGCCCACGAACCCAATAAACAAAGTTTATTTAACAGAAACAAACATTTAGTTTGGCACCGTGGAGCAGTGGTTGCTACGTCCGACTTTCATGCCAAAGGTCGTGGGTTTGATCCCTGCTCGACCAAATTTTGTTTTGTTTTTTTTTTATACATATATTCCAGATAAGTTCGGAGGATTCCGAAAAAATGTTCAACATTACATTGTAGTATATTAAATTTTGAACTGTAAAATGTGTCTTATTAACGACCTAAAGTCAGAAAAGAACAGTGTTTGATATAAACGAAATGGACTGTGTTGTTATTTCAAAAATAACTTTTTTTTTTGAAAAAATAAAAAATTTGTAACAAACGAATTTTTTTGGCGATAAAAGTTTAAAATTTTCGAAGCAATTCAAAAAACTCTAACAAAAGAAAAACATTTTCGGTACACGTTTTCCAAACGTTTTTTTCTTTGCGGGTAGCTGCCATATATAGTTATTACCGATTTGATCATAATTCACGTATTTATGAACCGACGTTCTTCACATTTTGCACATCTGAATGTTTTGTTAGTCCCGTAAAAACTGCCAAATATCAGCTAAATCGGTTCAGATTTATATATAGCTCCCATATATATCTTTCGTCCGATTTGGACTTATATGGCCCCAAAAGCGAGAGTTTTGCCCTGATTTGCTTCAAATTTTGCACAACGAGTACGTTTAATAGTATCGTTAATTGTGCCAAATTAAGTTGAAATCGGTTCAGATTTAGATATAGCTCCCCTACATATCTTTCGTCCGATTTTGACTTATATGGCTTCAAAAGCCAGAGTTTTGACCTGAGTTGATTAAAATTTTGTACAAGGAGTACGTTTAATAGTATCGTTAATTGTGCCAAATTTAGTTGAAATCGGTTCAGATTTAGATATAGCTCCCATATATAGCTTTCGTCCGATTTGGATTTATATGGCCCCAAAAGCCAGAGTTTTGCCCTGATTTGCTTCAAATTTTGCACAACAAGTACGTTTAATAGTATCGTTAAGTGTGCTTAATTGGGTTAAAATCGGTTCCGATTTAGATAAGCTCCCATATATACCTTTCGTCCGATTTGGATTTATATGTCCTCAAAAGCCAGAGTTTTGCCCTGAGTTGCTTGAAATTTTGCACAAGGAGTACGTTTTATAGTATCATTAATTGTGCAAAATTTAGTTGAAGTCGGTTCAGATTTAGATATAACTCCCATATATATCATTCGCCCGATTTGGACTAATATGCCCACAGAGGCAAAAGTGTTACTCTGATTTACGTGAAATTTTGCAGAGGGAGTAGAAGTGAACTTGAAACTTTGCACAGGCAGTAGAATTAAGGTTCTGCATATGCGTGTTTATTTTGGTTGAAATCGGTTCAGATTTTGATATAGCTCCCATATATATCTTTCGCCCGATTTTCCGTCATATGACCACAGAGGTCAAAGTTGTTATCCGATTTACGTGAAATTTCGCACAGGGAGTAGATTCAACATAGTAACTATGCATGTGAAATTTGATTGCAACCGGTTCAGATTCCGATATAGATTCCATATATATGTTTTTCCTATTTAGGCAAAACTGGCCGAAATACCTACATTTTCCTTATCAAATCGCCACTGCCAAGTCGAAAACTTATCAAAATGACTCAAATTTTCCTATTACTGTATTACACATCTATCGACCGATAAATCATAAATACACTTTTGCGAAGTTGCCCCAAAATTGCTTCAGATTTAAATGTTTCCCATATTTATACCCTTCACCACCACTGTGGTACAGGGTATAAGTTTGTGCATTTGTATGTAACGCCAAGAAATAATTGTCATAGACCCATCTTTTAGTATACCGATCGGCTTAGAATTAAATTCAGAGTCGATTTAGCGATGTCCGTCTGTCTGTCTGTCTGTCCGTCCGTCCGTCTGTCTGTATATGTAATTTTGTGCATAATGTACAGCTCACAATTTAAGTCCGATCGTCGTCAAATTTGGCATAGGGCCGTTTCTTGGGACAGAGACAATCGCTATTGGTTTTGGAAAAAATCGGTTCAGATTTAGATATAGCTGCCATATATATTTATCCCCGATGTGGTCATAGTTAGCGTGTTTATCAACCGATGTTCTTCAAATTCAGTATATCCGAATATTTTGTGAGTCTCGAAAAACTTGCAAAATATCAGCCAAATCGGTTCAGATTAAGATATAGCTCCCATATATATCTTTCGTCCGATTTAGACTCATATGACCACAGAGGCCAAAGTTTACTACCGATATTCGTGAAATTTTGCACAGAGGGTAGTATTGACATTCTACCAATGCTTGGTAAATTTGATTGAAATCGGTTCAAATTTAGATATAAAGGGTGATTCTTTTGAGGTTAGGATTTTCATGCATTAGTATTTGACAGATCACGTGGGATTTCAGACATGGTGTCAAAGAGAAAGATGCTCAGTATGCTTTGACATTTCATCATGAATAGACTTACTAACGAGCCACAACGTCGAATTTTCAGTGAATGGGCCCTAGAAAAGTTGGCAGAAAATCCGCTTTTTTATCGACAAATTTTGTTCAGCGATGAGGCTCATTTCTGGTTGAATGGCTACGTAAATAAGCAAAATTGCCGCATTTGGAGTGAAGAGCAACCAGAAGCCGTTCAAGAACTGCCCATGCATCCCGAAAAATGCACTGTTTGGTGTGGTTTGTACGCTGGTGGAATCATTGGACCGTATTTTTTCAAAGATGCTGTTGGACGCAACGTTACGGTGAATGGCGATCGCTATCGTTCGATGCTAACAAACTTTTTGTTGCCAAAAATGGAAGAACTGAACTTGGTTGACATGTGGTTTCAACAAGATGGCGCTACATGCCACACAGCTGGCGATTCTATGGCCATTTTGAGGGAAAACTTCGGAGAACAATTCATCTCAAGAAATGGACCGGTAAGTTGGCCACCAAGATCATGCGATTTGACGCCTTTAGACTATTTTTTGTGGGGCTACGTCAAGTCTAAAGTCTACAGAAATAAGCCAGCAACTATTCCAGCTTTGGAAGACAACATTTCCGAAGAAATTCGGGCTATTCCGGCCGAAATGCTCGAAAAAGTTGCCCAAAATTGGACTTTCCGAATGGACCACCTAAGACGCAGCCGCGGTCAACATTTAAATGAAATTATCTTCAAAAAGTAAATGTCATGGACCAATCTAACGTTTCAAATAAAGAACCGATGAGATTTTGCAAATTTTATGCGTTTTTTTTTTTTTTAAAAGTTATCAAGCTCTTAACAAATCACCCTTTAGCTCCCATATATATCTTTCGTCCGATTTGAACTTATATGGCCACAAAAGCCAGAGTTTTGCCCTGACTTACTTCAAATTTTGCACAAGCGGTACTTTTAACGGTACTATTGTATGTGCCAAATATGGTCAAAATCGATTCAGATTTAGATATAGCTCCTATATATATATTTCATCCGATTTGAACTTATATAGCCTCGAAATCCAGGGTTTTACCGTGATTTGGTTCAAATTTCGCAAAAGGAGTACGTTTAGTAGTATATGTAATTGTGGCAAATTTGGTTGAAATCGGTTCAGATTTAGATATGGCTCCCATATATATCTCCCGTCCGATTTGCACTCATATGACCAGGGGGCCAAAGTTATACTCCCATTTACGTGAAATTTCGCATAGATAGCAGAATTATTATTCTAACTATGCATGTCAAATTTAGTCGAAATCGGTTCACATTATATATAGCTCACATATATACGTACACCAGAGTTGGGGAAATATGGTAGACTATTTCATATTTTAGACCCATTTTCAATGGGATTTTCTTCCAATTGACTGCATAGTTTCCACGTAGAATATATTTAATATGATATTTAAGTGTGCCAAGTTTTATCTAATTTGGTTCAGAATTAGATAAAGCCTCCATATATTCATTCTTCTGGTTTATACAAATATGGCTAAATTCACTTTACACAAAACTCATCCCCATTCCCCATATCTTAGTCATATCCTACACACTGTAATGCCAGACTTTCCACAGAACGGTTGAGTTTTAAATAAGGCTCCAAGTCGCCCGACTTGACCAAGTAATATATCACAACCCACACTTGACCACATATCTTGGCAAGATCTAACCAATATCCTTGTAAAATCGCCACTGCTGAGTAGCAAAAATTGTAAATATTACTCAAATTGTCCTATATCTCGAATACATAAGTATCGCCTGATAAATCGCAAATGCTCTTTTGTACAATTGCATCAAAATTTCTCTCGCTTCATATTTATGCCCTTCACCACTACTGAGGTACAGGGTATAATAAGTTTGTGCATTTGTATGTAACGCCAAGAAATAGTGGTCATAGACCCATCTTTTAGTGTACCGATCGGCTTAGAATTAAATTCTGAGTCGATTTAGCGATGTCCGTCTGTCTGTCTGTCTGTCTGTATATGTAATTTTGTGCACAAAGTACAGCTCGCAATTTAAGGCCGATCGTCCTCAAATTTGGCATAGGTCCGTTTCTTGGGACAGAGACAATCGCTATTGGTTTTGGAAAAAATCGGTTCAGATTTAGATATAGCTGCCATATATATTTATCCCCGATTTGGTCATAGTTAGCGTGTTTATCAACCAATTTTCTTGAAATACCGTACAAACAAATATTTTATGAATCTCGAGAATCTTGCAAAATATCAGCCAAATCGGTTCAGATTTAGATATAGCTCCCATATATATCTTTCGTCCGATTTAGACTCAAATGACCACAGAGGCCAAAGTTTACTACCGATCTTCGTGAAATTTTGCACAGAGGGTAGGATTGACATTCTACCAATGCTTGGTAAATTTGATTGAAATCGGTTCAAATTTAGATATAGCTCCCATATATATCTTTCGTCCGATTTGAACTGATATGGCCACAAAAGCCAGAGTTTTGGCGTGATTTGCTTCAAATTTTGCACAAGGGGTACGTTTAATAGTATCGTTAAGTGTGTCAAATTTTGTTAAAATCGGTTCAGATTTAGATATAGCTCCTATATATATATATCTTTCGCCCAATTTGGACTTATATGGTCTCAAAAGCCAGAGTTTTGCCCTGATTTACTTCAAATTTTGCACAAGCGGTACTTTTAACGATACTATTGTATGTGCCAAATATGGTCAAAATCGATTCAGATTTAGATATAGATCCCATATATATCAAAATCCAGGGTTTTGCCGTGATTTGCTTCAAATTTCGCGCAATGAGTGCGTTTAGTAGTATCGGTAATTGTGCCAAATTTGGTTTAAATCGGTTCAGATTTAGATATGGCTCCCATATATATCTTCCGTCCGATTTGCACTCATATGAACAGGGGGGCCAAAGTTATACTCCAATTTACGTGAAATTTCGCATAGATAGCAGAATTATTATTCTAACTATACATGTCAAATTTAATCAAAATCGCTCCCATATATACGTAAACCAGAGTTGGGGAAATATGGTAGACTGTTACACATTTTGGACGCATTTTCAATGGAAGTTTCCTCCAATTATAACTGGATAGCGTTAGCCGATTAAAATTTTAATTCTAGAGATTTTGTAGAAGTAAAAAAATTGTCTCCTTTATATAGCTTCCAGCAAATGTGAAGTAGTTGAGATGTAACACAAATTTTGGCCTACATAGGGGTGAAGGGTATAATATAGTCGGCCCCGCCCGACTTTAGACTTTACTTACTTGTTTTTACTATCATTGTGTTTCATCCCAGGGCGTTAGCCGATTTAAATTTTAATTGTAGAGTTTTTGTAGAAGTACAAAAAATTGTTTCCATTAAAAGTATTTGTATCTGGAAATACGAATTTAGTAAATCTATATCCTTAATTTGTGTATAATTTTTTCGCGTCTTTTAGTTCATTTAACTAACGTACGCAACAAATTATTAGAGTAAATGAAACTTTCTCCAAATATAATAAGTTCATGAACTAAAATATAGTTACATTGGCTTTAGTGAGTTCACTTTTTTTAGAGTGGTTTTCGCGACAATTACATGCTCTAGATAAGCATTCAATTGATATGGCCACCATGTCGAAATATGTTTTTTCTTCGATTCGACGTTGACTTCCAGATACCGCAATTTTTATACGATTTGCCTAAAATTTTAAATCTGGAGGTATTTTTGGTCCAATAAGACATATTCGGAATATTGTGCGCATCGGTCCATATTTCGGTTTAGCCTCCATGAGACTAAAGAAAGAGGAAAGTTTTCTTTACTGTAATAATGTTTTCGTATGTTAGTTAAATGAAGTAGAAAACAAGTGTATACAGAAGTAAGTTCGGCCAGGCCGAATCTTAAATACCCACCACCATGAATTAAATATAATAGTTTACTTTGAAAACTCTTCGTCGTAGCGGGTTACTTGCATTTAAGGAGGTTTGATGACAAATCATTTCCCAAGCAAATCAGTTCAACCAGTACGCTTCCCGAAGAAAAAATTTAAACATTTTACCTATGAAGACCAGATCAGATTCTGGATTTATGAGAACCAATTTTATTTGAGTTTTTGAGAAATCATAAACATATCGTGTATATGACGAAATAAAGCCTTGATTTGAAATCTTAAATCTGTAGATTTTTTTCTGCGTTATTTAAATGATTACGATGAGCAAAATCTGGAAATTTTACTTTCAGTTTCAAGCAATTTTTATGATCAGTGCGCCTGCTATACCCTGAAAGAAGTGTTTTCTTTTCTGAGGAACGAAATTTTAGACAAGCAAAGTTTTCTTTTGACACAAATTTTAGAGACAATCGTTGAATCGCTTATCAAAAATTCAAATTAGTTTACTCTAAACGAAAATACTTTATACGAAAGGGGAATTTCGTTTGTCTAAAATTTCATTCCGGAGGAAAATATTTTTTCTTTGGGTGTACCCTCAAGAAGTTAAATCGGTCTATATCGATGCCTTGCCAAATGGACCGGTAAAAATAAATGCGATACCGATTTTTGAGGGTCTAAAATTGCAGTATATTTCAATGTTTGTGCAAATCGAAAAAAAAAACTACGGTTTCTAGAAGCCCAAGGAGTTAAATCTGGATATCAGTTTATGTGGAGGCTATACTAAAACATGGGTCGAGATACACCATATTCGGCTGACCTATTCCGGGTCAGCCGGATTCCAGAAGTCCTAGAAATAAATTCGGGAGTTATGTCTATATGGGGGCTATACCAAAACATGGACCAATACTAACCACCTCGTAATGTTTCTCAAATTCCTCTAGAATTCCACTTTAAAACGAATTGGGCGAAAACTACGAATTCTAGAAGCTTAAGAAGTAAAATCGGGAGATCAGTCTATATAGGGGCTGAACCAAAACATGGACCGATACGGACTATTTTCGACACACCTCTTTATGGTCCTATGATACGTCTATATTTCTAATTTCCGGCAAATTGGATAAAAACTACGGATTCTAGAAGCCCAAGACATAAAGTCGGGAGATCGGTCTATATGGGAGCTACACCAAAATATGGACCAATAAGCACCATTTGCGACACACCTATCTGTGATCTTAAAATACATCTAGATTTTCAATTTCAAGCAAATCGGCTAGAAAATATAGTCTCTAGACGCCCAAGAAGTAAAATCGAGAAGTAAGTCTATATGGGTGTTATACCAAAAAATGGACCGATACGGCTCAATTTCGGCCCACATATTTGGGGTCCCAAAATACCTCTAGATTTCCAATTTCAGGCAAATCGGGTAACAAATATAGTTTATAGGAGTTCAAGAATAACAAGTATATACGGCCGTAAGTTAGGCCAGGCCGAAGCTTATGTACCCTCCACCATGGATTGCGTAGAAACTTCTACTGAAGCCGATGGCAAGGTATCTTACAACTTCCTAACACCGTAATATATACCACATAGTCCATACGTGGTATATATTAAACTAAACAAGGCCGATTAAATACGTATATAACTAAGTTCAAAGTTTCTATAGAAATAAAGTTTTGACAAAATAAAATTTTGACAACATTTTCTATAGAAGTAAAATTTTGACAAAATTTTCTATAGAAATAAAATTTGGAAAAAATTCTCGACAGAAATAAAATTTGGAAAAAATTCTCTATAGAAATAAAATGTTGACAAAATTCTCTATAGAAATAAAATGTTGACAAAATTTTCTATAGAAATAAAATTTTGACAATGTTTTCTATAAAAATAAAATTTTGGTAGATTATTTTTGGCTCGAGTGGCAACCATGAACCGATGAACCGATATGGACATATTTTTGTGTGATTGGGGATCGGCTATATATAACTATAGACCGATATGGACCAATTTTGGCATGGTTATTATCGGCCTTATACTAACACCACGTTGCAAATTTCAACCGGATCGGATGAATTTTGCTCCTCCAAGAGGCTTCGGAGATCAAATATGGGGAACGGTTTATATGTGGGCTATATATAATTATGGACCGATATGGACCAATTCTTGCGTGTTTGTTAGAGACCACATTCTAACACCACGTTGCAAATTTCAACCGGATCGGATGAATTTTGCTCCTCCAAGAGGCTTCGGAGATCAAATCTGGGGAACGGTTTATATGGGGGCTATATATAATTAAGGACCGATATGGACCAATTCTTGCATGTTTGTTAGATACCATATACTAACACCACGTACCTAATTTCAGCCGGATCGGATGAAATTTGCTTCTCTTAGAGGCTCCGCAAGCCAAATCGGGGGATCGATTTATATGGAGGCTATATATAATTATGGACCGATGTGGACCAATTTTTGCATGGTTGTTAGGGACCATATACTAACACCATGTACCAAATTTCAGCCGGATCGGATGAAATTTGCTTCTCTTAGAGCAATCGCAAGAAAAATTTTGGGGGTCCGTTTATATGGGGGCTATACGTTAAAGTGGACCGATATGAACCAATTTTTGCATGGTTGTTAGAGACCATATACTAACACCACGTACCAAATTTCAACCGGATCGGATGAATTTTGCTCTTCCAAGGGGCTCCGCAAGCCAAATCTGAGCGTCGGTTTATATGGGGGCTATACGTAAAAGTGGTCCGATATGGCCCATTTGCAATACCATCCGACCTACATCAATAACAAGTACTTGTGCCAAGTTTCAATTCGATATCTTGTTTCGTTTGGAAGTTAGCGTGATTTCAACAGACGGACGGACATGCTTAGATCGACTCAAAATTTCACCACGACCCAGAATATATATATATATATATATATATATATATATATATATATATATATATATATATATATATATATATATATATATATATATATATATATATATATATATATATATATATATACAAATATATATATATATATATATATATATATATATATATATATATATATATATATATATATATATATATATATATATATATATATATATATATATATATATATACAAATATATATATATATATATATATATATATATATATATATATATATATATATATATATATATATATATATATATATATATATATATATACAAATATATATATATATATATATATATATATATATATATATATATATATATATATATATATATATATATATATATATATATATATATATATATATATATATATATATATATATATATATATATATATATATATATATATATATATATATATATATATATATATATATATATATATATATATATATATATATATATATATATATATATATATATATATATATATTTGGTAATCTTGTTGTTATCCAATAAAAATCCCGCGGTTTTAGTTCTTAATTTCAATTCAATTTATTAATCTAAGTTAACTAAATAATATAAAAGGAGTAGTGTGGTTATACGACTTGTTCACTCGAGTGACAAAAGTAGAAGAAGGAATCATTATAGTAGCAAAAGTAAAAACAGTTATAAAACGGGTTATTGATGATAAAGATAAAATAGTAAAAATGAGATAAACTGATGACAGCTGGTTCGAAGTAGGCACAACAGGGTGCCACAGTACTCCCCTTCCAGATGAAAGCTACCGGAACCTTGCAGGAAAAGTGACACGTCTGCCACAACGAGTAGATTTCGTCGGTCCCATAAAGGAGCCTTTCGAAGAACCAGGTTGATTGTTTTCGGGGTTACTAGCTGGGTTGAGCGTTCCAGTGTATTGTTCTGACTCGTTAAGAGTTGAGTTAGAATCGGAATTCATGTTGTCATCGCTGGGGGTTTGCTCAATTTGAGGTGACACATCAGGCAGAATACGCACCGTTTCGAGGTCTGTGCAAAAAGCCGGTTTAAGACGGTCGATGCTAACGGACAATGGACGATCTCGTACTTTTACAGTGAAAAACTTGTTTCTTTTTTGAATGACTGGAAATGGTCCATCGTATGGATGCGTGAGTGACGGGCGTATGGAATCGTTACGGATGAAAACGTGGGACGCTGCATGTAGGGATTTGCTTATAAAAGTGTTGGCTTCGCTGTGGTTGCTGGTGTCGGTCGGTCGTAAACGTTGCATTGCCATTCGAAATTGCGACACACTCTCGGATGTGGCTTCTGACTTTTTTGTTGATTCGAAAAACTCGCCGGGTATACGTAAGGTTGTTCCATAAACGAGTTCAGCTGGTGACGAATTTACGTCAGGTTTAAAAACTACTCTGAGGCCAAGCAAAATCGATGGTAGGTGATGTACCCATTTCGTAATATCGTGACACAATATCGCAGACTTGAAAACGCGGTGCCACCTTTCAACAATACCATTCGACTGGGGATGGTATGGAGTCGTTCGATGGTGTGTCGCTCAAATCGTCGATACGAGCTCAGCAAACACGGCTGACTCGAACTGTCTGCCACGGTCAGACGTTATTTTAGCTGGAACACCAAACCTAGCTATCCAATGGAACAAAATCGCCTTAGCTACCGTCTCTGCAGCCATGTCAGGAATCGGGACAGCCTCTGGCCAACGAGTATACCTGTCGATTATTGTAAGGCAGTATCTTTGGCCCTCACATAAAGGAAAGGGACCAACTATATCAATATTTATGTGCGAAAATCTTTCTTTCGGGGGCTCGTAAGACCCCAAAGGTGATCGTGTGTGACGTTGGACTTTTGCACGCTGACAGGAAACACAATTTTGAACGAAGTTTGCTGTGTCCTTTCTGATCGACGGCCAAACAAAACGTTTTGTAACTAATTTGATTGTAGCACGTACTCCAGGATGGGCCAAATCATGAACGATTCCCAGCAACTGTTTTCGAAATTCCCTGGGTATGAAAGGACGAACGGTACTTGTGGACGTGTCGCAAAGCAATTCAAGATCACATCCTGAAATTTGAAAAGATTTTAGTACAAGTGAATTAGTTATAATACCTGATTTTAATTGTTGGAGCTCGACATCAACTTGTTGGGCTTGAGCAATTTTTTGGTAGTCGACTGCTAGATTTGCGGCTGCAATTCTAGAGAGGAAATCAGCAGTCACGTTTTCAGCGCCAGGAGTGTATCTTATGTCCGTTGTGAACTGCCCAATGAAATCTAATTGGCGGGCCCTCCTTGGAGATGCTTTCTCCGATTTCTGACGAAAAGCGAACGTTAACGGCCGATGATCCGTGACGACGTAGCATCTTCTCCCCTCAAGCAAATACTGGAAGTGATAAACACCCTGGTAAATGGCTGTTAACTCACGGTCGTAGGTACTGTAGTTTCGCTGTGTGTTTGTAAATTTTTTGGAATAAAATCCAAGTGGTTGCAAGGCTCCATCTACACACTGATGCAGGGCGGCTCCGACAGCAATATCTGATGCATCGACATACAGAGCTAAATCCGCGTCTTTGGCTGGGTGGGCCAATGCCACAGCATTTATTAATTCTGACTTACACTGTTCGAAACAAGCCTCAGTTTCAGCTGTCCACAAAATCGGTGTTGTATCGTTTTTGGAATTTCCTTTTATGAGATTCTGGAGCCTCGATTGATTTTCAACGGCGTGTGGCAAGAATTTTCTGTAGAAATTTATTATGCCAATAAATATTTTCAATTCTTTAGCCAATTGAGGTTTGGGAAAATTACGAATCACGGAAACTTTTTCCGGAAGTGGCCGAATTCCGTCTGCCGTAACAAGATGTCCCAGGAAAGTTATTTCCGATCTCCCAAATTCACACTTAGCACGGTTTATCGCCAGATTATTTTCTCGTAAACGCCGGAAAACTTTCCTAAGGTCGCTTTTATGCTGCTCGACACTATGGGACGCTATGAAAATATCATCGATGTACGGGAAAGCGCAGTCAATGCCACGCAGAACTTCGTTTATCAGCCGCTGGAATGTCTGCGCGGCATTGCGTAACCCAAACGTCATATATTTAAACTCATAGAGCCCAAAAGGTGTTGTTATGGCAGTTTTGCTGACGTCATCTGGGTGTATCGGGACTTGATGGTAAGCTCTTTGAAGGTCAATTTTTGAAAAGATCCTCTTACCCTTGATATTGCTGGTAAAATCTGTAAGGTATGGCAGCGGGTATCGGTCTGGTATGGTCTGTGCGTTTAGGGCCCGGTAGTCCCCACATGGTCTCCACGTTCCATTACTTTTACGTACCATGTGCAGTGGACTCGACCAATTGCTGCTAGACGGCTGGCAAATACCTGATTTAATTAAGAAGTCAAATTCAACTCGCGCCGCCGCCAGCTTCTCAGGCGACAAACGTCGCGGCCGGGAGAAAACTGGTTGCCCCGTCGTGTCAATTCGATGGAAAGTTGATGATTTTGTTACCGTGCCAGGTGCTGCCAATTTGGTTATGTCGACAAACTCGTTGACTATGTCGTCGAATGGGTTGTACGAGTGAACCTCAGCGGCATAAATCTTCTCCTGCGTCGTCGGTCGCAGCATTAAGCTCTGACGTTCTGTGGATTAGACGGTTTCGCGGTAGATCGATCAAAAGGTCGAAATGTCGGATAAAGTCAGCACCAATGATTGGACTAGACACATCGGCAACCACAAAAGACCAATCAAAAACGTATTTGAGTCCTAAATCGACCTTTATGCGCCTTTCTCCAAACACTTTAATTGGGGATCTATTTGCGGCATACAGTTGAGTCACAGTTGGCTTCATGGTGTCGTTCTTTGCAGTGAGAGGAAGGACAGACACGTCCGCACCTGTATCAACTAAAAACATTTTATTTGAAACACGATCTCTCACCTGCAAGCGAAATATTTTGCGTTTCGTGCTCGAATCTTCGCTACAATTCGACACGCGCACCTGGCTTCATGCTGTTGAACCTTCTGCGCCATTCGATACAGCGTTTACCTTGCGATCCTTATGGCGACACGGGCTTCTACATCTACGAGCGCTGCGACCATGGCGTTGATGATACCAGCACTCAGCATCGGTTGGAGAATTTCGGATTTGTCGGGATTCGTTTCCTGAGGATTTGTATCGCGTACGGCTTTGAGCGGCACGGTTGCGGGAACGAGAGCGGGTAGTCAACTTTTCAAAACGCTTATTCAGGCTTGCTATCTCCGCCCGGATCTCCTCCATGGGATCATGACTACTGCTTGAAACAGCACGGATGTGACTGGTAGAAACTGCATCCACTATAGAATCAGCAATTTTCGTAAACTCTGACGCGGGGCCAGTGGATGCAGCTACTACGGGCTGAACTACGTCTGGCAATCGCTTAATCCAAAGACTTTTTAATGCGGCTTCGCCTAATGTCGTTCCGGCTACCCTTTTCATTTCGTGATATAGTTCAGATGGCTTACGATCACCCAGTGGCAACTCAGATAGGAGACGGTTTAACCTGCGCTGTTCGCTGTCGGCAAAATGCTCAATTATTTTGGACCGAATGTATTCGTATCTTTCCACTTGTGGCATGGCCGCAATTACATCTGTGAGCTGGGAAATTACACTGGGGTCCAATGCCGCCAAAACTGTCGCAGTCTTTTGCCGATCAGCAGAAATTCCCGAGGCGGTGAACCAAAAATCCATCGTGACGAACCAGGACTCTATGTTGGAACTGGACAAAACCGGCAATGGAAGACGTGCATAAACAACAGAAACGTTTGCAGTTTCCTGAGCACTTTGGTCTTCTCCCAATTTCTGGGCGTCACTCTCGTCGATCATTTTGAGGTTATGCAGCGCACCAATTAAAAACGTGGAAAGGCTTCAACTTGTACTTGATCGAATATATTTGATGCCGCTGTATGCCACACTTACCCAAGCGTGGAATTGAAATAAAAAATTACGATTCAGAAACACTTTAAAAAATCTTCGCCGTACCACGGGATCACGTCGGGGTCACCACTTTGGTAATCTTGTTGTTATCCAATAAAAATCCCGCGGTTTTAGTTCTTAATTTCAATTCAATTTATTAATCTAAGTTAACTAAATAATATAAAAGGAGTAGTGTGGTTATACGACTTGTTCACTCGAGTGACAAAAGTAGAAGAAGGAATCATTATAGTAGCAAAAGTAAAAACAGTTATAAAACGGGTTATTGATGATAAAGATAAAATAGTAAAAATGAGATAAACTGATGACAGCTGGTTCGAAGTAGGCACAACAGGGTGCCACATATATATATATATACAAACGGAATGACAAAGTGGAGGGTATAAAAAACAAGTATATACAGCAATAAGCTCGGCCAAACCGAATCTCAAAACCACTATGAATCAAATATAATAGTTCCCTTTGAAAATTTCAGGGGGTTTGATGACAGATATTCTCCCAAGCAGATCAGTTCAACCAGTACGCTTTCCGAAGATAGAATAAACAAGTAAGGAAAGTCTAAAGTCGGGCGGGGCCGACTATATTATACCCTGCACCACTTTGTAGATCTAAATTTTCGATACCATATCACATCCGTCAAATGTGTTGGGGGCTATATATAAAGTTTTTCCCAAATACATACATTTAAATATCACTCGATCTGGAAGAATTTGATAGACTTCTACAAAATCTATAGACTCAAAATATAAGTCGGCTAATGCACTAGGGTGGAACACAATGTTAGTAAAAAAATATGGGAAACGTTTAAATCTGAAGCAATTTTAAGGAAACTTCGAAAAAGTTTATTTATGATTTATCGCTCGATATATGTGTATTAGAAGTTTAGGAAAATTAGAGTCATTTTTACAACTTTTCGACTAAGCAGTGGCGGTTTTACAAGGAAAATGTTGGTATTTTGACCATTTTTGTCGAAATCAGAAAAACATATATATGGGAGCTATATCTAAATCTGAACCGATTTCAACCAAATTTGGCACGCATAGCTACAATGCTAATTCTACTCTTTGTGCAAAATTTCAACTAAATCTGAGCAAAAAATTGGCCTCTGTGGTCATATGAGTGTAAATCGGGCGAAAGCTATATATGGGAGCTATATCTAAATCTGAACCGATTTCAAAAAAATTTGGCACGCATAGCTACAATGCTAATTATACTCCCTGTGGAAAATTTCAACGAAATCGGAGCAAAAAATTGGCCTCTGTGGTCATTTGAGTGTAAATCGGGCGTAAGCTATATATGGGAGCTATATCTAAATCTGAACCGATTTCAACCAAATGTGACACGCATAGCTACAATGTTAATTCTACTCCCTGTGCAAAATTTTAACTAAATCGGAGCAAAAAATTGGCCTCTGTGATCATATGAGTGTAAATCGGGCGAAAGCTATATATGGGAGCTATATCTAAATCTGAACCGATTTCAACCAAATTTGGCACGCATAGCTATAATGCTAACTCTACTCCCTGTGCAAAATTTCAACTCAATCGGAGTTAAAAATTGGCCTCTGTGGTCATATGAGTGTAAATCGGGCGAAAGGTATATATGGGAGATATATCTAAATCTGAACCGATTTCAACCAAATTTGACACGCATGGCTACAATGCTAATTCTACTCCCTGCGCAAAATTTCAACTAAATCGGAGTTAAAAATTGGCCTCTGTGGTCATATGAGTGTAAATCGGGCGAAAGCTATATATGGGAGCTATATCTAAATCTGAACCGATTTTGCTGATATTTCGCAAGTTTTTCGAGACTCATAAAATATACGGATGTACGGAATTTGAGGAAGATCGGTTGATATACACGCCAATTATGACCAGATCGGTGAAAAATATATATGGCAGCTATATCTAAATCTGAACTGATTTTTTCAAAATCAATAGGGATCGTCTTTGAGCCGAAACAGGACCCTATATCAAATTTTAGGACAATCGGACTAAAACTGCGAGCTGTACTTTGCACACAAAAATACATCAACAGACAGACAGACGGACAGACAGACGGACATCGCTAAATCGACTCAGAATTTAATTCTAAGACGATCGGTATACTAAACGGTGGGTCTCAGACTTTTCCTTCTTGGCGTTACATACAAATGCACAAACTTATTATACCCTGTACCACAGTAGTGGTGAAGGGTATAAAAAGCCCAAAAGTAAAATCGGGAGGTCGGTTTATTTTCGGCGGACCTCATTATGGTCGTAAAATACCTCTAGATTTCCAATCGCAGGCAAATTAGATGGAAACTATGGTTTTTATAAGCCCATGACCCCAAATCGGGAGGTCGGTTTATATGGGGTCTATATCAGTATCAGACAAAAGACAAGTTTGTGCGATGTTTCGTAGTGTTACAAACGGAATGACAAACTTATTATACCCCCATCTCCATTCTGTGGTGGTGGGTATAAAAAACGGGAATAACTTATATACAAATAAAGCATAAAACTATAATAAATTCATACGTCTCACAAACTAAATCATTATTTCTTTAAATTTGTAAATTTTACTACAAATGCGCTCCAATTTTTGTCCTTCAAACTACAAAATTTTCTTGAGCAAGTGAAAAAAAATTAATTATCTCTCATAAATTTTCTTGAATTTGTCGAAAAATATTTACATATTTTTGTGAAGTTGGCATAACATATGCGTTTATAATACAGTTTAGTTAAAATTTTCTAAAATTATCTAAATTTTCTTAATTTGTTTAGTAAATGATTAGTCTCTAGAAAACGCTATAGACCACAAATATTTTACCAGGGAATAATAATAATCAGCTTTTGAGTAAATATCAATTTGCCAAACATTTAATATAAGTCTCTGTTTGGCACTGGCTTTGTTTGTTTGTTACCCTTGATATTAGTCAAATTGGATATATGGATTTAGGTCACTTTCATTTATTAGTGATAACAATTTTGTGAACTCTGATCAACAGGTATAAAATAACAATGTAATAATCATAAAAGAAGTTTTTATTTAAAAACGACAACAACAACAACAACAACAACACTGAATAAATGTATACAAAAATAAAAGAAAACAAAATTCTAAAAATAATTGTCATCCCTACCCCCATATTTCATATGCAGGCAAATGATAAGTGTAATTATTCGTAAGTGATAATTTCACTTTATTAAAATGTAAGTCAATGTAATTTGAAATCAACAGTTTCAAGTGGAAAGGCAATAAGGCGTGTTCTCAAAAATTTATAACAGAGATTAAAAAAAAAAACGAAAATTTAATTTCTCTAAAATAAATTTAATTAATAAAAACAAAATAATCATAATGTTTAATACCCGCCAGTTTACTAGAGAAATTTCCAAAGATCGTATGATTCTTCCCTTAAAGGAATACTCAGCATCAGGGCAAAATATTCCTTTAAAGAAAAATTGGCATGACTCATGGTGTACTTTACCCAAGGGTTTTGATAATGTCATCCCAGAAATATTGAATTATCCAGTTAAAAAGGATGATGTCTATATAGTGACCTACATCAAAAGTGGTACCACCTGGATGCAAGAAACTGCGTGGCTCTTGTTGAATAATTTGGATTTGGAGAAATGTAGAAATTTGCCACAAATGGAACGATCGCCATTTTTAGAGTAAGTAAAAACCAAATACAAAAAACATGTATATACACTGAAAAAAGCATACTCCGTTCCAAAGATCTCATTGGAGAATTTAAGACACAATTCTCTTTTAAACTTGAGTTTTGCGTACTTGTTTCTAGAAAACAAATTTAAATTTTTTCGTTTTTCCGGCGTTTTTTCTTCATATAAAAGTTATTTAAAAATTGCGTTAACGACAAACTAAATGTCCACATTCAGACTTGACTTTAAGTATAAATTATGCTTTGTTTCACGTAAAAAACTTCATTAGTGTAAAGTGTTGAAAAACATATTAAACGCTGTTTTGCTTTGTTGCCAAGATACAACAAGTATATACGGCCGTAATTCGGCAAGGCCGAATCTTATGTATCCTCCACCATGGATTGCGTAGAAACTTCTACGAAAGACTGTCATCCACAATGAGTTTCGTCTTTGTTTTCAGTGACTCCTCAACTAAGGTCTTAACGGCACATGGAGGCATCTCCCTGTCATGTCCCATATAGACCGAAGATACCCAATATTTGCATTTGGCTATTTCTAAACTGGCAACGAGTGTCTGTATTGCACAATGAAGGAAGCAGAAACAAGTTAAGCTCGTTTTTAGCAATTATGCAGGCTCGAAATACATCATTGTTTGATCCCCGGAGTACTTAATTCACATATTTTGTTTCTATAAACATATGGTTCTTGAATAAGAACTATGTCTATGTCCCCTTTCATCAGGAGAACTTTTAAAGCAGCACATGCAGCCTTACAATGATGAAGATTTATCTGGAGGATCCGTAGGACTATCGAGATTTTCAACAACCGTTACATCAGCCGCTTCAATCGAGTCATCAAGAATGTCCTCTTCAGAGATATCGGTGACTCTCGCAATAACCATAGGTTAAACTTTGTTGAGTTCTGAGGCAGTAGAAGCCTCCTCACGCATACGGTATCTATCCATGTCTTCAACTTTGGTATCTCCCTCGACTTCGCAAGAGGATCCGCTTACTTCTGATTCAGACAGAGGCTTGTCCATTTTTGAATCCTTTAGCTGATCGTTTTTATACACCTTCATTTGGATATAATGAAAGCCATAACATACACGGCCCTGAGACTTTGCTAGATGTGGCAAAGACTAAGTGTTCAATATAAACACTGCATGCCGTCTAGGTCCATCCACTTCATCCAAACGGCCAACCTTCCAATCAGCTGTTGGAAGATCTGGATTGCATTGTTTCAGTCTATTTAAAATAGATTCAGGGTCAGAAGGGTTTGCAGGTATCCACGCATGTGCTCTAGGTCTAGCCGGTATGTCTTTCTTCTCGACTAACTCTAGAGCAGCTCCTTCCCAAACTTCACCAATTAGTATCAGATCAGCTTTAAAACATTCTATAGACCTCTGGTCCTCAAATGCGACTAGCTTAAATCGTCCTTGATACCAACCAGCCTCTTGGTGTCGAGGATTTGGGCCGGGAAATTTTTCCAGCACCTGTGAGTAGACGCCAGAAAAAACATTCTCAATTTCCCCCCATTTTTCTTTAGAACCATACCGTCCAATGTTCCTTTATTTACGATAGCCATCACAAGGCTGTCTTTAGCAACTGAGGCAAACGATCGTTGATCCCTTTTGGAGGATGGCAGCTCATCAGGTGATCGTTCCCTTTTTCCAGCCTCAAGTATTCCTTGAGCCCATTTTAAGAAATCGCTTTGTTTAGCCGACAACGTGCTTGGGTCGACTGATCCTAATTTTTTTTGTGATAAACAAAGAATTTCTGCGTTCCTTGAATCTCTTTCGTGAGGGATTACCTCCTTTTGATGCCGTTTCCTTGGAAAAGGTTCGACTTGTCAAATTGTCGCCACCTGTCGACCCGTCTACAGGTCGACTAATTGGGCCTAACTCTTGCTCATTGCCCAAATTTATAATTCCAGTCGATACCCGTCCACTGGGCCCTGAAGTTAACAACGCAGTGGATGTCTTTGAATTTCTCTGCATGGTGGCCTAATATCCCACCACACTTGAAATTCGTAGTAGGTACTTATTACGATGATTTTATCCGCTATTAAAAAAACACGTCCGTTCCGTTCGGACTTATATCGATAGATAGAGACCACTTTTTGCATAGTTTTTAGAGACCATATACTAACACCATGTACCAAATTTCAACAGGATCGGATGAATTTTACTCCTCCAAGAGGCTCCGCAATGCAAATCTAGGGGTCGGTTTATGTGGGGGCAATACATGAAAGTGGTACGATATGGCCCATTTGCAATATCTTCCGACCTACATCAATAACAACTACTTGTACCAAGTTTCAAGTCAATAGCTTGTCTAGTTCGGAAGTTAGCGTGATTTCAACAGACGGACGGACATGCTTAGATTGACTCAGAATTTCACCACGACCAAGAATATATATAATTTATGGGGTCTTAGAGCAATATTTCGATGTGTTACAAACGGAATGACAAAGTTAATATACCCCATCATATGGCAGAGGGTATAAAAAGGCCGACTAAATACGTATATAATTAAGTTTAAAGTTTCTATAGAAATAAAATTTTGACAAAATTTTCTATAAAAATAAAATTTTGGTAGATTATTTTTGGCTCGAGTGCCAACCATGATTATGAACCGATATGGACCAATTTTTGTGTGATTGGGGATCGGCTATATATAACTATAGACCGATATGGACCAATTGTGGCATGGTTATTAGCGGCCATATACTAGCAGCACGTACCAAATTTCAACCAGATCGGATGAAATTTGCTTCTCTTAGAGGATCCGCAAACCAAATCAGGGGATCGGTTTATATGGAGGCTATATATAATTATGAACCGATATGGACCAATTTTTGCATGATTGTTAGAGACCGGATCGGATGAATTTTGCTCCTCTAAGAGACTTCGTAGTTCTCCGTAATGAAATATGCTACTCTTATAGGCTCCACAAGCCAAATCTGGGGGTCCGTTTATATGGTGGCTATACTTAAAAGTGGACCGATATGGCCAATTTGCAATACCATCCGACCTACATCAATAACAACTACTTGTGCCAAGTTTGAAGTCGATAGCTTGTTTCGTTCGGAAGTTAGCGTGATTTCAACAAACGGACGGACGGACATGCTTAGATCGACTCAGAATTTCACCACGACCCAGAATATATATACTTTATGGGGTCTTAGAGCAATATTTCGATGTGTTACAGACGGAATAACAAAGTTAATTTACCACCCATCCTATGATGGAGGGTATAAAAACATTGTAAGTCCCCATCTAAAAGAATTGTATATTGTAAGCTCCCTAAAATCTTAAAGAATAAATTTTAACCATACTAGCAAGAATGAACTACGTCATGCGAAAATTGAACTGACTTGTACTCCACACTTTAAGATTACCACAAAACATTGTTAACACAAGGAATCTTAATGCCGTGTTGTAGTTTTTAACAGCATTTCACGAAATTACACTCTCTCGTTGAAGAACAAATTGAACTAAAAGTAAAGAAAATTAACTCATTGGCGCTCAATCATGATCATTTTAATCATACCGTAGTTCACTTTTACTATTTTTGGGAATCGTACAAAATTTTTCTTCTTCTTCGTTATGTCATATTGAACTTCTGTGCAAGGTCATTGAACTTTATATCGACGTTTAGTTCATAAAATGTTCGAGACAAATTAAAAGAAAACAAGTATATACGGCCGTAAGTTCGGCCAGGCCGAAGCTTATGTACCCTCCATCATGGATTGCGTAGAAACTTCTTCTAAACACTGCCATCCACAATCGAATTACTTAAGTTGCGGTAACGCTTGCCGATGGCAAGGTATCTTAAAACCTCCTAACACCATCTTCTAAATTGTATGTAAGTCCATACGTGGTATATATTAAATCAAAAAAGATCTATCCAATACATATATAATTCAGTTTGACAAAGTAGACATAAAATTTTGACAAAATTTTCTACAGAAATAAAATTTTAACAAAATTTTCTATAGAAATAAAATTTTTACAAAATTTTCTATAGAAATAAAAATGTTGACAAAATTTTCTATAGAAAGAAAATTTTGACAAACATTTCTACAGAAATAAAATTTTAACAAAATTTTCTATAGATATAAACTTTTGACAAAACTTTCTATAGAAATAAAATCTTGGTAGACTATTTTTGGCTCGAGTGGCAACCACGATTATGAACCGAATAAAATTTTAACAAAATTTTCTATAGAAATAAAATTTTGACAAAATTTTCTATAGAAATAAAATTTTGACAATGATGAAAATTGTATTATTAACCGAATAAAATTTTAACAAAATTTTCTCTAGAAATAAAATTTTGGTAGATTATTTTTGGCTCTAGTGGCAACCATGATTATGAACCTATATGGACCAATATTTGTGTGATTGGACCAATTTTGGTATGGTTGTTAGCGACCGTATACTAACACCACGTTCCTAATTTGAACCGGATCGGATGAATTTTGCTCCTCCAAGAGGCTCCAGAGGTCAAATCTGGAGAACGTTTTATATGGGGGCTATATATAATTATGGACCGATATGGACCAATTCTGCCACGGTTGTTAAAGATCATATACTAACACCATGTTCCAAATTACAACCGGATTTGATGACATTTGCTTCTCTTTGAGGCTTCGCAAGCCAAATCTGGAGATCGGTTTATATGGGGTCTATATATAATTATGGACCGATGTGGACCAATTTTTGCATGATTGTTAGAGACAATATACCAACACCATATACCAACACCATGTACCAAACTTCTGCCGGATCGGATGAAATTTGCTTCTCTTTTAGGCTCCGCAAGCCAAATCTGGGGATCGGTTTATATCGGGACTATATATAATTATGGACCGATGTGGACCAATTTTTGCATGGTTGTTAGAGACCATATACCAACACCATATACCAAATTTCAGCCGGATCGGATGAAATATGCTTCTGTTAGAGGCTCCACAAGCCAAATCTGAGGGTCCCTTTATATGGGGGCTATACGTAAAAGTGGACCGATATGGCCCATTTTCGATACCATCCGACCTACATCGATAACAACTACTTGTGCCAAGTTTCAAGTCGATAGCTTGTTTTGTTCGGAAGTTAGCGTGATTTCAACAGACGAACGGACGAACGGACGGACGGACGGACGGACGGACGGACGGACGGACGGACGGACATGCTCAGATCGACTCAGAATTTCACCACGACCCAGAATATATATACTTTATGGGGTCTTAGAGCAATATTTCGATGTGTTACAAACGGAATGACAAAGTTAATATACCCCCATCCTATGATGGAGGGTATAAAAATCATTAGGCTGTCTTCACAACAATAACGAAAGTTAACTAAAGGGTGATATGGTCAAAATTTGGTCAAGGGAAAACGCGTGTAAATTGGTGAAATCGTTTATTTAAAAAATCAAATTAAATTTCTTTTTCAAGTTCAATTAGTATAAAATTCAGGAAAAATATTCAGTTAGGCTTTCGCTTTTCCAAATCCGAATTGCCGGGCCTCACGCTTGACACCTGCCATCAGATTTTGTACAGCCACCTTGTCTACCTTCTTCGCCGTAGAAAGCCAGTTTGCCTTGAACTACTGCGCGTCCTTAGCAGTTTTTTTGGTCTTCTTTAGGTTCCGCTTGACAATAGCCCAGTATTTCTCAATTGGGCGGAGCGCTGGCGTGTTGGGAGGGTTCTTGTCCTTGGGACCCACCTGCACGTTGTTGGCGGCGTACCACTCCATGGCCTTTTTACCGTAATGGCAAGATGCCAAATCCGGCCAAAACAGTACGGAACAACTGTGTTTCTTCAGGAAAGGCAGCAGACGTTTATTCAAACACTCTTTCACGCAAATTTCTTGGTTGACAGTCCCGGAAGCTATGAAAATGCTGCTTTTCAAGCCACAGGTACAGATGGCTTGTCAAACCAGATATTTCTTTGCGAACTTTGACAGTTTTATGTGCTTGAAAATATCTGCTACCTTTCCCCTTCCTTTTGCCATATAAAACTCCTGGCCCGGAGGCTGCTTGTAGTCGGCTTTGACGAAGGTTTCGTCGTCCATTACCACGCAGTCAAACTTCGTCAGCATAGTCGTGTACAGCCTCCGGGATCGCGCTTTGGCCGTCGTATTATGTTTATCATCGCGATTTGGAGTCAGTACCTTCTTGTAAGTCGATAGTTTTGGCTCGATGCACGGTTGTAGACGATACACCCAGCTTATTTGCGGCATCTCGGAGAGAGAGGTTTGGGTTTCGCTTGAAACTACCGGCAACTCTCTTTGTCGTCTCAGCGGCTTCCGGTTTTCGATTTCCCCCCGATCCAGACTTCCTGGCTGTCGACAAACGTTCCCCAAACACTTTAATTACATTTGTAACGGTTGATTTGGCAACTTTTAGCGATTTTGCCAGCTTTGCGTGCGAGTAGCTCGGATTTTCGCGATGCGCGAGCAAAATATTGATACGCTGCTCTTCTTGCTTGGACGGCATTTTGACAACTGAAGAGTGAATTCCAAAATCAAAATAGGAGCAACATTCTACACACACACACCTTCAAAATGAAGAATGTTCAGGTTTTTTAAATGCAAAATTGAAAGAAATACGTCAAGTTTATATTGACCAAATTTTGACCGTATCACCCTTTACAAACAAATAATATGTTTGCAATAAAAATAAGTTAAATTTTAGCGTCAGTTTAACTACGGTTTTACTCTGTGTACATACTTGATTGCCTTTTATCAAATCCGAAAAAAAAAATATTTTAATTGTTAATTTCATTGTCTCTTCCAGTTTTCATGGTATACTTCCAAGCGCGCCTAATGGAATTGAACTAAGTAAGACGTTGCCATCACCACGTTTGCTCAAAACGCATATGCCAGCCAACCTTTTACCTCTTCAAATCTGGGAATGCAAACCAAAGGTATGTGGACCAAATTATACTATAGTACCTTCGTATGGTAAATATTTAAAATTCCATGATCGAGGATAAATTTAAAAAAAAAAAAGTTAAAAAAAAAAATCTTTTCTTTTATGTAAAAATATCCATTTTTTAATCGTGACACTTAACTTTAAGAAAAAGAAGACTTCATGAAAAGTTTCTCGTGTTTTAGGCTAGGAAAACAACTTTATATCAGTGAAATGCGTCTTCTATGCTAAGCAAAATGTACATTGGTATGTTAAGGACATGAAATCTTTGGCCTCACCACAATATTTTTTTGGTGTGAGTGTTTCAAAGTTTCTCTAAGTGGTTTCACCGCAATGTCGAAAGCCGTTCGGACTCAGCTATAAAAATGGACTCAATAGTCTATGTGAGCCTGAAATATCGAGCTGCCAATACTATACCCAAAATAACCTAGACATTGGGCTTATATCCAAACATGGTTTGATATCTGAAGGTGTAACGATCCATTTCTGGGCGGAGTTAGAATTTGCGAAAAAAATATTGGCCAATATTATTATAAAATCTTTAATAATAAAGAGATAAGAATTTTTTTATGTTTTTGGGTAATTTTTTAAAATGAAATCCGAAATATTGAAATTACATGATATCTGAAGAACTAATGCAGCGGATGATTAAAAAGATGACTTCCGCCCTATTTCAAGCACTGTTGTCACTCAAGCCAAACAAAAATTTGGAGATAATTTTACCAAAACAAATACCAACAATTGTCCACAATAGTTTTTTTTTTATTTTGCACAATTTTATTTCTATAGAAATTTTTTTCAAAATTTTATTTCTATAGAAATTTTCTCAAAAACTTTATTGTCATAGAAAATTTTTCAAAATTTTATTTCTATACAAAGTTTTTTCAAAATTTTATTTCTATAAAAATTCTTTTCAAAATTTTATTTCTTTTAAAAATTTTGTCAACATTTTATTTTTATAGAATATTTGTCAAATATTGTCAAAATTTTATTTCCATACAAAATTTCGTCAGAATTTTTTTTCTATGGAAATTTTTTTTTCAAAAATAGAAAAATTTGTCGAAATTTTATTTCTAGAGAAAATGTTGTTAAAATTTTCTGTTTATATAAAAAAAATTTCAAAATTTATTTCTGTAAAAAATGTCTAAAAAAATTTATTTCTATATGAAATTTTATCAAAAGTTTATTTATTTCTACAGAAAATTTTGTCAACATTTTGATTTCTTTAGAAAATTAAAATAAATTTAAAGTTTTATAAGAAAAAATAAACTTTGTCAAAATTTATTTTCTTTTACAAAATTTTAGTTCTTTAGAAAAGTTTGTCAACATTTTTATCGATTTTTTTATTTTATTTTGTCACAATGTCATTTCTTTAAAAAATAATCAAAATTTTATTTCTATAGATTTTTTTTTCAAATTTTTTCCAAAATTCCATTTTTATAGAAAATTTTGGCAAATTTTTATTTCCGTAGAAAATGTTGTCCATATTTTATTTCTAGAGAATATTGTGTCAACATTTTATTTCTGTACAAAATTTGGCCAATTTTTTTTCTATATAAAATTTTCTGTTTATATAGAAAAATTTGTTAAAATTTGCTTCTGTAAAAAATGTCGAAAAAAATTTATTTCTATATGAAATTTTATCGAAAATTTATATCTATAGAAAAATTTGTCACAATTTTGATTTCTATAGAAAATTTAAAAAAAAATCAAATTTTTATAGAAAACTTTGTTAAAATTTAATTTCTATAGAAAATTTTGTCAAAATTTAATTTCTTTTATCAAAATTTTATTTCTATAGAAAAGTTTGTCAAAATTTCTATAGAATTTTGTTTGTTTCTATAGAAAATTTTGTCACAATATTATTTCTTTAACAAAAAAAATTATCAAAATTTTATTTCTACGGAAAATGTTGTCCAAATTTTATTTCTATAGCATATTTTGTCAAAATTTTATTTCTATATAAAATTTGGTCAGATTTTTTTTTTTCTAAAGAAAATTTTGTCAAAATTTATTTCTGTATGAAATGTAGTACAATTTTATTTTTATATGGATTTTTATCGAAATTTTATTTTTACAGAAAATTTTGTGAAAATTTTGTTTCAATAGAAATTTTGTCAAAATTTTATTTCTATACTCCACATTTTGAAATTACCACAAAACATTGTTAACACAAGGAAACTTTAATGCTCTTTTGTACTTTTTAATTGCACTTCACGAAATTACACCCTCTCGTAGAAAATTTCGTCAAAATTGTGTGTCTTTGGAAAATTTTAAAAAATTCAAATTTTTATAGAAAAATTTGTCAAAATTCGTTTTTCATAGTAAATTTTGTCAAAATTTAATTTCTTTCATCAAATTTTTATTTTTATAGAAAAGTTTGTCAAAATTTTGTTTCTATAGAAAATTTTATCACAATTTTATTTCTATAGAAAATTTTGTCACAATTTTATTTTTATAGAAAGTTTTGTCAAAATATAATTTTTATAGAAAATTTCTACCAAATTCTACCAAAACATCAAGAATTCTACCAGTCTTACAAACAGTCAAAAATCTTCCATTTTTGGTGGAATTCTACCAACTGTAGCAACAGTGGTGACAAGCCCATATAAAATGCATTGCTTCTGTGCCAACTTTGCACTACTTCCGGATTAAAAAGAACATTTTTTGCTGGGATCATATTTATGGACCTAAACTATTTTGGATTTAACACAAATCGGTCTATATGGGGGCTATGCCAATACATGTGCCGATATTCAGTCATATACAGCGTTACTATTTAGGGACCTAAAATACCTCTAGATTTAAAATTTCAGGAAAATCGGTTATAAAGTGCAATGTTGCGAAGATCAAGGTCTCAAATCGGCTGGTCGGTTTATATAGGGTCTACATCAAAACCTGGATCGATGTAGCCCATCTTCGAACTTAACCTGCCTGCAGATAAAAAGCTAATCTGCACCAAATTTTCGTCATCAATTCATCCCAAGTTCAGAAAACTCTGATGAAGTTTGTAAATATTAAAATGAACACATTCGTCTTCATTTCTCTTGATTAAATGACATAAAACAAATCTCCATTATTGAAAGATGAACAAAAAAATATATCGACTCCGACTCCAGCGAATTCTTGAAATTGCGATTTCCCAGCCTTGGTCCAAAACTGTACTAATTGTTGCCTAACAAATGATCTTCCTGCAAACTTTTGAAGATCAATTACTAATAATAATTTCTTTCCTTTCAGCTTATATATGTGGCCCGTAACTGCAAAGAAATTTTATCACAATTTTATTTCTATAGAAAATTTTGTCACAATTTTATTTTTATAGAAAGTTTTGTCAAAATATAATTTTTATAGAAAATTTCTACCAAATTCTTCATTTCTCTTGATTAAATGACATAAAACAAATCTCCATTATTGAAAGATGAACAAAAAAATATATCGACTCCGACTCCAGCGAATTCTTGAAATTGCGATTTCCCAGCCTTGGTCCAAAACTGTACTAATTGTTGCCTAACAAATGATCTTCCTGCAAACTTTTGAAGATCAATTACTAATAATAATTTCTTTCCTTTCAGCTTATATATGTGGCCCGTAACTGCAAAGAAATTTTATCACAATTTTATTTCTATAGAAAATTTTGTCACAATTTTATTTTTATAGAAAGTTTTGTCAAAATATAATTTTTATAGAAAATTTCTACCAAATTCTTCATTTCTCTTGATTAAATGACATAAAACAAATCTCCATTATTGAAAGATGAACAAAAAAATATATCGACTCCGACTCCAGCGAATTCTTGAAATTGCGATTTCCCAGCCTTGGTCCAAAACTGTACTAATTGTTGCCTAACAAATGATCTTCCTGCAAACTTTTGAAGATCAATTACTAATAATAATTTCTTTCCTTTCAGCTTATATATGTGGCCCGTAACTGCAAAGATGTGATAGTCTCCTCTTACCATTTTGTAAAAAATTTAGGCCTCTGGAGATGTGATAATATTGGCGATTATATTACAGACTTTATGAATAATGAAGTCCTGTATACCTGCTATTGGAGCCATATCGTAGATTTTTGGAAAATGCGAAATGAGTCATTTATATTCTTTACAACCTATGAGGAAATGAAACAAAATTTGGCGGGAGTAATTCAAAAGTTATGCAATTTTCTGGACAGGTCTGAATTAAAGCCCAATGAAATGGAGACTATTTTGAAACATTTAACATTTGATAGTATGAAAGGTAAGTTCCTCAATTTGTGCTATTAAAATTTTGCAGTAAAAATGTGAGTTTTTTCTTGTCTTTATAGAAAATGAGAAAACAAATTTAACAGGCATTTTAAAAGCCAATGTCCCTGGAGCGAAAAATGAATTTGAGTAAGTCTTTCTCTTTTTAGTTTCTTTCACATGAAATTAATATTGGAAATATTTTAGATTTATGAGACGTGGCATCGTTGGCTCGTACATGGATGAATTGCGTCCTGAGTTATGCGAAAGAATTGATAAATGGTCCCAAGAGTATTTGGCTCAACACGGTCTAACCGAAAAAGATATTTTTGGTGAATTTTGAACACATAAAAACTTTATTTAATAATAAAACATGTTAAAAACAAGTAAGGAAAGTCTAAACTCGGGCGGGGCCGACTATATTATACCCTGCACCACTTTGTAGATCTAAATTTTCAATACCATATCACATCCGTCAAATGTGTTGGGTGCTATATATAAAGGTTTGTCCCAAATACATACATTTAAATATCATTCGATCTGGACAGAATTTGATAGACTTCTTAAAATCTATAGACTCTAAATTTAAGTCGACTAATGCACTAGGGTGGAACACAATGTTAGTAGAAACAAGTAAGGAAAGTCTAAAGTCGGGCGGGGCCGACTATATTATACCCTTCACCACTTTGTAAGTCCACATTTTCGATACCATATTAAAACCGTCCATGTGTTGGATGCTATATGAATCCATACACATATATTCTGTATATCTGAGCAGATCTGTACAGAGTTATGCAATACTTATAGATTTTACATTTAAGTCGGCTAATGCGCTGAGGTGGAACACAATGTTAGTAAAAAACAAGTAAGGAAAGTCTAAAGTCGGGCTGGGCCGACTATATTATACCTTGCACCACTTTGTAGATCTAAATTTTCGATACCATATCACATCCATCAGATGTGTTGGGGCTATATATAAAGGTTTGTCCCAAATACATACATTTAAATATCACTCAACCTACACCCTCAAAAAAAATCGCCTCTTTAACATATGTTCCAAACATATTTTGCAGGAAGCACGTATATTATTGGATACTGCCGAAACATTAATATGTTTGTTTTATGTGAACATATTATATGTTTGGAAACATTTTGAGCCCAAAAATGTTATATGCTTGGAAGAATTTTTCCCAAAGACGATTGTGCTCATTCCCTAACATACTCGTTATTTTCACTTCCACGAAATATTTTAATTCTTGGCACCTTTTTCTGTAATACAAATAATGTTGAAGAAATTATTCACTTTTTTATTTTTTTACATTTTACCTTTCGCCTGCACGGAGAATCGAACCGAGTACCATACAGTTTGTAAGCCAACACACTATCCACTGGGCTACGTAGCTGTTATGGTCACCAGCAGATAATTATCGTTATAAGTTACATTTATATAGCATAGTTTGCAGCGCCCACGAGCCCATGCAAACATAACATTATTTAACAGAAACATACATTTGTTTGCCACGTGGAGCAGTGGCTAGCATGTCTACCTTGCATGCAAAGGGTCGTGGGTTCAATCCCTGCTCCGACCGAACACTTTTTTGTTGTTTTTTTTTTTTTTAATTTACACATTTATATTTATACTATATTAAATTTTTATAATAAAACTTCGAAATGTGGGTTATTAAAGATTTATAGTCATTAACAGCGCTTGATATAAACGAATTTGACTGATTTTTGGATAAAATATTATTTTTTATTGCAAAAATAAAAATTTTGTAACAAAAAACTGTTTTTGGTACAAAACTTTAAAATTTGGAAGGAATTCAAAAACTTACAAAAGAAGAACGTGGAGTCGAGTATAAACATACATAAATAATTTTATAATATAAATATAAATTTATTTAGGCGTGAACAGTTTTTTACTAGCATTTAATACCATCGCTTTAAAATGCCTTTTATTTTTCTTTAATAATTCATTTTAAAGAAAATAAACTTTTTAAATTGCTTTAGCTGCAAAACTCGAACTTAATGCCCGCTTTTATATTTGAAGGTGTCCGTCAACTCCTCGTGGACTACTTATTAATAAAGACGAACTAAACTTTGTTTTTATACATTTTACTGTGTAATTTTTCACTATTTCCTCCTTATTTCATTTTACTGTCCCAACTCTAAAAAGAGTATAGTGCCCTTTCGTTATTTTTATGAAGACCCCTGATTTATTTTAACGAACCAAAAAAAATTGTGCCCATAATGCCAAAATGATAAACAAAACACATGTCCACACATACATAAAATGCTGCTCTCAAGGCGAAAACATATGCTGTTTGTTTTTCAAATGTCTATTCTCTTGGTTCCGAATGTCCATTCTCTTTATTCAAATTAAATAATATTTAGACTTAAGCATATCAAATTTTTTGGCCTTATCATAAAACAGTTTTCCGAATCAACATACAAGCGGATTCACAGAAATTGTTCTCTTTCGATTCTTTCGCTGTGTTATGTTGATATCTTTTGTCAACTCTCCCGGTTTCCATCTCTATTTCTTTCTCTATACTCTCTCTGTCGCTTTGAATAAAATATCACAACATATGTATGTTTAGTCGAAATTTGTAAATTTATACATGTTTGCATTCACACATATGATTTTTATGAAACATTCATGCCCCAAACATAATATATTCTAACATATTAACATAGATGTCCCAAACATTTAGTGTTAGTTTAGGAACATTACATGTTTGCACTTAAATATATTGTGTTTTAAAATTGTGCCCGAAACACATTTTGTTTATATCAGAACATATGAAAAACATATATTTCTAAGAGTGTAGACAGAATTTGATAGACTTCTACAAATCTATAGACTCAAAATTTAAGTCGGCTAATGCACTAGGGTGCAACACAATATTAGTAAAAAAATATGTGAAACATTTAAATCTGAAGCAATTTTAAGGAAACTTCGCAAAAGTTTATTTATGATTTATCGCTCGATATATATGTATTAGAAGTTTAGGAAAATTACAGTCATTTTTTCAACTTTTGGACTAAGCAGTGGCGATTTACAAGGAAAATGTTGGTATTTTGACCATTTTTGTCGAAATCAGAAAAACATATATATGGGAGCTATATCTAAATCTGAACCGATTTCAACCAAATTTGGCACGCATAGCAACAATGCTAATTCTACTCTCTGTGCAAAATTTCAACTAAATCGGAGTTAAATATTGGCCTCTGTGGTCATATGAGTGTAAATCGGGCGAAAGCTATATATGGGAGATATATCTAAATCTGAACCGATTTGGCTGATATTTTGCAAGTTTTTCGAGACCCATAAAATATTCGGATGTACGGAAATTGAGGAAGATCGTTTGATATACACGCCAATTATGACTAGATCGGTGAAAAATATATATGGCAGCTATATCTAAATCTGAACCGATGTTTTCCAAAATCAATAGGGATCGTCTTTGAGCCGAAACAGTACCCTATACCAAATTTTAGGACAATCGGACTAAAACTGCGAGCTGTACTTTGCACACAAAAATACATCAACAGACAGACAGACGGACAGACAGACAGACGGACATCGCTAAATCGACTCAGAATTTAATTCTAAGCCGATCCGTATACTAAAAGGTTGGTCTATGATTACTCCTTCTTGGCGTTACATACAGATGCACAAACTTATTATACCCTGTACCACAGTAGTGGTGAAGGGTATAAATATGGGAAACTATTAAATCTGAAGCAATTTTAAGGAAACTTCGCAAAAGTTTATTTATGATTTATCGCTCGATATATATGTATTAGAAGTTTAGGAAAATTACAGTCATTTTTTCAACTTTTGGACTAAGCAGTGGCGATTTACAAGGAAAATGTTGGTATTTTGACCATTTTTGTCGAAATCAGAAAAACATATATATGGGAGCTATATCTAAATCTGAACCGATTTCAACCAAATTTGGCACGCATAGCAACAATGCTAATTCTACTCTCTGTGCAAAATTTCAACTAAATCGGAGTTAAATATTGGCCTCTGTGGTCATATGAGTGTAAATCGGGCGAAAGCTATATATGGGAGATATATCTAAATCTCAACCGATTTCAACCAAATTTGACACGCATAGCTAAAATGCTAATTCTACTCCCTATGCAAAATTTCAACTAAATCGGAGCAAAAAATTGGCCTCTGTGATCATATGAGTGTAAATCGGGCGAAAGCTATATATGGGAGTTATATCCAAATCTGAACCGATTTCAACCAAATTTGGCACGCATAGTAACAATGCTAATTCTACTCACTGTGCAAAATTTAAACTAAATCGGAGTTAAAAATTGGCTTCTGGGTCCATATAAGTGCATATCGTGCGAAATATATATATATGGGAGCTATATCTAAACCTGAACCGATTTGGCTGATATTTTGCAAGTTTTGCAAGACCTATAAAATATTCGGATGTACGGAATTTGAGGAAGATCGGTTGATACACACGCCAATTATGACAAGATCGGTGAAAAATATATACACAGTCTTACACAAGTTTACATACGGTTTAAGAAATTGTATTTTCTTTAATTATTAAAATATAATAAAAAATGCATATATATGCTTTAGATTTTGTAAATTAATTTGAAAAACAAAGTATTTGTCCATTTTCAAGAAGATGTTTTAGTCTGGATTATAAACAACAACAAGAAACATGTTAAGTTATAAATTTCAACCGAATGGGAAGAATTTTGCTCTTCCAAGGGGCTCTGGAGGTCAAATCTGGGGATCGGTTTATATGGGGCCTATATATAATTATGGACCGATTTCAACCAATTTTTGCATGGGAGTTTGAGGCCATATATTAACACCACGTACCAAATTTCAACTGAATCAGATATATAATTATGGACCGATGTGGACCAATTTTTGCATGGTTGTTAGAGACCATATACTAACACCATGTACCAAATTTCCGCCGGATGGGATGAAATTTGCTGCTCTTAGAGGCCTCGCAAGCCAATTCGGGGGATCGGTTTATATGGGGGCTATATATAATTATGGACCGATGTGGACCAATTTTTGCATGGTTGTTAGAGACCATATACTAACACCATGTACCAAATTTCAGCTGGATTGGATGAAATTTGCTTCTTTTAGAGGCCTCGCAAGCCAAATCGGGGAATCGGTTTATATGGGGGCTATATATAATTATGGACCGATGTGGACCAATTTTTGCATGGTTGCTAGAGACCATATACTAACACTATGTACCAAATTTCAGCCGGATCGGATGAAATTTGCTTCTCTTACACTCATTAGCGTAGCTAGACAATTTTCCTAGGGGGGGGCTATAGCCCCCCTAGCTAAAATTTGTAGACTGAACTTATAGGTTCAATTAATGTTTTATTTCATAAAATTGAATAAAAAATTAGACATCAAAATAACTCGACAAACAATTTATAATAAAGCAACTTAAAGTAGTTCCACACTTTTCCCAGCAAAAAAATTGTGAGTTGTTCTAAAGGAACAACTTTAAAAGTACTTCCAAAAATGTCCTCAATTATTTTAACTACACAGGAAGTTTTTTTACTTAATTTTTTTCATATTTTAATGTGTAATTTTTTGTTTTCTTTTTTTTCAAATAGTTTAAAAAAAGAGTAAGAATAAATAAATTGGTACAAATTATTCAAATTTTGCCACAAAACTGCTAAATCCATTATAAAAAAATCGATAATTTTGGAAATTATTCCAGGAAAAACGTTTCAAACAAGCGTCAGAATGCATTAAAAATCATAAAAACAATATAAAAATTATTTATTTGGGAAAAAATTTTTTAATTCACATTCAAAACACTGAATTCGGATCTCACCTTAAGAAGTGATGCAAATTCATTGCAACGGCTGTTGAAACGGTGGACATTTGTCCTATGACAAGCTCATATTACATTCATTGCTTCTCCGCCAATTTTGCACCACTTCTAGACCAAAAAAGAACATTTTCACTACTTTTTTGGCAACGCTTTTTCGCAGCATTATTAAGATATTAATTTATGAAAGAATAGTTTTAATATCAATTACTATTTTTTTAATTAAATTGACTAAACTAAATCAATCATAAGTTCAACCACAGCTTTATTTCATAAATATCTGACTTCAAACATTGCCATCGACAACTGCTACCACAACCCAATTAATACGATTGTTCATGAAAGTCTTTAGCGGAAATTTGTGCGATTGTATATACTTCTTTAATTTTTATAAAAAGTAAAAAAACTATTGACATTTATTGAAAAATGGAAAATCATAAATAGAGTTTCAAATTCTGGGGGGGGGGGCTAAAATTTTTCTGGGGGGGTCTAAGCCCCCTCCCCAGAGGCCTTCCTACGCTTATGCTTACACTCAAAAAAAAGTGAAGTCACTATTTCACTAAAGCCAATTTAACTATATTTTAGTTCATGAACTTATTATATTTGGCGAAAGTTTCATTTACTCTAAAAATTTTTAGCGTACGTTAGTTAAATGAACTAAAAGACGAGAAAAAATTATACACAAGTTAAGGATAGAGATTTACTACATTCGTATTTGTCATAAAATAGTTCATTATTTCTTCAAATTTGTAAATTTGACTACGAAAGCGTCCATCACGAACTTCGTATGTCACTAAAGACATTTTTGCAATTTTGAACTCCAATTTTTTCCTTCAAATTACAAAAATTTCTTTAAAAAGTGAAAAAAATTATTTATGTCTAATAAATTTTCTTGAATTTGTCGAAAATATTTACTTATTTTTGTGATATCGGCGCGATGTCAGCGCATGTAATACTGTTTAGTTAAAAATTTCTAAAAATATTCAAAATTTTCTAAAATTAATCAAAAGTTTTCTTCCTGGTGGGTTCACTGTTTTTTCAGTGTAGAGACCTCGCAAGCCAAATTTGGGGGTCCGTTTATATGGGGGCTATACGTAAAAGTGGACCGATATGGCTACATCAATAACAACTACTTGTGCAAAGTTTCAAGTCGATAACTTGTTTCGTTCGGAAGTTAGCGTGATTTCAACAGACGGACGGACGGACGGACGGACGGACATGCTCAGATCAGATTTATTGAAACAAAAATCAATCACACAAATTAATAGTATCAATTAATTTTTTAATTGACTGTCAATTAATTTTTTAATTTTTTTGTATGTTCAATACAAAAACTTTGAATTCTTATTAGATATCTTAGACGAATCCTTCCTGAGTCGTATTCATGAAACTTGAACTTAAAAAAAATCGTATCAAATTTAGATATATCTTCTATATATATGTATCATCAGATTTCTACAAATGGAGTCATAATGTGTTTTTTTACAAACCCATCTTTGTCAAATTTGACAAAGATCTCTTTTTCCAGAACTATTTAAGTTTGCGAAATATCATCGCAATTCATCATATCATCACTCCAGATTTCCCCATATAGTATATGTATCGCCCGATTTACCGAATTTATATACTCGTAATCCCATCTTACTACTCTTTAAAGTGTCCCGACTTTTCAACTTACTCTTCATATTATCGAATGACAAGTGATCCAACATTTTCTTCATTTCATCTTGAGTGAGTTGTGGTCTTTCCAAAAATGTACAGAGCCTTTCAATGACCCCTTGTAAGTTGCTTTTCATCTCCTCATAGGTAACAAAGAATATATGAGGTTCATTACGCATTCTCCAAAAATCAACAGTATGTGTCCAATAACTGGAGTAATTCACCTCACTATTGATGAAATCATTGACATATTCCTCCAGAGTCTCACCGAGCCAAAATTTCAAACTTTTTACAAAATGATATGAGGAGATCAAAGCATCTTTGCAGTTACGAGCCACATAAATGATCTGGAAAAATATAAGTAAAAATCAGATTAGAAGTAAAGAAGTAGAAATAAAATTTTGAGAGAAATTTCTATAAGAATAAAATTTTGACAAAATTTTCTATAAGATTAAAATTCTAACAAAATAAAATGTTGGCAAAATTTTGACAACAATTTTCCATAGAAATTAAATTTTGACAAAGTTTTCTATGGAAATAAAATCCAAATTTTTTAGAAATAAAATTTTGATAAAACATAAAAATAAAATTCTTTAAAATTTTCCATAGAAATAAAATTTTGACAAATTTTTATATCGAAATAAAATTGTGACAAAATTTTCTATAGAAATAAAGTTTGGAAAAAATTTTCTATAGAAATAATTTTTTTTTTGTTTTGGTTTGTTATTGTTGGTTTGTACTTCAATCATATTCGTTGTGTTGATCTCAGCTTAAAAACCATTGCGTTGACTAAACCACAGGAGTAGCTTAACCAACAGAGGAAAAGAACTCTTGTAGTTTACTCAACGCAATGGTTTTTAAGCTGAGATCAAAACAACGAATATGAAATAAAATTTTGATAAAATTTTTTATAGATATACAATTTTGATAAAATTTTTTATAGAAATATTTTTTTTTACAAAATTTTCTATAGAAATAAAATTTTTAAAAATTTTCCATAAATATAATTTTGACAAAATTTTCTATTGGAATAAACTTTGGCTTTAGGTTTGGCAACACTTTCTATAAAAATACAATTTTGACACAATTTTCTATAGGAATAAAATTAAATTTTCTATAAAAGTTAAATTTCCTATAAAAATAAAATTTAATTTTCTATAAACATAAAATAAAAGTTTCTATAAAAACACTATTTCGAGAAAAATTTTCTATAAAAACCCAGTAAGGAAAGTCTAAAGTCGGGCGGGGCCGACTATATTATACCCTGCACCACTTTGTAGATCTAAATTTTCGATACCATATCACATCCGTCAAATGTGTTTGGGGCTATATATAAAGGTTTGTCCCAAATACATACATTTAAATATTACTCGATCTGGAAGAATTTGATAGACTTCTACAAAATCTATAGACTCAAAATTTAAGTCGGCTAATGCACTAGGGTGGAACACAATGTTAGTAAAAAACCAGATCGGCGAAAAATATATATGGCAGCTATATCTAAATCTGAACCGATTTTTTCCAAAATCAATAGGGATCGTCTTTGAGCCGAAACAGGACCCAATACCAAATTTTAGGACAATCGGACTAAAACTGCGAGCTGTACTTTGCACACAAAAATACATCAACAGACAGACAGACAGACAGACGGACAGACAGACAAATGCACAAACTTATTATACCCTGTACCACAGTAGTGGTGAAGGGTATAAATATGGGAAACATTTAAATCTGAAGCAATTTTAAGGAAACTTTGCAAAAGTTTATTTATGATTTATCGCTCGATATATATGTATTAGAAGTTTAGGAAAATTAGAGTCATTTTACAACTTTGCGACTAAGCAGTGGCGATTTTACAAGGAAATTGTTGGTATTTTGACCATTTTTGTCGAAATTAGAAAAACATATATATGGGAGCTATATCTAAATCTGAACCGATTTCAACCAAATTTGGCACGCATAGCAACAATGCTATTTCTACTCTCTGTGCAAAATTTCAACTAAATCGGAGATAAAAATTGGCCTCTGTGGTCATATGAGTGTAAATCGGGCGAAAGCTATATATGGGAGATATATCTAAATCTGAACCGATTTCAACCAAATTTGGCACGCATAGCTACAATGCTAATTCTACTCCCTGTGCAAAATTTCAACTAAATCGGAGCCAAAAATTGGCCTCTGTGGTCATATGAGTGTAAATCGGGCAAAAGCTATATATGGGAGATATATCCAAATCTGAACCGATTTCAACCAAATTTGGCACGCATAGTTTCAATGTTAATTCTACTCCCTGTGCAAAATTTCAACTAAATCGGAGTTAAAAATTGGCCTCTGTGGTCATATGAGTGTAAATCGGGCGAAAGCTATATATGGGAGATATATCCAAATCTGAACCGATTTCAACCAAATTTGGCTCGTATAGTTACAATGCTAATTCTACTCCCTGTGCAAAATTTCAACCAAATCGGAGTTAAAAATTCGCCTCTTTGGGCAAATGAGTGTAAATCGGGCGAAAGCTATATATGACAGCTATATCTAAATCTGAACCGATTTAGCTGGTATTTTGCAAGTTTTTCGAGACCCATAAAATATTCGGATGTACGGAATTTGAAGAAGATCGGTTGATATACACGCCAATTATGACCAGATCGGCGAAAAATATATATGGCAGCTATATCTAAATCTGAACCGATTTTTTCCAAAATCAATAGGGATCGTCTTTGAGCCGAAACAGGACCCAATACCAAATTTTAGGACAATCGGACTAAAACTGCGAGCTGTACTTTGCACACAAAAATACATCAACAGACAGACAGACAGACAGACGGACAGACAGACGGACAGACAGACAGACGGACATCGCTAAATCGACTCAGAATTTAATTCTAAGCCGATCCGTATACTAAAAGGTTGGTCTATGATTACTCCTTCTTGGCGTTACATACAAATGCACAAACTTATTATACCCTGTACCACAGTAGTGGTGAAGGGTATAATAAAAATATGGGAAACATTTAAATCTGAAGCAATTTTAAGGAAACTTCGCAAAAGTTTATTTATGATTTATTGCTCGATATACATGTATTAGAAGCTTAGGAAAATTAGGGTCATTTTTACAACTTTTCGACTAAGCAGTGGCGATTTTACAAGGAAAATGTTGGTATTTTGACCATTTTTGTCGAAATCAGAAAAACATATATATGGGAGCTATATCTAAATCTGAATCGATTTCAACCAAATTTGGCACACATAGCTACAATGCTAATTCTACTCTCTGTGCAAAATTTCAATTAAATCGGAGTAAAAGATTGGCCTCTGTGGTCATATGAGTGTAAATCGGGCGAAAGCTATATATGGGAGCTATATCTAAATCTGAACCGATTTCAACCAAATTTGGCACGCTTTGCTACAATGTTAATTTTACTCCCTGTGCAAAATTTCAATTAAATCGGAGTAAAAGATTGGCCTCTGTGGGCAAATGAGTGTAAATCGGGCGAAAGCTATATATGGGAGCTATATCTAAATCTGAACCGATTTCAACCAAATTTGACACGCATAGCTATAATGCTAATTCTACTCTCTGTGCAAAATTTAAACTAAATCGGAGCAAAAAATTGGCCTCTGTGGTCATTTGAGTGTAAATCGGGCGAAAGCTATATATGGGAGCTATATCTAAATCTGAACCGATTTCAACCGAATTTGACACGCATAGCTATAATGCTAATTTTACTCCCTGTGCAAAATTTCAACTACATCGGAGCACAAAATTGGCCTCTGTGGGCAAATGAGTGTAAATCGGGCGAAAGCTATATATGGGAGCTATATCTAAATCTGAAACGATTTGGCTGATATTTTGCAAGTTTTTCGAGACTCATAAAATATTCGGATGTACGGAATTTGAGGAAGATCGGTTGATAAACACGCTAACTATGACCACATCGGGGATAAATATATATGGCAGCTATATCTAAATCTGAACCGATTTTTTCCAAAACCAATAGCGATTGTCTCTGTCCCAAGAAACGGCCCTGTGCCAAATTTGAGGACGATCGGACATAATTGCGAGCTGTACTTTGTGCACAAAATTACATATACAGACAGACGGACAGACAGACAGACAGACAGACAGACAGACAGACAGACGGACGGACATCGCTAAATCGACTCAGAATTTAATTCTAAGCCGATCGGTATACTAAAAGATGGGTCTATGACCACTATTTCTTGGCGTTACATACGAATGCACAAACTTATTATACCCTGTACCACAGTAGTGGTGAAGGGTATAAAAAGTTTACTTGGATCCACAGATTTTGATTCCCCTTATGGCTTTTGGTATTAATTTTAGCGACTTATCTGGCTTTAAATCTAGGATTTATAAAATTGTCAGTCCTTTTGTTGCGGTATATTAATAAAGCTATTCACATACAACAAATTCCAGTTTAAAAATCCAATGGATACTTCAAAGCAAAAAAGATTCAACATTTTAGTTAATTTATCAACGATTTCTTTAAATCAAAAATGTGTCTCCTATACGATTTTAACGAAGGGACGCAAATTTCAGACATTGCTGTCCTAAATTTAATCAAAAAAAGTTTTGAAGCTAAGATTATAAACTTTATTTTAATTAAAATTTCATTATATTAAATAAATATGTCCTTAATATTTTGCAAGTCTTCGGAAACCGTACTATACAAGATGGAAGGGTATCTAAGATTCGACCAAATCTTTGGCATGAATACTGGTTAAAGTTGGTATTGCATTTAAAAAAGCTTGTTTTTAATACTGCCGCTAGCAGAGACTTCCGTAGACGTCAGCATCACTAATAAAAGCTTTCCTTCATCTGTTTCTTAACATATTTTGTTGACTTGGCTTAGATAGCCGCTGCATCCGATCGTGTTGTATCTCCACCAAATGTTCAGTCGTGTGTAATGGTTCGCTCAAAACACTCATACTCTCTGCTGCGGTCTAAGTGTAACAGTAAGCTGACATATTATCTTCTATCGACTCTACTCTCTCTATGTGCTCTGAGCATTTGCCTGATCGTTTGGTATGGTCGCAATGGTCTAATCGATACCAAAACTAAAGCTCTCTCAAAGATTTTCAAACAGAGAAGCGAACAAGTGCAACAACACGCGAGTAATGAGAAATTATTGGGGACTCCGACAAATAATCTACAGCAATTACGTGATAGGCATACCACCACCAATTGGCATAGTGGAGAAATACCCTACAAAAAATTGCCAAAGGAGCTGACAGCTTTGATTGACTTGGGTCAATCGACCAAAACAAGCAGCTTAGCACCATTAACGCACGAATCCACAAAGAAGCACTTCGAAGCGAACAATCAAAATGATTTACGTTTAACCGGTTTCAATGTTCAGTTAGCAGAGAGTTTACCTTTGCGGCGGGATGTACCCGATACTCGACACAAAAGGTAAGTGTGAAACATTAGCCAGACGTATATGGTGAAGGGGGAGGGCTGCGTCTGGTGATCGATAGTTATTTCGCAGTAAAATAAATCAAGAGGTGCCAAGTTTGTTTTGGTCTTTGCATTAACTGAAACCGTGCATTGAATTATTCAAACTGAAGTGTCTGAGTGAGTGTGTTCATTTAAATTGTAAACAAATGCCATATTGATGAGTATATAATCAAAACGATTTTGTGACCTACATTAAAAAAAAAACATACATAACTTAAATTAAAGCCAAAAGTCAAAGTTGTCAAACATATTTAATTTAATGTTATTTTGCGGGTAATGCCTAGTACTAAGTTCGTTTTTGCGAAAAACGAATATCTTCATTTATCTCGGTAAATAGGGTATCAAGCCCAGGGATGTTAACTTATTTATGCGAAATAATATACCTGCCTATTTTTTCGTGCGAAAAATCCAGGGTTGTATAAATATGTGTTTGAAAATGCTCAAAACAAAGATTTCGCATATATTCCGCGCTAACGTTTTTTATATGGAGTATAACAGTTTTTCGTGCGAAAACGTTATCTTAGTACTAGGCTTAAGACAAGAAACTTCTTTATGCATCTGACAGTGTGTCCATTTATGCGCTGGACTCCGTTACAATTGATTATCGGCTTAACACCCATCCCTCTTCCCACCGCATTACTTCGAGGTGGACCCCGCGTGGTCCATGATCATCTTCTAGTCCGTATCAAGCTTATATTACTAATGTCGTAGTGTCCAGCCTAATCTTTTTTCTGCGGCGAACTTGTTCCACATAATATCGTATGGACTTCACTCACGGTTGTCACTCCAGTCAAAATTAACATACCAACATCTGGAGAAAATTTTACCAAAAAACAACCATACAACGAAATATTATTATCTCTATAGAAAATTTTGTCAAAATATTATTTCTATAAAAAAATTTTGTCAAAATTTTGTCAAAATTTTATTTCTATAAAAAATGTTGCCAATTTTTTTATTTATAAAAAATTTGACAAAATTTTATTTCCATAAAAAAATTTTTAAAAATTTTATTTTATTTATAAAAAAAAGTGAACCCAACGTGGATGAAAATATAAATTAATTTTAGAACATTTTAACTAAAATAGTTTTCTAGTTGCAACATGTTATAAATAAGTTAATGCTTTTTGTCAAACTGAAGAATTTTTTTTAAATAATTATTTTTTTCGGTTGTTTAAGAAAATTTCATATGTTGAAAGAAAAAATTGGATTTAAAAATTGGACTAATATGGTCCTAAAAGCCAGAGTTTTGGCCCAATTTGGTTGAAATTTTGCACAGGGAGTAGATTTAGCATTGTAGCTATGCGCGCCAAATTTGGTTGAAATCGATTCAGATTTAGATATAGCTCCCATATATATCTTTCGCCCGATATGGACTAATACGGTTCTAATAGCCAGAGTTTTGGCCCAATTTGGTTGGAATTTTGCACAGGGAGTAGATTTAGCATTGTAGCTATGCGTGCCAAATTTGGTTGAAATCGGTTCAGATTTATATATAGCTCCCATATATAGCTTTCGTCCGATTTACACTCATATGACCAGGCCAATTTTTTACTCCGATTTAGTTGAAATTTTGCACAGGGAGTAGAATTAGCATTGTAAAGGGTGATTCTTTTGAGGTTAGGATTTTCATGCATTAGTATTTGACAGATCACGTGGGATTTCAGACATGGTGTCAAAGAGAAAGATGCTCAGTATGCTTTGACATTTCATCATGAATAGACTTACTAACGAGCCACAACGTCGAATTTTCAGTGAATGGGCCCTAGAAAAGTTGGCAGAAAATCCGCTTTTTTATCGACAAATTTTGTTCAGCGATGAGGCTCATTTCTGGTTGAATGGCTACGTAAATAAGCAAAATTGCCGCATTTGGAGTGAAGAGCAACCAGAAGCCGTTCAAGAACTGCCCATGCATCCCGAAAAATGCACTGTTTGGTGTGGTTTGTACGCTGGTGGAATCATTGGACCGTATTTTTTCAAAGATGCTGTTGGACGCAACGTTACGGTGAATGGCGATCGCTATCGTTCGATGCTAACAAACTTTTTGTTGCCAAAAATGGAAGAACTGAACTTGGTTGACATGTGGTTTCAACAAGATGGCGCTACATGCCACACAGCTGGCGATTCTATGGCCATTTTGAGGGAAAACTTCGGAGAACAATTCATCTCAAGAAATGGACCGGTAAGTTGGCCACCAAGATCATGCGATTTGACGCCTTTAGACTATTTTTTGTGGGGCTACGTCAAGTCTAAAGTCTACAGAAATAAGCCAGCAACTATTCCAGCTTTGGAAGACAACATTTCCGAAGAAATTCGGGCTATTCCGGCCGAAATGCTCGAAAAAGTTGCCCAAAATTGGACTTTCCGAATGGACCACCTAAGACGCAGCCGCGGTCAACATTTAAATGAAATTATCTTCAAAAAGTAAATGTCATGGACCAATCTAACGTTTCAAATAAAGAACCGATGAGATTTTGCAAATTTTATGCGTTTTTTTAAAAAAAAAAAAGTTATCAAGCTCTTAACAAATCACCCTTTATATAGCACCCAACACATTTGACAGATGTGATATGCTATCGAAAATTTAGATCTACAAAGTGGTGCAGGGTATAATATAGTCGGCCCCGCCCGACTTTAGACTTTCCTTACTTGTTTTTTAATAAAATATACTCATTTGAGAGATTTATGAACTCAATCTAAGCAAACTTCTTTATTTTCGGAAAATATGAATTATTTTATTTTGTAGTAAAATTTTGCACTATATTTGTATACAACTTTTTTTCTTATTTTTAGTTAAAGTCATTAAATTTAGCAAAAAATTATTCAAAGAAGGAACATTTACTCATTGAGCAAAATTTAACTAAAATCAACTAATCTTCATGAACTAAAATAAAGTTCAGTTGGCATTAGAGTCCCTTTTTTCTGGGTGTTTTATTTCTGCAGAAAATTTTGTCATAATTTTATTGCTGTAGAAAATTTTGTCAACATTTTTATAGCCTTCACCACTACTGTGGTACAGGGTATAATAAGTTTGTGCATTTGTATGTAACGCCAAGAAGGAAAAGTATGAGACCCATCGTTTAGTATACCGATCGTCTTAGAATTAAATTCTAAGTCGTTTTGGGGAACAAAGACGATCGATTTTGGAAAAAATCGGTTCAGATTTAGATATAGCTGTCATATATATTTATCCCCGATCTGGATGTAAATTCCGTACATCCGAATATTTTATGAGTCTCGAAAAACTTGCAAAATATTATCCAAATCGGTTCAGATTTAGATATAGCTCCCATATATATCTTTCGTCCGATTTGGACTTATATGGTCTCAAAATCCAGGGTTTTGCCGTGATTTGCTTCAAATTTCGCACAAGGAGTACGTTTAGTAGTATCGGTAATTGCGCCAAATTTGGTTGAAATCGGTTCAGATTTAGATATGGATCCCATATATATCTTCCGTCCGATTTGCACTCATATGACCAGGGGGCCAAAGTTATACTCCCATTTACGTGAAATTTCGCATAGATAGCAGAATTATTATTCTAACTGTACATGTCAAATTTAGTCAAAATCGTTTCAGATTATATATAGCTCCCATATATATGTACACCAGAGTTGGGGAAATATGTTATGGTAGACTGTTACACATTTTAGACCTATTTTCAATGGAAGTTTCCTCCAATTAACTGGATAGCGTTAGCCGATTTAAATTTTAATTCTAGAGATTTTGTAGAAGTAAAAAAATTGTCTCCTTTATATAGCTTCCAGCAAATGTGAAGTAGTTGAGATGGTAACGCAAATTTTGGCCTACATATGGGTGAAGGGTATAATATAGTCGGCCCCGCCCGACTTTAGACTTTAATTACTTGTTATACCCTCCACCATAGGATGGGGGTATATTAACTTTGTCATTCCGTTTGTAACATATCGAAATATTGCTCTAAGACCCAATAAAGTATATATATTCTGGGTCGTGGTGAAATTCTGAGTCGATCTGAGCATGTCCGTCCGTCCGTCTGTTGAAATCACGCTAACTTCCGAACGAAACAAGCTATCGACTTGAAACTTGGCACAAGTAGTTGTTATTGATGTCGGTCGGATGGTATTGAAAATGGCCCATTTTTACGTATAGCCCCCATATCCACTTTTACGTATAGCCCCCATATAAACGGACCCCCAACTTTGGCTTGCGATTGCTCTAAGAGCAGCAAATTTCATCTGATCCGGCTGAAATTTGGTACATGGTGTTAGTATCTATAACCATTCAAAAATTGGTCCGTAACGGTCCACTTTTACGTATAGCCCCCATATAAACGGACCCCCAAATTTGGCTTGAGATCACTCTAAGAGAAGCAAATTTCATCCGATCCGGCTGAAATTTGGTACATGGTGTTAGTATATGATCTCTTACAACCATGCAAAAATTGCTCCATATCGGTCCATAATTATATATAGCCCCCATATAAACCGATCCCCCGATTTGGCTTGCGGAGCCTCTAAGAGAACCAAATTTCATCCGATCCGGCTGAAATTTGGTACATGGTGTTGGTATATGTTCTCTAATGACCACGCAAAAATTGGTCCACATCGGTCATAATTATATATAGCCCCCATATAAACCGATCCTCCGATTTGGCTTGCGGAGCCTCTAAGAGAACCAAATTTAATCCGATCCGGCTGAAATTTGGTACATGGTGTTAGAATATGGTATCTAACAACCATGCAAAAATTGGTCCACATCGGTCCATAATTATATATAGCCCCCATATAAACCGATCCCACCATTTGGCTTGCGGAGCCTCTAAGAGAGACAAATTTCATCCGATCGGGCTGAAATTCGGTACATGGTTTTGGTATATGTTCTTTAATGACCATGCAAAAATTGGTCCACATCGGCCCATAATTATATATAGCCCCCATATAAACCGATCCCCCGATTTGGCTTGCGAGGCCTCTAAGAGAAGCAAATTTCATCCGATCCGGCTGAAATTTGGTACATGGTGTTAGTATATGGTCTCTAACAACCATGCAAAAATTGGTCCACATCGGTCCATAATTATATATAGCCCCCATATAAACCGATGCTCAGATTTTACCTCAGGAGCCTGTTAGAGGAGCAAAAGTCATCCGATTCGATTGAAATTTTTTCCATGGTGTTAGTATATTGTCTCTAACAACCATGCCAAAATTGGTCTATATCGGTCCATAATTATATATAGCCCCCATAGATGTTAATAAATGGGCTCAAACACCCGTGCAAAAATTGGGTGATATCGGTCCATAATTATATATAGGCCCCATATAAACCGATCCCCAGATTTGACCTCCGGAGCACCTTGGAAGAGCAAAATTCTTCCCATTCGGTTGAAATTTGGTACGTGATGTTAGTATAGGGTATCCAACAACCATGCAGGAATTGGTTCCTTTTGGAGAAGCAAAATTCATCCGATCTGGTTGAAATTTGGTACGTGGTGGTAGTATATGATATTTAACAACCATGTGAGTTGAAATTTGTGGATGACAGTCTTCCGTAGAAGTTTCTACGCAATCCATGGTGGAGGGTACATAAGATACGGCCTGGCCGAACTTACGGCCGTATATACTTGTTTTTTTACTAACATTGTGTTCCACCCTAGTGCATTAGCTGACTTAAATTTTGAGTCAATAGATTTTGTAGAAGTATATCAAATTCTGTCCAGATCGAGTGATATTTAAATGTATGTATTTGGCACAAACCTTTATATATAGCATTTGACGGATGTGATATGGTATCGAAAATTTAGATCTACAAAGTTGAGCAGGGTATAATATAGTCGGCCCCACCCGACTTTAAACTTTCCTTACTTGTTTTTCTATAGCAAATTGTGTCAAACTTTTCCTTCTATAGAAAATTTTGTCCAAATTTTAATTCTATAGAAAATTTTGTCAAAATTTTATTTCTGTAGCAAATTTTGTCAAAATGTTATTTCTATAGAAAATTTTGTCAAAATTTTATTTCTGTAGAAAATGTCAAAAATTTATTTCTATGGACATTTTGTCAAAATTTTATTTCTTTAGAAAATGTTGTCAAAATATTATTTTATTTTTAAAAGTTTTGTCAACTTTTTATTTCTATAGAAAATTTTGTCATAAATTTATTTCTATAGAAAATTTTGTCAAAAATTTATTTCTATAGAAAATTTTGTCAAAAATTTATTTCGTTGTTGTTGTTTTTTTTTGATGTCAGCTAAAAACCATGCATTGACTAAACTACAAGTGTAGCTTAGCCAACATAGGAAAAGAATCTTTGTCAAATTTATTTAGGTAAAGCCCTATAGACTGCTAGATAGTTGGATGGACGCACGTTTCGGAATTACAACATTCCTCATCAGTATCCTCTACTTGCAGCAAAACTATCAACCAATTATCAGAATAAATTCAGGCAGTTTACTAAACCCAAAAGTAAACCACACATCAACCTTCCGAAAAAAGGTTTTACATGATAGCCGGCTTATGCCGAAATAAACTCGTACAAACATATCTCTTTTCCTTTGCAACCGTCAAAGGAAGTGTGTGATTAAAGAAAAAGAACCAACAATAACAAAACAAAACGAAGGAAAACAAGTATAAACGGCCGTAAGTTCGGCCAGGCCGAATCTTATGTACCCTCCACCATGGATTGCGTAGAAACTTCTACGAAAGACTGTCATCCACAATCGAATTACTTGGGTTGTGGTATCTTAAATCGTTTTCTAAATTGTGAGTTAGTCCATACGTGGTATACATTAGACAAAAAAAGTATGTGTAGGTAAGTCTACAAATAGTTACGAATTGATATGGACTTTTGCACGGTATATGGGGCAATATACAATTATTGATATGGACCAATTTTTATGTGATTGGGGATCGATTTATCTGAGGATGAAATTTGCTCCTCCAAGAGGCTCCAAAACCAAATCTCGGGATCGGTTTATATGGGGACTATATATGATTATGGACCACTTTTGGCATGGTTGTTAAATATCATATACTACCACCACGTACAAAATTTCAACCAGATCGGATGAATTTTGCTTCTCCAAAAGGCTCCGGAGGTCAAATCTGGGGATCGGTTTATATGGGGGCTATATATAATTATGGACCGATTTCGACCAATTTTTGCATGGGAGTTTGAGGCAATATATTAACACCACGTACCAAATTTCAACTGAATCAGATGAATTTTGGTCTTCCAAGAGGCCCCGGAGGTCAAATCTGGTGATCGGTTTATATGGGGGCTATATATAATTATGGACCGATGTGGACCAATTTTTGCATGGTTGTTAGAGACCATATACTAACACCATGTACCAAATTTCAGCCGGATCGGATGAAATTTGCTTCTCTTAGAGGCCTCGCAAGCCAAATCGGGGGATCGGTTTATATGGGGGCTATATATAATTATGGACCGATGTGGACCAATTTTTGCATGGTTGTTAGAGACCATATACTAACGCCATGTACCAAATTTCAGCCGGATCGGATGAAATTTGCTTCTCTTAGAGACCTAGCAAGCCAAATCGAGGGATCGGTTTATATGGGGGCTATATATAATTATGGACCGATGTGGACCAATTTTCGTATGGTTGTTAGAGACCATATACTAACACCATGTACCAAATTTCAGCCGGATCGGATGAAATTTGCTTCTCTTAGAGGCCTCGAAAGCCAAATTTGGGGGTCCGTTTATATGGGAGCTATACGTAAAAGTGGACCGATATGGCCCATTTGCAATACCATCCGACCTACATCAATAACAAGTACTTGTGCCAAGTTTCAAGTCGATAGCTTATTTCGTTCGGGAGTTAGCGTGATTTCAACAGACGGACGGACGGACGGACGGACATGCTCAGATCGACTCAGAATTTCACCACGACCCAGAATATATATACTTTATGGGGTCTTAGAGCAATATTTCGATGTGTTACAAACGGAATGACGAAGTTAATATACCCCCCATCCTATGGTGGAGGGTATAAAAATTATTTCTATAGAAAATTTTATTTCTAAAGAAAATGTTATCAAAATTGTATATCTAAAGGAAAATTGTGAAGTACCTCGTAGTTGTAGAGGAATATTTGGCAAAATCTACTAAAGATCTTTACCAACGTTAAAAAATCTACCAATTTTGGCAGAATTCTACCAACTGTGGCAACCGTGCTCCCACTTCCTCTTACTATGTACCATCTTCTTGATTATATTTCGGGGGGAGACATGTCCAATTTCATTTACTAGCGCTATCCGTCGTTCTGCCCACTGGCTACATATAAGGAATGCATGCTTCGCATCATCCGCGACATCTTCGTAAAGCTGCATTTCCCCATACAACGCAGATACTTTCGAAAATATCCGTGACCAGAGAGCACCGGAGTCTTGTAATACGTCACTTCACCATATCTTCTCTCGTCATAAATGTATGCCACCTATAAGACGGTGTGTCCACCTGTCCTTTGTCTCGTTGTTGCCATCTATCTCTTGTTGAATGTTCAGTATCAAGTCCGTAGCGCTTTGTTGTTTAGCCTCGAAAACCGTTTACCGCCCAAACGCCTGGAGGTCTATCAAGATCGTTCCAGCTATCGCTAATGCGTCTTCCCCAGATACCCCACGGTATGCTGAAGTAATTATAGAACTGCCGGTCTCTTTATTGGAAGCTGCTTTTTCGCTTTAGTTCGTCCCTGTAGAGTCGACGCCCAGATTTCACATCCATAGAGGAGTATGTTGTTACTCATCTCCACGATTATCCTTCTTCTGCTTGGAGGAGGGCCTCCTATGTTTGCCATCATGCTGCTCCGTCGTGACGTTATTGTAGCGTTCGTATCGTATTCGATTGACAACCTTGTTGGGATTACCATTTCGTCTATTTGCAACTCTATTTCAGGAGTTCGGTTTTTTGCATTGTTAATATTAACGAATGTCTAACGAATTATATGTGCGAAACATATAATTTGACGAAGTTTGCGTTGAACCTCTAGCCTTTTATCATAACACCTATGTCATCAGGGTAGACAACAAGGAATGTATCTTCTGGCATCTTCAGCATTTCGTCGTTTGTTGCATTCCAGAGATAAGGTTCGAGGATTGAGCCTTATGTTGCACCTGAGGTTAGTTCCATTCTTCTGGGGTCCTGTATAGTATCACATATTAAATCTCGGTCTTTAAGATAGTCTTTCAATATCCTCGTTAAGTTTTTCGGAATGTGAAATATCGTCTCAAGGGTATATATTACGTCTGGCCACCTTAGGCTGTTCCTAGCGTCTTGATCTTGAAGCCTTGCTGCTCCGTTGTGTCGCCTGTACGACATCTAGGCTCTTAGTATCGATTTTCCAGTTATGCATCTTTATTGTCTCGCGAAAAATCAACCAACAATCCTGATAGCTGTTAGAATAGCTTTCCAGGATGAACAATGGCCTGTAGGGCGATGGATCACTACTAATATTTGTCCTTTTCACACATTAGGGAAGATATCTTCTTTTGGAAAGCTGTTGTACAATAGGGTGAATTGGTTGTCTAGGACTACTTTTCCATGAGGCTTTTGCAGTTCCTCTGTTGTAACGACAGGGATGCTTGTGAGCGTTTGTGTTTCGGTCTCGGCTCCTTTCTTGCCTCTCCATGCGAGCTTATTATACCCTCCACCATAGGGTGGGGGTATATTAACTTTGTCATTCCGTTTGTAACACATCGAAATATTGCTCTAAGACCCCATAAAGTATATATATTCTGGGTCGTGGTGAAATTCTAAGTAGATCTGAGCATGTCCGTCCGTCTGTTGAAATCACGCTAACTTCCGAACGAAACAAGCTATCGACTTGAAACTTGGCACAAGTAGTTGTTATTGATGTAGGTCGGATGGTATTGAAAATGGGCAATATTGGTCCACTTTTACATATAGCCCCCATATAAACGGACCCCCAAACTTGGCTTGCGATTGCTCTACCAGAAGCAAATTTCATCCGATCCGGCTGAAATTTGGTACATGGTGTAAGTGTATAGTCTCTAACAACCATGCAAAAATTGGTCCATATCGGTCCATAATTACATATAGCCCCCATATAAAGCGATCATCCGATTTGGTTTGCGGAGCCTCTAAGAGAACCAAATTTCATCCGATCCGGCTGAAATTTGGTACATGGTGTTAGTATATGGTATCTAACAACCATGCAAAAATTGGTCCACATAGGTCCTTAATTATATATAGCCCCCATATAAACAGATCCCCCGATTTGGCTTGCGGAGCCTCTAAGAGAAGCAAATTTCTTCCGATCCAGTTGAAATTTGGTACGTGGTGTTGGTATATGTTCTCTAATGACCATGCAAAAATTGGTCCACATCGTCCCATAATTATATATAGCCCCCATATAAACCGATCCCCAGATTTGACCTCCGGAGCCTCTTAGAGGATCAAAAGTCATCCGATCCGATTGAAATTTGGTCCGTGGTGTTAGTACATTGTCTCCAACAACCATGCAGAAATTGGTCCATATTGGTCCATAATTATATAGCATAATTATAGCCGATCCCTAGATTTGACCTCCGGAGCCTCTTAGAGGAGCAAAAGTCATCCGATCCGATTGAAATTTGGTCCGTGGTGTTAGTACATTGTCTCCAACAATCATGCCAAAATTGGTCCATATCGGTCCATAATTATATATAGCCCCTATATAAGCCGATCCCCAGATTTGACCTCCGGAGCCTCTTAGAGGAGCAAAATTCATTCGATCCGGTTGAAATTTTCAACGTGGTGTTAGTATAAGGCCGCTAATAACCATGCCAAAATTGGTCCATATCGGTCTATAGTTATATATAGGCGATCCCCAATCACACAAAAATTGGTCCTTATCGGTTCATAATCATGGTTGAAACTCGAGCCAAAAATGATCTACCAAAATTTTATTTTTTAGAAAACATTGTCAAAATGTTATTTCTATAGAAAATTTTGTCAAAATTTTATTTCTATAGAAAATTTTGTCAAAATTTTATTTCTATAAAAATTTTTGTCAGAATTTTATTTCTATAGAAAATTTTATCCAAATTTTATTTCTATAGAATTTTTTTTCCAAATTTTACTTCTATAGAAAATGTTGTCAAAATTTTATTTTGTCAAAATTTTATTTCTATAGAAACTTTAAACTTAATTATATACGTATTTAATCGGCCTTTTTTAGTTTAATATATACCACGTATGGACTATGTGGTATATATTACGGTGTTAGGAAGTTTTAAGATACCTTGCCATTGGCAAGTGTTACCGCACCCAAGTAATTCGATTGTGGATGACAGTCTTCAGTAGAAGTTTCTACGCAATCCATGGTGAAGGGTACATAAGCTTCGGCCTGGCCGAACTTACGGCCGTATATACTTGTTTAGAATCTTCTTTTCTGTGGTGTCTGCAGTTTTCATTCCCCACTCAACCGTGCATGAGTTAAAATCGGCTGCTACAAACAGGTCGCCTAATCTGAGTCGTTAGAACTCTTGAATGGCACTCAGATGACCTGCAAATTGGAAACCATATTACAGCTTTTCCATATTTTTTTTTGAGCCATAACCCAATTTCCATACTGCATCTGTTAATAATCAAATCTGCTTCCTCCTCTTACAGGAGAGCCACTTTTCCTCTGTACATTTGCTTGTAAGAACCTCACTTATTGCTGTTTGTAGTTGGACGCTGGCATGTGATCTGTTGCTTTACCCTCGCTCTCAGGGCAAATGCCACCTTTCGTGACGTTTGTGCATTCCTTCATCGTGTTGTCCTTCCGCCTGATTTTATGCAGAGACACATTCATTTCCTGAGAGGTACTTTGAAATCCCATTGCAACGGAAACAGCGTGTGCTTCTTCCTTGTACTTAATACGACAGAAACTAGCATCTTAATAAATCTTTGTTCCTTTTTTGTTCTCTGAAGTTTGGGCTGCAGCTCGTAGTAATTTCATCACTAGTTGTCTGTCACTTTCCAAATAGGCTCTCTAACTTCATATTCTGTCTTGAGTGCATCCAAGTCTTGGAATTCCAGTGTGGCGTACGCCTAATGGAACTCCATTGTGACGTACCCCTAATCCATCGGTGTACCTGTGATGGTCTCACGGAACCTTCATTTATTTCCCCTTTTTTCATAACTACAAGAATGGAGCCAGACTTAGTCTTCTGGACGGTTTGATCTGCAAACTATGCTTCCCTTGGATTAAATGTATCCCTCAAACTTCTCCCAACGTCTGCATAACTGTGCCCGACAAAGGGCTTTATAATGATGGCATCGGGGCGATAACTAGATCTTTCGTTGTGATTTCCTATTCGGGGTTTCCCCTTTTTCGCCCAAAAGCTTTACGTTCGAAGCTTTATTTGCCTCTGTGGATGCCCACAAGGTCATTAGATTTCTTTTTGTGTTTCTCTACTGGATTTGTTTCCGCTGGGCTCTTTACACTTCGCTTGTTCATGGCGTTTGAAGTGTTGGGGTATCTGTCGAAAGATTCTGATGTTTTCTATTTCGTGTACCGGCTTCCCTCTTTTTTCTGTCATCTTCCAACCTTTTCGGTATTTACCGATAACACTGAGTAATTTGTCTACCTTGGAGACTTGGTTTGAAACATTCATGCTAATGTTGTTTTGCCTACTCTATCTTGCTGAGTTTTAACTGGCACTTAGCTAGGCCTTCCTCTTTTGATGTTCACATCTTCATAATCAACTCTTGCTTTGAAGAGGTGTAATTTCAGAAGGTTCAAAGTTTCAAATATGGCAATCCTAAGCCCATTAATTATCTCTCTTCTCCTTCATATTTCAGATGTAAACGTAAAATTTACCCTAACCAATTGCCCACATGCAGCATAATTATAGTTCACTACAATGAATATAATGTGATACTACTACGAACATTGCACAGTCTACATGACAGGACACCTCATGAGTTATTGGAGGAAATTATTTTGGTCAATGACGCTAGTGAACCAAAAGAGACTGATCAATCCCTATACAGCTACATAAAAGCGAATTTTGCCCAAAAGATTCGAATAGTCCATCTCAAACAAAGAAACGGTTTGATTCGAGCACGTCTACAGGGGGCTCGAAGAGCAAAGGGGGAAGTACTTGTTTTCCTCGATGCCCATATTGAAGTCAATGTGAATTGGTTACCTCCTTTGCTGGAACCAATTGTGGAAGATCCTCAAACATCAACCACACCCAAGGCCGTATTCAGGGGGGGGGATGAGGGGGATCAAACCCCCCCCGAAATGAATGAATATTTTTATATAAATAAATATATATTTTTAGCTGCATAGAAAAATCTTATCGAAGATGTTGAAGAAAAGCTGGAGGTTTTATTTTGAAAAACGCTTACCTATAAAACTTACACAAATCATAGAATACTAGTTGAAAAGCCCGTCAAACGACGGTCGAAAAAAAAACAAATTATTTTTGTTCTCGAACCACAAATTTCATTTTTGGAAAATGTATTTCTGCTTTTTATGTGTGTTTGTTGTTCTTTTTGTGAACATGACTCGCTTTGTTTGGCCATAGCAACAACAACGAAACAGCCACACACACGTGTGTAAATGAAATGGCGCAAAACCTGCGAAAAGAACCTGCCTAATTCAGCGATGGAAGCAATAAAGAGATTTTTCCAAACGTGCATATTCTTTTAAAAATTTTGGTCACTTTGCCAGTTACTCAGGGATGGAAAATACAATTTCACTGGAAGATTATTGTCAAGAGACTGAATTTTAAAGAAAATAAAATTTTGACAAAATTTTCTATAGAAATAAAATTTTGCAAAAATTTCCTATAGAAATAAAATTTTTACAAACTTTTCAATTGAAATAAAATTTTGACAAAATTTTCTATAAAAATAAAATTTTGCAAAAATTCTATATAGAAATAAAATGTTGACAACAATTTCTACCGAAATAAAAAATCGATAATATAGAATCACATTCTTTTTTCGACTAAAACTTTCTTGAAGTTCAATAAAATCCTGTTTTTGACTATGTCTTTTACAAAATCGAAATTTTCTTCCCACATGAACATGTCTGTTTTGCCATATTTGTAAAAGACTATTAGCAAATAAGGTTGATAAAGACTTTCTAAAAATATTAAAATATTTTGTCAAAGCTATTGTATCATAAATCTGATATCGACTCAAAAATGTCTACACAAAAGGTACTAAATCATTCGCGGGGGTACTACGGTACTGACCGGGGTGAAAAAGGTTTGAAAAAAGTACTATAGTACTGCATTTTCCATCCCTGCAGTTACTACGTGCTCATCCGAACGTTCATTTTCAACAATGAAGAGATTAAAGACGTATCTTAGAAATTCGACTAGCGAGAGTAGACTCAAAGGATTGGCATTAATGTCGGTTCATCGCCGAATAAATGTGCCGACTGAAGAAGTCATTGATTTATTTGCTGCCCAAAAAGCCCGTCGGCTCAATTTAATATTATAACAAGTATATACAGCACTAAGTTCGGCCGCGCCGAATCTTAAATACCCACCACCATGAACCAAATATTAGGGTTTCCTTTGAAATTTCAGGAGGGCTTGAGGACTTGAGGATATTCCCGAAGATAAATTTAAAGATTTCACCTATGAGGACTATATCAGATTCTGGATTTATAAGAACCATTTTTGTTTGAGTTTTAAAGAAATCATTAACATCTCTTGTATGTGTGCAAGAAAATTATAAAATAACGTCTTGATTTGAAATCTTAAATCTGTAGAAGTAAAATCTAGAAATTTTACATTGAGTTTCAAGCAATTTTCATGGTCAGTGCGCCTTCTACACCCTCAAGAAGTGAAGTCGGTCTATATGGAGGCATTACCAAATGGATCGATAAAAACTTAATCCGATACACGTTTTTGTGAGCCTAAAATACCAGAATATTTACAATTTCAGGCAAATCAGATAAAAACTACGGTTTCTAGAAAATCAAGGAGTTAAATCGGGAGATCGTTCTTATGGGGGCTATACTAAAATATGGACCGATACTCACCGTTTTCGGCACACCTCTTTATGACCCGAAAATACCTCTAGATTTCCAATTTCAGGCAAATAGGATAAAAACTTCGGATTCTAGAAGCCCAAGAAGTAAAATCTTGAAATCGGTCTATACAAAAATATGGACCGATACTCACCATTTTCGGCACACCTCTTTATGGTCCTAAAATACCTCTAGATTTCCAATTTCAGACAAATTGGATAAAAACTACGGTTTCTATAAGCCCAAGACCCCAAATCGGGAGGTCGTTTTATATGGGGACCATACCAAAACATGGACCGATACTCACAATTTTTGGCACACGTATTTGTGGGCCTACAATACCTCTAGATTTCCAATTTCAGGTAAATTGAATAAAAACTGCGGTTTCTATAAGCCCAAGAAGTAAAATCGTGAGATCGGTCTATATGGGGGCTATACCAAAATATTGACCGATACTCACAATTTTTGGCACATGTATTTGTGGTCCTACAATACCTCTAGATTTCCAATTTCAGATAAATTGAATAAAAACTGCGGTTTCTATAAGCCCAAGAAGTAAAATCGGGAGATCGGTCTATATAAGGGCTATACCAAAACATGGACCGATACTCACCATTTTTGGCACACCTCTTTATGGTCATAAAATACCTCTAGATTTCAAATTTCAGGCAAATTGGATAACACCAACAAAATTGGATAACACCAAGACCCCAAATCGGGAGGTCGGTTTATATGGGGACTATATCAAAACCTGGACCGATATAGCCCATCTTCGAACTTGACCTGCCTGCAGACAAAAGACGAGTTTGTGCAAAATTTCAGTACGATTGTTTCATTATTGAAGACTGTAGCGTGATTACAACAGACAGACAGACAGACGGACATCGTTATATCGTCTTAGAATTTCTCCCTGATCAAGAATATATATACATTATATAGTCGGAAATCGATATTTCGATGTGTTACAAACGGAATGACAAACTTATTATACCCCCGTCATCATTCTATGGTGGTGGGTATAAAAATATTGTATACATACCTATGCATAAATAAAATTTTCTACACATGAGATTATATGAATATTTTTTTTTAAGTTGAACCCCCCCCGAATTAAAATCCTGGCTACGGCCTTGACCACACCAATTATAGACATAATTAAATATGATTCTTTGGAATATCAAGGTGCAATGCCTTCAAGAGGTGGATTCAATTGGCAATTCAATTATGTCCAATTACCATTGCTCAAAGAAGAAGAGAGGCGGATGCCCAAACCTCATAATAATCCTGTCATGAATGGTGGCCTGTTTGCTATTGCGAAGAAATATTTCTGGCATTTGGGAGGATATGATGATGGTCTGGAAATATGGGGTGCCGAACAATATGAATTGAGCTTTAAAATTTGGTTATGTGGAGGTCGATTGTTGGAAGTTCCATGTTCGAGAGTGGGTCATTTATATCGATCTCCTGAATATGTGGTGAATTATACTAAACGTAAAGATGATTTTATATCGAGGGTAAGTAGAACCAATCAATGTTTTTTTTTAATATTAACTTAGACTAAATTCGATTAAAGTAAATTAAATTATGAGAGAAGACGAGAGCGAGACAGCAGCTCTCATAAATGTCTTTACAAACGAGGAACTGCAAAAGCCTCACGAAGAAGAAGGCACCCGATCCTGACGGCAAAGCCGCATGTCTTACAGATATAGCAGCCAAGGGACCCGAAACCCTACTTTCTATGTTCAACAGCTCTCTAGTAGACGATATCTTCCCTAATTTGTGCAAAGAACATAGATTAATTCTGATCAGCAAGGAAAAAGGCGAACAAGTATAGCCATCGTCGTACAGACCACGCTGGGAACAGCTGGAAAACTGTTCGAACAGCTCATAAAACCACGACTTGACGTGGTTATCAAGACCGTTGAGGGTCTGCCCACGACAGAATACAAATTTAGACCTGGAAAATCGACACTACGAGCCCTTAAGGAAGTATCAGATGCCGAACAGGCAAAACATCTAGGCAGCCACGCTTCAAGATTTATAATTCTACTGGCGACGCTAGATATTAGGAACGCTTTCCACAGCCTATCCTAGAGATAATATATCACATACCGAAATATTTAATGAGGATATTGAAAGACTATCTGAAGACCAAGTTTTGATATACGACACTATACAGGGTCCAAGAATAATGGAAGTACTCTCAGGTGACGCACAAGGCTCCATCCTCAAACCAGATCCCTGGAATGCTACGACCGACTACATATTGAAGATACCCATGCCAGACGATACATTACTTGTTGGCTATGCTGATGACATAGACGCTATGATAAAAACTACGAATACTGAAGAGGCTCAACGGAAACTTCGCCAAACCATGATTCGGGCGAAAGACTGGTTAAACACACATGGCTTACAATTAGCCATGCAAAAGACCGAACTGCTACTACTAACCAGACAGTATCTGCCTCTATAAATAGAGATGCACATAGACGACATGGTAATCCCAACAAAGCAGTCAATAATGTACTTGGGACTGAAGTTGGACTCAAAACCACCGTACTCCAAGCAGATAGACTACGCAACAGAAGGATGCTGTGGTAACGCCACCATTGAGAAGTCTGATGACAATCATGGGAAGCCCTCTTTCAAGCAGAAGAACGATACTCATGGAGATGACTAACAGTATACTCCTCTATTGGGTGTGAGATCGGGAGTCGACTCTACAGAAATGGACTAGAGCGAAAAAGCTGCTTTCAGTACAGAGAACGGCAGATCTGAAAATTACTTCAGCATACCGCATAGCATCAGGGGAAGCAGCGTTAGGCGATTGAGCGGCAAAAGTGTTTCGAGCCCAAACAACAAGGCGCGACAGACTTGATACCGAACATCCGAGAAGAGACCAGAGATAAATGGCAGAAACGTTGGAGGAACGAGACAAAGGGCAGATGGACACACCGAGAGAGAAGATATGGAAAAACAAGTATATACAGCAGTAAGTTCGGCCGGGCCGAATCTTAAATACCCACCACCATGAACCAAATATTAGGGTTTCCTTTGAAATTTCAGGAGGGCTTGAGGACTTGAGGACACAACCCGAAGATAAATTTAAAGATTTCACCTATGAGGACTATATCAGATTCTGGATTTGTAAGAACCATTTTTGTTTGAGTTTTAGAGGAATCATTAACATCTCTTGTAAGTGTGCAAGAAAATTATAAATTATCTTGATTTGAAATCTTAAATCTGTAGAAGTAAAATCTGGAAATTTTACATTGAGTTTCAACCAATTTTCATTATCAGTGCGCCTTCTACACCCTCAAGAAGTGAAGTCGGTCTATATGGAGGCATTACCAAATGGACCGATAAAAACTTAATCCGATACACGTTTTTGTGAGCCTAAAATACCAGAATATTTACAATTTCAGGCATATCAGATAAAAACTACGGTTTCTAGAAACCCAAGGAGTTAAATCGGGAGATCGTTCTTATGGGGGCTATACTAAAATATGGACCGATACCCACCATTTTCGGCACACCTCTTTGTGACCCGAAAATACCTCTAGATTTCCAATTTCAGGCAAATAGGATAAAAACTTCGGATTCTAGAAGCCCAAGAAGTAAAATTGGGAAATCGGTCTATATGGGGGCTATACCAAAATATGGATCGATACTCACCATTTTCGGCACACCTCTTTATGGTCCTAAAATACCTCTAGATTTCCAATTTCAGACAAATTGGATAAAAATACGGTTTCTATAAGCCCAAGACCCCAAATCGGGAGATCGGTCTATATGGGGGCTATCCCTAAATATGGACCGATACTCACCATTTTCGGCACACCTCTTTATGGTCCTAAAATACCTCTAGATTTCCAATTTCAGACAAATTGGATAAAAAATACGGTTTCTATAAGCCCAAGACCCCAAATCGGGAGATCGGTCTATATGGGGGCTATCCCTAAATATGGACCGATACTCACAATTTTTGGCACACGTATTTGTGGTCCTACAATACCTCTAGATTTCCAATTTCAGATAAATTGAATAAAAACTGCGGTTTCTATAAGCCCAAGAAGTAAAATCGGGAGATCGGTCTATATGGGGGCTATACCAAAATATGGACCGATACTCACAATTTTTGGCACACGTATTTGTGGTCCTACAATACCTCTAGATTTCCAATTTCAGGTAAATTGAATAAAAACTGCGTTTTCTATAAGCCCAAGAAGTAAAATCGGGAGATCGGTCTATATGGGGGCTATACCAAAATATGGACCGATACTCACAATTTTTGTCACACGTATTTGTGGTCCTACAATACCTCTATATTTCAAATTTCAGGTAAATTGAATAAAAACTTCGGTTTCTATAAGCCCTAGAAGTAAAATCGGGAGATCGGTCTATATGGGGGCTATACCAAAATATGGACCGATACTCACAAATTTTGGCACACGTATTTGTGGTCGTACAATACCTCTAGACTTCCAATTTCAGGTAAATTGAATAAAAACTGCGGTTTCTATAAGCCCAAGAAGTAAAATCGGGAGATCGGTCTATATGGGGGCTATACCAAAACATGGACCGATACTCACCAGTTTTGGCACACCTCTTTATGGTCATAAAATACCTCTAGATTTCAAATTTCAGGCAAATTGGATAAAAACTACGATTTCTATGAGCCCAAGACCCCAAATCGGGAGGTCGGTTTATATGGGGACTATATCAAAACCTAGACCGATATGGCCCATCTTCGAACTTGACCTGCCTGCAGACAAAAGACGAGTTTGTGCAAAATTTCAGCACGATTGCTTCATTATTGAAGGCTGTAGCGTGATTACAACAGACAGACAGACAGACAGACGGACAGACGGACATCGTTATATCGTCTTAGAATTTCTCCCTGATCAAGAATATATATACTTTATACAGTCGGAAATCGATATTTCGATGCGTTACAAACGGAATGACAAACTTATTATACCCCCGTCACCATTCTATGGTGGTGGGTATAATAACGTATTACATGCCACAGATACTCAAGACGTTATCAATGAACAAGCTAATGACAACGATAGGAGGTCCTCTTCCATGTGGGAGAAGGATACTCATAGAGATGACTAACAGAATACTTCTTTATGAATGTCAGATCTTGTGTCGACCCTACTGAGGCGATCTAAAGCGAAAAAGCTTGTTTCACTAAGGGGAACACCAGCTCAAACACCAGCAGGAACGATTCCAATAGACCTTCAGGAGTTTGAGTAGTAGAAGGTTTTCAAAGGTAAACAACAAGGCGCGACAAACTGGGTACCGAACATCCAACAGGATACCAGAGATAAATTGCAGAAACGAGCCAAGGGATATATGGACACACCGAGAGAGAATATATGGGGAAGTGGCTTGTTACATGACTGAGATGCTCAAGCAGATAAACTACGCAACCGAAAAAAGCTGCAATGATAACGTGACAAACATAGGAGGCCACCTTTTAAGAGGGTGTCGACCCTACAGAGACAATCAAGAGCGATAAACCTGTTTTCGGTACAGAGAAGCAGCAGCTCTGACAATCACTTCGGCATACTGCACAGTATCAGGGGAAGCCGCATTAGATATAGCAGGAACGGTCCCAATAGACCTCCAGGCGATTGAGCGGCAAAAGGTTTTCGAGCCCAAACAAACTTGATACCGAACATCTGGTCAAATGGCAGGAACAATATATAGGGCAGATGGACACACCGACATACAGCTATGGAGAGAGAGAAGATCTGGGAAAGTGACGTATCGCATGACCTGATGCTTTCTGGTCATGGCTACTTTCGAAGGAATCTGTACCGTATGTGGAAATACAGCTTAGGAAACTTTATTGCCGATGTAGAGGAGGTCGCAGATGATGCTGCTCATACAATCTTTAGATGTAAGCGATGGACAAAACGGCGAAAAGCGCTTGAAGATGAAATTGGGCACATCCCTCCAAGAAATATAATCCACAAAAGGGTGCGAAGTGAGAGGAAATGGGAGGCCATAAGGCGTTTTGCAGAACATGTTCTCCGCAATAAAAGGTTGAGATGGACACGACGACATGAGAAATATAAGCTTTAGCCTGGATACGGACTAAAACGAAACGGTCACGGGCCACGTGGGGGTCCACGTTGAAGTAATGCTAAAGTGGTTTCGAGTGTGTAATAATAACCCCAGGGAAAAGCGATGGGTTTTTAGCCGATATCGTCGATTGTGATGGAGTCCGGCATACGGATGGACGCACTGTAAGGTGTATAAAGCATTTCCCTATCCTTACCCGCAACAAAATTATATTAAAAACTAAATTAAATAAATTTTATAGTATTTAAGTTTGGTTTTATTTTGTTCAATTTTATTTATATTTTTGTTTTCTTTTAGAACTACAAAAGGGTGGCAGAAATTTGGATGGACGAATACAAAGAGTTCTTATACGAACACATACCCAAACTCAATCAGATCGATGCAGGAGATTTGTCGCAACAAAAACTCTTAAAGACTGCACTCAAGTGTAAACCTTTTAAATGGTTTATGGAGCATATAGCCTTTGATTTGCTCAAGGCCTATCCCCCTATAAAACCCCCAGATTTTGCCAGTGGAGCCATACAAAGCGTAGCTCTACCAGATTTATGTTTGGATTTAGATGGTGTTGAACCACGTCAGAAATTGGAAAATGTTCTTAAACCCTGTTCGCCAGACTTGAAATATCCCTATGATGGACAAAAATGGCATCTTGGATTTAGACGTGATCTACAACATCATGGAAATTGTTTGGAAGTACAAAACTGGCATTCGTATGCTCCAATTTGGCTTTGGCCTTGCCACAATAGAGGTGGCAATCAATGGTGGTATTATGATCGAAACGCTCAATTGCTAATCCAGGGCGATAAGGAATTCACTCAACGTTGTATGGAAGTGAATGGTGAAACGAAAGAGATTTTTGTAAATTATTGTGATCTTGCCAGAAAAGAACAAAAATGGCTATTTGGTTATGTTAATGAAACTGCCATGGAGTATTTTTTCAAAGAAACTTAAGTGATAATGAAAAATCTTAGCATAGATGATTCTTGTCAAAGTATAGAGTTAGGACCACTGCAAGCTTAATAAAGGAAATGAAAAAAAAAAACTTCTGAAAAAATAGTAATCTTTTCAACATTAATAAATTTTTTGCCTTTTTTTTTGAGTTGAAAGCATATATAAACAAGTAAGGAAAGTCTAAAGTCGGGCGGGGCCGACTATATTATACCCTGCACCACTTTGTGGATCTAAATTGTCTATACCATATCACATCCGTCAAATGTGTTGGGGGCTATATATAAAAGTTTGTCCCAAAAACATACATTTAAATATCACTCGATATGGACAGAATTTGATAGATTTCTACATAATCTATGGAGCTATGGGAGCTATATCTAAATCTGAACCGATTTGGCTGATATTTTGCAAGTTTTTCGAGACTCATAAATTTGAGGAAGATCGGTTGATATACACGCCAATTATGACCAGATCGGTGAAAAATATATATGGCAGCTATATCTAAATCTGAACCGATTTTTTCCAAAATCAATAGGGATCGTCTTTGAGCCGAAACAGGACCCTATACCAAATTTTAGGACAATAGGACTAAAACTGCGAGCTGTACTTTGCACATAAAAATACATCAACAGACAGACAGACGGACATCGCTAAATCGACTCAGAATTTAATTCTAAGACGATAGGTATACTAAACAATGTGTCTCAAACTTTTCCTTCTTGGCGTTACATACAAATGCCCAAACTTATTATACCCTGTACCACAGTAGTGGTGAAGGGTATATATATGGGAAACATTTAAATCTGAAGCAATTTTAAGGAAACTTCGCAAAAAATTATATATGATTTATTGCTCGATATATATGTATTAGAAGTTTAGGAAAATTAGAGTCATTTTTACAACTTTTCGACTAAGCAGTGGCGATTTTACAAGGAAAATTTGGTATTTTGACCATTTTTGTCGAAATCAGAAAAACATATATATGGGAGCTATATCTAAATCTGAACCGATTTCAAATTCAAATTTGGCACGCATAGCTACAATGCTAATTCTACTCCCTGTGCAAAATTTCAACTAAATCGGAGTTAAAAATTGGCCTCTGTGGTCATATAGTTTAAATCGGGCGGAAGCTATATATGGGAGATATATCTAAATCTGAACCGATTTCAACCAAATTTGGCACGCATAGCTACAATGCTAATTATACTCCCTGTGTAAAATTTCATCTTAATCGGAGCAAAAAATTGGCCTCTGTGGTCATATGAGTGTAAATCTGGCGAAAGCTATATATGGGAGCTATATCTAAATCTGAACCGATTTGGCTGATATTTTGCAAGTTTTTCGAGACTCATAAAATATTCGGATGTACGGAATTTGAGGAAGATCGGTTGATATACACGCCAATTAAGACCAGATCGGTGAAAAATATATATGACAGCTATATCTAAATCTGAACCGATTTCAATAGGGACCGTCTTTGAGCCGAAACAGGATCCTATACCAAATTTTAGGACAATCGAACTAAATTTGCGAGCTGTACTTTGCACACAAAAATACATCAACAGACAGACGGACAGACAGACAGACAGAGAGACAGACAGACAGACAGACAGACAGACGGACATCGCTAAATCGACTCAGAATTTAATTCTAAGACGATCGGTATACTAAACGATGGGTCTCAGACTTTTCCTTCTTGGCGTTACATACAAATGCACAAACTTATTATACCCTGTACCACAGTAGTGGTGAAGGGTATAAAAATGAAATTAAGAGATATAATTTGTCACTACAAGTCCAAGATGGCATCAAAGGGGAAAAACTTCTGAAATATTACGTTACTTATTCAAAATTAGCAAAATATAAAACAAAGTCAAGAATTTAAATTAAGAGCCACTAAGATGATAAATGTGTTAACGTTAATTTTTACAGTTTACAGAATTTTATTTTTGTGGATGATAGTTAAAAACAACCATAAACTAAAATCGAAAACTCAAACTTAATAAAATTATAACATAAAAGGCAATACGTGACAAAAACTCGCTCATCCAAAATTCCTTCGTTGTTATAAATAATGGATTTTTTACATAAAATATACTCTAAAAGATAAAATATTTTAATATTTATATTAACTTATATTAACTTTGTCATTCCGTTTGTAAAACATCGAAATATTGCTGTAAGACCCCATAACTATATAGCCCCCTTATAAACCGATCTCCAGATTTGACCTCCGGAGCCTCTTAGAGGAGCAAATTTCATCCTATCCGGTTGAAACTTGGTACGTGGTGTAACTATATAGTCTATAAGAACCATGCAAGAATTAGTCCACATCGGCCTATAATTATATATAGCCCCCATATAAACCGATCCCCAGATTTGACCTCCGGAGCCTCTTGGAGGAGTAAAATTCATTCGATCCGCTTGAAACTTGGTACGTGATGTGAGTATAAGGTCTCTAACAACCATGCACAAATTGGTCCATATCGGTCCATAATTATATATAGCCCCCATCCCCAGATTTGGCTTGCGGAACCTCTAAGAGAAGCAAATTTCATCCGATTCGGCTGAAATTTAGTACATGGTATTAGTATATCATATCTAACAACCATGCAAAAATTGGTCCATAATTATACATAGCCCCCATATAAACCGTTCCCCAGATTTGAAATCCGGAGCCTCTTGGAGAAGCAAAATTCATCCGATCCGGTTGAAATTTGGAACGTGGTGTTAGTATATGGCCGCTTATGCCATGCCAAAATTGGTCCATAGCGGTTCGTAATCATTGTTGCCACTCGAGCCAAAAATAATCGACCAACATTTTATTTCTATAGAAAATTTTGTCAACGTTTTATTTCTATAGAAAATTTTGTCAAAATTTTATTTCTATAGAAAATGTTGTCAAAATTTTATTTCTACACGCAAACAAATAATTCTTTCCTCCCAAACGAAATGTTAGACAAACAAATTTCGTTTCGCATTTGCTTTCCGCTGAAAGGAAGTGTATTTGGAAGAAAAGTATATAGTTTTTGTAATAAACGTTTATTTTTTTCCAGGATGTAAAAACAATTTCATAAAGACTAACCCAAAAAATAAATTTTTCTGGCTAATTGCATCCCTCACAGCTTTCTCACTTCCACGAGGTTTTTTAGTTCTTAGTACCTTTTTCTGTAATACAAACAATGTAGAATAAATTATAGGATTTTATAAATGTTTAAAATTTTGTTTTATCTTTCGCCTGGGCGGAGAATCGAACCGCGGACCATGCAATCATCGTTGATAATTATTTTGCTTATGGAAGGGGTTTCTGATAAAGTTGGCAAAAAAATCGACGACGTAAATCGAATGGCGACGTAAATCGAAGTTTGATGGAACAAAAAATTTGTCAACGTAAATCGAAACAACGTAAACCGAGACTACGTAAATCGAGGGATTACTGTATAAGTTACATTTATATAGCATAGCTTGCGGCGCACACGAGCTGATTAAACAAACTTTATTTAACAGAAAAATACGTCCGACTTGCATGCCAAGGGTCGTGGGTTCGATCCCTGCTTCGACCAAAGTTTTTTATTTTTTTTACAAGTTACATTTATATAGCATAGCTTGCGGCGCACACGAGCTGATTAAACAAACTTTATTTAACAGAAAAATACGTCCGACTTGCATGCCAAGGGTCGTGGGTTCGATCCCTGCTTCGACCAAAGTTTTTTATTTTTTTTACAAGTTACATTTATATAGCATAGCTTGCGGCGCACACGAGCTGATTAAACAAACTTTATTTAACAGAAAAATACGTCCGACTTGGCTTCCCAAGGGTCGTGGGTTCGATCCCTGCTTCGACCAAAGTTTTTTAATGTTGAATATTTTTATTAATGTTGAATATTTTGTCGGAAGATTCCGACAAAATATTCAACATTGCATTCTACTATATTAAATGTTTACTATGAACTGTAAAATGTGTCTTATTAAAGACCTAAAGTCAGAAAAGAACAGTGTTTGATATAAACAAAATGGACTGTGTTGTTGGTTCAAAAATAACTTTTTTTATTGAAAAAATAAAAATTTTGTAACAAACGATTTTTTTGTGATTTCGAATTTTCGAAGCAATTCAAAAAACTCTAACAAAGGAAAAACGTTTTCGGTACACGTTTTCCAAACGTTTTTTTTTCGTGTATATAAAATTTTCTCAAGACTTTATTTCTATAGAAAATTTTGTCAAAATTTTATTTCTATAGAAAACTTTGTTCTAAATGTTCTGTTATAGTTTGATGTCGTTTTCGATTGTCATCTGTAGTGCACATCGGTAGTCAAAGGGTTCATTACAATATTTTTGGTAGGACCTTTTTTGCAGATCAACGATATCATTGCATTGACCACTATGTGGTTAAGTTTATAAACATTAATGATTATTTAATTTTTATACCCTCCACCATAGGATGGGGGGTATTTTAACTTTGTCATTCCGTTTGTAACACATCGAAATATTGCTCTAAGACCCCATAAAGTATATATATTCTGGGTCGTGGTGAAATTCTGAGTCGACCTGAGCATGTCCGTCCGTTTATTGAAATCACGCTAACTTCCGAACAAAACAAGCTATCGACTTGAAACTTGGCACAAGTAGTTGTTATTGATGTAGGTCGAAATGCAAATGGGTAATTTTGGTCTAATTTTACGTATAGCCCCCATATAAAGGGACCCCCAAATTTGGCTTGCGGCTCCTCTAAGAGAAGCAAATTTTATCCGATCCGGCTGAAATTTGGTACATGTTGTTAGTATATGGTCTCTAACAACCATGCCAAAATTGGTCCACATCGGTCCATAATTATATATAGCCCCCATATAAACTGATCCCCCGATTTGGCGAAGGAGAAGCAAATTTTATCATATCCGGCTGAAATTTGGTACATGGTGCTAGTATATGGTCTCTAATGACCATGTCAAAATTGGTCCACATCGGTTCATAATTATATATAGCCCCCATATAAACCGATCACCAGATTTGACCTCCGGAGCCTCTTGGAAGACAACAATTCATCTGATACTGTTGAAATTTGGTACGTGGTGTTAATATATGGCCTCAAACACCCATGCAAAAATTGGTCTTAATCGGTCCATAATTATATATAGGCCCTATATAAATCGATCACCAGATTTGACCTCCGGAGCCCCTTGGAAGAGCAAAATTCATCCGATTCGGTTGAAATTTGGTACGTGATGTTAGTATATGGTATCCAACAACCATGCAGGAATTGGTTTATATCAGTCTATAATTATATATAGCTCCCATATAAAAAGATATATGGCATCCCGATCCCCAGAGCGGTTTATATGGCATCCTCCGGTGCCTTTTGGAGAAGCAAAATTCATCCGATCTGGTTGAAATTTGGTGCGTGGTGATAGTATATTTAACAACCATGCCAAAAGTGGTACATATCAGTCCATAATCATATATAGCCCCCATATAAACCGATCCCGAAATTTGGTTTTGGAGCCTCTTGGAGGATCCGAGTCAGTTGAAATTTGGTACATTGTGCTAGAATATGGCCGTTAACAACCATGCCTAACTAGGTCCATATCGGTCTATAGTTATATGTAGCCCTCATATAAATCGATCCCCAATCACGCAAAAATTGGTCCATATCAAGTTCATAATTGTGTATAGCCCCCATATAAGCGACCCCATATTTCAATTCTGGCTCTCTACCTATCGTGCAAAATGTACATATCGATTTGAAATTATTTGTAGATACATACCTATACATAACTTTGATATATACCACGTACGGATACATACCTATACATAACTTTGATATATACCCCGTATGGACTAACTCACAATTTAAAAAACGATGTCAAGAAGTTTTAAGGTACCACAACCCAAGTAATTCGATTGTGGATGACAGTCTTTCATAGAAGTTTCTACGCAATCCATGGTGTAGGGTACATAAGATTCGGCCTGGCCGAACTTACGGCCGTATATAATTGTTTCAGATTTATATTGCAAAGTGATTTTCTGGATATTATAAAAATGAAAATGTCAAACCCATGGTGTTAAAATCTCAAGCATTCACATAATTCACAGAACAAATATTCAAACCATATTCAATATAAAATCCAATGATTTCATTAACAAATACGCAAAAGTATACAGAGAGGGATTTAAAAATTTTGAAAACAAATTCAAGTGGCTTTGATTGTTGACAAAAGGAATTACGCTCAAGTGTGAATGAATGAGTGAATTGGGTTGGATAGATGGATGAATGGATGCATTGATGAATGCTGTGTGGATTTTAAAAACCTACATTGCCTGCCCCTGCAGTAGCAATATTAGTTTTTACTCTTTTTCTTTCCCTCAAAAACCTAAAAACACCAAAAGCAATTGCTATTCAAATTCCATTGTTATTGTCATTTGGATTGGTGCTGCCTTTGTTATTTTTGTGTATTTAAATTGAAATCCTATGATGAGAGGACCCATGTTATGTGGACCATTGAGCTGGGGTTATTGATTGCGTGGTTGCTCTTTTCATTGAATTTTTTGGGCTAACCAAAGTAAATTTTGTTTTGTGGATAGACATCAAGAACTCCATTCACAATGAACATATTGACAACAATCGGGAACTGTATAGTTTTAATATTTCTTCCTAGAAGTTTGAGGCTAGTTTTTGAGCAAAATAAACTAAGTTCAGCATTAAAAGTCTAAAGTGACTGTTTTTTTTTATATTTTTTTGTAATTTTCGTTAAAAGTATTTTTTTGCCCTGAAAGAACAGTTTTCTTTCCAAAGGAACGAAATTTTAGACAATCAAATTTTTTTCTAAAAGCCACTGTTGCACTGTCTATCCTAGATTTTGGTTTATTTGTTTTTAATGAGGGAATTTCGTCTGTGGAGCCTGTACACGGGTGACTGATATGTAATGCAACAAAGTAAAGAGTTTTATATTTTTATACCCTCCACCATAGGATGGGGTATATTAACTTTGTCATTCCGTTTGTAACACATCGAAATAGTGCTCTAAGACCCCATAAAGTATATATATTCTGGGTGAAATTCTGAGTCGATCTGAGCATGTCCGTCCATCCGTCAGTCCGTCCGTACGCCTGTTGAAATCACGCTAACTTCCGAACGAAACAAGCTATCGACTTGAAACTTGGCACAAGAAGTTGTTATTGATGTAGGTCGGATGGTATTGCAAATTGGCCATATCGGTCCGCTTTTACGTATAGCCCCCATATAAACGGACTCCCAAATTTGGCTTGCGATTGCTCTAAGAGAAGCAAATTTCATCTGATCCGGCTGAAATTTGGTACGTGGTGTTAGTATATGGTATTTAATAACCATGCAAAAATTGATCCATATCGGTCCTTAATTACATATAGCCCCCATATAAACCGATCCCCAGATTTGGCCTCCGGAGCCCCTTGGAAGAGCAAAATTCATCCGATTCAGTTGAAATTTGGTACGTGATTTTAGTATATGGTATCCAACAACCATGCAGGAATTGGTTCATATCAGTCCATAATTATATATAGCCCCCATATAAACCGATCCCCAGATTTGACCTCCGGTGCCTTTTGGAGAAGCAAAATTCATTCGATCTGGTTGAAATTTGGTACGTGGTGGTAGTATATGATATATAACATCCATGCCAAAAGTTGTCCATATCAGTCTATAATCATATATAGCCTCCATATAAACCGATCCCTAGATTTGGTTTTGGAACCTCTTAGAGGAGCAAATTTCATCCGAGTCAGTTGAAATTTGGTACATTGTGCTAGTATATGGCCGTTAACAACCATGCCTAACTAGGTCCATATCGGTCTATAGTTATATATAGGCCTCAGATAAATCGATCTCCAATCACACAAAAATTAGTCCATATCAATAATTGTATATAGCCCCCATCTGGGGGTAGGTTTATGTGAGGGCTATACCTAAAAGTCCAATACGGCCCATTAGCAATATCATCTGACCTACAACTACGTGTACCACTTAGAATTTCACCCCGACCCAGAATAGATAGACTTTATGGGGTCGAGACCAGTATTTCGATGTGTTACAAACATAATGACAAAGTTAATACAGACCCCATTCTATGATGGAGGGCTATGGTGGAGGGTATAAACACTATATCGATACATATTCTGATGGAGGGCAGGCCAAAAGTGGTAGCCCATTATTTTTAAAATTTTGATAATGCTTACACTGGTAGAAAAAGTTTCGTTAATACGGTGAATTTCTACGTTGTATTAACGAAATTCTTCATTAAAAGTCAGCCAACGTAGCATTTCGTTATAACAACGTAATTTTACGTTATATTTACGAAACCTTTTATGGAGTACATTTCGTAGTATTAACGAATAATTACGTTGCTATTACGTAGCCTTTTTGTTGTATTAACGAATATTATTCGTTGCATGAACGAAAATCATTCATTCTATGAACCCAGTTTTTTCATTGTATGAATGAAAGGCGAACGTTGTATAAATGAACACAAACGTTATATTAATGAAACCCATTTATATTCTCGTGCAGTAGGAAATAATATTTATTGATAAATTAAGTAATTTAATAATCATATAGTGGGACTTTAACTTAAGAAAAAAAGCCTCTAATTTCTAAGACCAAAAATGATAATCTTATCGCCGTGTCCATTTATCCAATTTATTTTTGCAACCAAGGTACGGTAATTGTTCCGCCTTCTTCATCTGAAAGTTCACTTGCTCGTGGCATTTTCACTAAAGATTAAACATTTACACAAAATTTCTTGCGAATATACAAAAAAACACCAATTTAACTCACCCACCATCTATGCTTATTATTCACAACGAAACTGTAATGAGCCTGTGCACTCTTCAGCGAAAAGAACGTAAATGTTGTTAAGGTTTGCCCATCACACAAGTTTTTTGTTGAACTTTTTACCGTTTGTTTTTCAAGACGCACACGCAAACATGTGCATATTGCCATGCTTAGATGTGTTGTACAAATTACATAGACGCTACAGACGTATTAGAGAGAGTATGGAGAGACGTTTTAGAGAGAGAGGGAGAGACAGTACAGAGAGGCAGAAATACTCAAACTCCCATTCGTAGTATTAATGAACATATTTCATTAATATGACGAAATATAACAATTTAAAATTTATTTTTTAAGTATCCATATCATTATATTAACGATCGCTTTCGTTTTATAAATGAAATTTTCAATTCCAATTTCGAAGTATATAAAACAACTGCTAAAAGTTTCCAAAAGTTACTCTCTATGTGCAAATGATTGTAATAATTTCATCGTGGAAAATTGTTTTATTCTAATTCTTGAAAAAATTACAAAGTCAATATTCGTAATATTAACGAAACGTTTTTCATTAATATAACGAAAAACCAAAACACAAAATTGACTTTTAACGATTGATTTCGTTGTATTAACGATCACTTTGATTCTTATAACGAAAAATTTCGTAATATTAACGAAAAATAATCAACGAAGCCCGTTCGTTAATAGTACGAACCATTTTTCTACCAGTGTAGTGTAGTATAATTTAGATTACTGGTAATGCTAAACATAATCACTTGCGGTTACCTAGTTCCTGCTGGGTATAGAATTCATAGATTATAATAATTTTTGCCATGGAAGCTAGATGACTGCAATCACATCCAACAGAATCTAAATTGGTTTGAGTTAAATGGAGTAACCAATCCATTTAGTCGGCCGATCAACCACATTTTCTATATCAAGATTATCGCAATGTATTTATTCAGCGAGCATTTAGCCTATTAATCACAGAGACCATTAAAACTCTTATCGCATTGACATGTTTAAGATAAATCTATATACACTCAAAAAAAAAGTGAACCCTCCCGAGTTCATGGAAATTATTACAATTCAGTTTAAATTTCTCCAATATGGAAAGTTTTCTTGATTTTTATATTTTTTGTGTACGTTAGTTGAATTAACCAAAGAAGGAGACAAAATTATTCACAGATGGAGTATAAAACTAAATTCGTATTTCCCAGAAATTCTCAAAATTTGTACATTTTGCCATAAATATGCCCATCTTGAACTTCGTATGGCGCTAACGATTTTTTAAAATTTTTTCCTTCAAACTACAAAATTTTCTTTAGCAATTGTTTAATTATTTTTTATAAATTTTGAATTTAGCGAAAAATATATTTTTGTGATATCGGTGTATTCAATTCCGTTTAGTTGAAATATTCTAAACTTAACCTACATATTCCTTTCGAGTGAATCCATTTTTTTTGGAGTGTAAATTCGTATTTAAAATATACCACAATTGCGTTGTAGTTAACCACAATATTTTTTATTCAGGCTAAATGTGTTCTTTCCCAGGCTCTTTGGGGAATAATTTGTCTCACAATGATTGTACATAAAGTACAAGGAGTTTAAATAACAAAATTAAGATATATTTTAATGACAACATTCACAACAAAACGAAACTTGAAACATGTGTACAAATATGGAATCAAAGAAATCTCAAGAAAATTACTTAAGATATGACTCTGGTTTTTCAGTTCGTTTTATCACAGTAATGTAGGCCAGCTCACAAAGACAGAACATCACAAATCCCCGAAGAACCCTAAAACTCAATGAACAGTGAACATTCAAGACTGCTTCCATGACAATTCACTGGTGCTGATGGTGATAACACATTATGTGGATGAACAACAAGAAATTTCACTATCGCAAACAATGTAAAATTGAAGTGATTTTATTCTCGAAAATGATCCCTTAGAGTTGAGTTTTCATTATACCCTTCACCACTACTGTGGTACAGGGTATAATAAGTTTGTGCGAAGCAGTACTCACAGACCCATCTTTTAGTATACCGATCGGCTTAGAATCAAATTCTGAGTCGATTTAGCGATGTCCGTCTGTCTGTCTGTCTGTCTGTCTGTTGATCTATTCTTGTGTGCAAAGTCCAGCTCGCAGTTTAAGTCGGATCGTCCTCAAATTTGGCATAGGGTCTTTTTTCGGCTCAAAGACGATTCCTATTGATTTTGGAAAAAAAATCGGTTCAGATTTAGATATAGCTGCTATATATATTTATAACCGATCTGGTCATAAATGACGTATTTATCAACCGATCTGCTTCCAATTTCGTATAAGCGAATATTTTGTGAGTCTTCCAAATTTTGCCGAATATCAATCAAATCGGTTCAGATTCAGATATAGCTCTAATATATCAGATTCAGATATAGCTCCGATTTACGTGAAATTTTGGACAGGGAGTAAAATTAACATTATAAACTTGCACACCGAATTTGGTTGAAATCGGTGCAATTTTAGATATAGCTCCCATATATAGATTTCGCCCGATTTACACTCCTATGGCCCTAGAGGCCAAAGTTCTACTCGGAGCTACGTAAAATTTTGCACAGGAAGTAGAACTAGCATTATAAGAATACATGCCGAATTTGGTTGAAATCGGTTCAGATTTAGATATAGCTTCCATATATATCTCTCGTCCGATTTACAGTCACATGACCACCGTAGGTCAAAATTTCACTCCAATTTTCTTAAAATTAGACACACCCAGCAAAAACTCTAATTACCAGGTAATCTTGTAGGTAAGCCTATTTAAAAATTAATAACCACTTATTAATTGGCATCGCTCCAGATTACATTTACATACGCATGTCCTAGGAGGAAAGTACTTCTCCCCAGGCATACTTTCGGCCACAAAATAAGTAGTGCATTTAAAGCATATAATCACCTAATATGTAATCACTTATTCGTTGATACACCAAAGCTTGCAAAATAGCCACTTATTGTCTCAGGCAACCAAATCTCGAAAATATTGATTTCAATCGCCGATTACAATAGATCAAAATATGGCGAGTAATGCTGTAATAGGAGCACTGCACCCAGAAAAAAATTTGCCTTCTAAACTAAATGGAAAAATGTTCATAAATTTAGTTTAGCCATTTTATTTCCATTAAGTTAAAATTTTTTGTAATATAATAGAATTTACTTGTTTCAGTAAAAAAATCCTAAACTGAAAGCAGTTAGGAATAGTTCATTAACTAGAATAAGGCATGGCATTTTACTAATACTGTTTTCTTCACAGGGTATAAGAATTTACTACTGAACAAGAAAATTTTATTCACTGATAACAAAGCATTCGTAAAAATGAACAAAACTCGAACTAAAACCAAGTTTTAAATTTAGTAAAATTTCTTATAAAATGATAATTCTGACTTCCTTTATTATAGAAAGCTTATCATACATACGAATAGCACTTAGCATAGAAAAATATTTTAGTTCATTCGTACTAAGAAATATTCAATTCTTTCAATTCTATTTTATTAAGCCAACTGCCTAAAAATTAGAGAATTAGAGAAATCTGAAATTACCCAGAGGTATTTATTGTTGCCATTACAAATAAGTCATTATAACTCACCGCAATGTAATGCAATGTGTAATGAGAGCTTTACTCCTGGTAATGCAAATTGTAATGAGATGTGGTTACCTAGTTTTTGCTGGGCAGGGAATGGAATTAACATTTTTACTATGCATGCCAAATTTAGTTGAAATTGGTTGAGATTTAGATATAGCTGCATTATATATCTTTCGTCCGAAATGCACTTATATGGTCCCAGATGTCAAAATTTCACTCCGATTTACTTGAAGTTTTTGCACAGAGAGTACGACTAACACTCTTGCGCCACACTGTGGAACAGGGTATTATAAGTTAGTGCATATGTTTGCAACACCCAGAAGGAGACTAGATAGACACATGGTGTCTTTGGCAAAAATGCTCAGGGTGGGCTCCTGAGTCGATATTGCCATGTCCATGTCACGGACAGACGTCATTTTTGTAATCAAAGTCTACGTCGCAGTTTTGTCCAATCGACTTCAAATTTGGCACAAGTATGTGTTTTGGCTCAGAATAGATACCTATTGATTTTGGAAGAAACCGGTTCAGATTTAGATATAGCTCCCATATATATATTTCGCCCGATATGGACTTATATGGCCCCAGAAGCCAGAGTTTTACCCTAATTTGCTTAAAATTTAGCACAAGAAGAACAATTAATACTATAGTCAAGTGCGCCAAATTTTATTGAAATCAGTTCAGATTTAGATATAGCTCCCATATATATTTATCGCCCGATATGGACTAATACGGCCCCAGAAGCCAGAGTTTTACCCTAATTTGCTTAAAATTTAGCACAAGAAGAACAATTAATACTATAGTCAAGTGCGCCAAATTTTATTGAAATCGTTTCACATTTAGATATAGCTCCCATATATATCGTTCGCCCGATTTGCACTCATATGACCACAGTGGCAAATCTTTTACTCCGAGTTAAGTGAAATTTTGCACAGGGAGTAGAATTAGCATTGTAGCTATGCGTGCCAAATTTGGTTGAAATCGGTTGAGATTTAGATATATCTCCCATATATATCGTTCGCCCGATTTGCACTCATATGACCACAGTGGTCAATCTTTTACTCCGAGTTAAGTGAAATTTTGCACAGGGAGTAGAATTAGCATTGTAGCTATGCGTGCCAAATTTGGTTGAAATCGGTTAAGATTGAGATATATCTCCCATATATAGCTTACGCCCGATTTACACTCATATGGCCATAGAGCAATTTTTTAACTCCGATTTAGTTGAAATTTTGCACAGGGAGTAGAATAAGCATTGTAGCTATGCGTGCCAAATTTGGTTGAAATCGGTTGAGATTTAGATATATCTCCCATATATAGCTTTCGCCCGATTTACACTCATATGACTACAGAGGCCAATTTTGAACTCCGATTTAATTGAAATTTTGCACAGGGAGTAGAATTAGCATTGTAGCTATGCGTGCCAAATTTGGTTAAAATCGGTTAAGATTGAGATATATCTCCCATATATAGCTTGCGCCCGATTTACACTCATATGACCATAGAGGCAAGTTTTTAACTCCGATTTAGTTGAAATATTGCACAGGGAGTAGAATTAGCATTGTAGCTATGCGTGCCAAATTTGGTTGAAATCGATTCAGATTTGGATATAGCTTCCATATATATGTTTTTCTGATTTCGACAAAAATGGTCAGAATACCAACATTTTCCTTGTAAAATCGCCACTGCTTAGTCGAAAAGTCGTAAAAATGACTCTAATTTTCCTAAACTTCTAATACAAATATATCGAGCGATAAATCATAAATAAAATTTTACGAAGTTTTCTTAAAATTGCTTCAGATTTAAATGTTTCCCATATTTATACCCTGCGCCACACTGTGGAACAGGGTATTATAAGTTAGTGCATATGTTTGCAACACCCAGAAGGAGACGAGATAGACACATGGTGTCTTTGGCAATAATGCTCAGGGTGGGTCCCTGAGTCGATATAACCATATCCGTCTGTCCGTCTGTCCGTCCGTCCGTCTCTCTGTGAACACATTTTTGTGATCAAATTCTAGGTCGCAATTTAAGTCCAATCGCCTTAAAATTTGGCACATGCTCCTAATTTGGGTCAGAATAGAACCCTATTGATTTTGCAAGAAATCGGTTCAGATTTAGATATAGCTCCCATATATATCTTTCGCCCGATATGGACTAATATGGACCCAGCAGCCATAGTTTTATACCGATTTGCTTGAAATTTTGTACAAACATAACACTTAGTCGTATAGTCGAGTATCCAAAATTTGATTGAAATCGGTTCAGATTTAGATATAGCTCCCATATATATCTTTCGCCCGATATTGACTTATATGGCCCCAGAAGCCACATTTTTTGCCGAATTTGGTTGAAATTTTGCACTAGGAGTACAATTAGTAGTATAGTCAAGTGTGCAAAATTTGATTGAAATCGGTTCAGATTTAGATATAGCTCCCATATATATCTTTCGCCCGATATGGACTAATATGGTCCTAAAAGCCAGAGTTTTGGCCCAATTTGGTTGACATTTTGCACAGGGAGTAGATTTAGGATTGTAGCTATGTGTGCCAAATTTGGTTGAAATCGATTCAGATTTATATATAGCTCCCATATATATATTTCGCCCGATATGCACTTATATGGCCCCAGAAGCCAGAGTTTTGGCCCAATTTGGTTGAAATTTTGCACTAGGAGTACAATTAGTAATATAGTCATGTGTGCCAAATTTGATTGAAATCGGTTCAAATTTAGATATAGCTCCCATATATATGTTTTTCTGATTTCGACAAAAATTGTCAAAATACCAACATTTTCCTTGTAAAATCGCCACTGCTTAGTCGAAAAGTTGTAAAAATGACTCTAATTTTCCTAAACTCCCAATACATATATATCGAGCGCTAAATCATGAATAAACTTTTGCAAAGTTTCCTTAAAATTGTTTCAGATTTAAATATTTCCCATATTTATACCCTGCGCCACACTGTGGAACAGGGTATTATAAGTTAGTGCATATGTTTGTAACACCCAGAAGGAGACGAGATAGACACATGGTGTCTTTGGCAATAATGCTCAGGGTGGGTCCCTGAGTCGATATAACCATGTCCGTCTGTCCGTCCGTCCGTCTGTCTGTGAACACATTTTTGTGATCAAAGTCTAGGTCGCAATTTAAGTCCAATCGCCTTCAAATTTGGCACATGTTCCTAATTTAGGTCAGAATAGAACCCTATTGATGTTGGAAGAAATCGGTTCAGATTTAGATATAGCTCCCATATATATCTTTTGCCGATATGCATTAATATGATCCTACAAGCCAGAGTTTTCGCCCAATTTGGTTGAAATTTTTCACAGGGAGTAGATTTAGAATTGTAGCTATGCGTGCCAAATTTGGTTGAAATCGAGTCAGATTTAGATATAGCTCCCATATACATCTTTCGCCCGATATGCACTTATATGGACCCAGAAGCCAGAGTTTTATCCCGATTAGCTTGAAATTGTGCACAAGGAGTACAATTGGTAGTATAGTCATGTGCGCCAAATTTGATTGAAATCGGTTCAGATTTAGATATAGCTTCCATATATATTTTTCGCCCGATATGGACTTATATGGCCCCAGATGCCAGAGTTTTGGCCCAATTTGGTTGAAAGTTTGCACTAGGAGTACAATTAGTAATATAGTCATGTGTGCCAAATTTGACTGAAATCGGTTCAGATTTAGACATAGCTCCCATATATATGTTTTTCTAATTTCGACAAAAATGGTCAAAATACCAACATTTTCCTCGTAAAGTCGCCACTGCTTAGTCGAAAAGTTGTAAAAATGACTCTAATTTTCCTAAACTTCTAATTCATATATATCGAGCAATAAATCATAAATAAACTTTTGCGCAGTTTCCTTAAAATTGCTTCAGATTTAAATGTTTCCCATATTTATACCCTGCGCCACACTGTTTTACTAACATTGTGTTCCACCCTAGTGCATTAGCCGACTCAAATTTTGAGTCTATTGATTTTGTAGAAGTCTATCAAATTCTGTGCAGATCGAGTGATATTTAAATGTATGTATTTGGGACAAAGCTTTATATATAGCCCCAACACATTTGACGGATGTGATATGGTATCGAAAATTTAGATCTACAAAGTGGTGCGGGGTATAATATAGTCGGCCCCGCCCGACTTTAGACTTTCCTTACTTGTTTCCTTTATAACTTGGAATCGGTGGTGTATATTGACAACAAATTTCGGCTAATGGGTTAATTTTATACAACAATAGTATATACAAAAAAATCTAACTTTCTTCAATACTGAGAAAAACACAAAATCGCGAATCATAGGTTAGTGGACCATTTGGTCCATAGTAAGTTTTTATTGATATTTTTTTAAGAACTTTATAATTTATATGTTTATTTGTACGTATTTTTCATTACAAGTAATGCTGAATGTTTTTCGGTTAGTTTTGCAAATAAATTTGCTGGAAATGGAGCATTTTACGTCACACTTTGATTTGCAGCAAGCACAATTTCCACGCTTCCGAGTACCAGAATGGGAAGTTGCACTATTTTTGGAAGCCTCTGAAGCTGTGCATGTTGTACGTATATTTGACAATAACTGGGCTGATAATCCTTATTGAGGTAATCTACATCGTTTTGTCATATATTTGGCATAAATATTATGATTATTATATGATTATTTGGCATGAATATTATAGTATGGACCAAATGGTCCCTTAACCTGGGATTCGTAAGTTTTTTCTAACCTAACAGCAGGGTTAATGAAGAATATCCCAACCCTGTACCCATTAGCGATGCATTACGTGCGTGGTACTTACAGCATTGACCGACTGTCTTTTGTGTTTCCGATCTTTTGAAAATATCTCCAGGCATACGGAAGTTAAAATACGAAGATATTTTTCCAATTTCTTCACAGGATGAACTCGAATCAATTGAAGACCAAATTGATGAGAATACCAAAGGACCAATGGTAAGTTTTATTTAGAGCATAAAATTTTATCTTCATTTTTGAATTTATTGTTAAACATTTTTACTCCACAGATTGCAACTCTTAAACCTATTTTGGGAAGAGAAGAATTACAAAAATCGATCAAACATTTGATGGATAAAAATCTTTTATTAGACAATAACGTTTATGGGCGACAAGGGAAACAAGTATATACGGCCGTAAGTTCGGCCAGGCCGAAGCTTATGTACCCTCCACAATGGATTGCGTAGAAACTTCTACTGAAGACTGTCATCCACAATCGATTTACTTGGGTTGCGGTAACTTTTGCCGATCTTAAAACTTCTTAATACCGTAATATATACCACGTAGTCCATACGTGGTATATATTAAACTTAAAATGGCAGATAAAATACGTATATAATTAAGTTTGACAAAACTTTCTATAGAAATAACATTTTGACAAAATAAAATTTTGACTATATTTTCTATAGAAGTAAAATTTGGACAAAATTTTCTATAGAAATACGATTTTAACAAAATTTTCTATACACATAACATTTTGACAAAATTTTTACTAAATTTTCAAAAAATTTAAAATTTTCACAACATCCTCTATAGAATTAAAATTTTGACAACATTTTCTACAGAAATAAAATTTTGCCAAAATTTTCTATAGAAATAAAATTTGACAAAATTTTCTATAGGAATAAAATTTGGACAAATTTTGATAGATTATTTTTGCTCGAGTGGCAAGCATGATTATGAACCGATATGGACCAATTTCTGTATGATTGGGGATCGGCTATATATAACTATAGACCGATATGGACCAATTTTGGCATGGTTATTAGCGGCCATATATTAACACCACGTTGCAAATTTAAACCGGATGGGATGAATTTTGCTCGTCCAAGTGACTCCGGAGTTCAAATCTGGGGATCGGTTTATATAGGGGCTATATATAATTATGGACTGATATGGACCAATTTTTGAATGGTTCTTAGAGACTATATACTAATATCATGTACCAAATTTCAGTCGGATCGGATGTAATTTGCTTCTTTTAGAGGATCCGCAAACCAAATCTGGGAATCGGTTTATATGGGGGCTATATAAAGGGTGATTCTTTTGAGGTTAGGATTTTCATGCATTAGTATTTGACAGATCACGTGGGATTTCAGACATGGTGTCAAAGAGAAAGATGCTCAGTATGCTTTGACATTTCATCATGAATAGACTTACGATCTGCCACAACGTCGAATTTTCAGTGAATGGGCCCTAGAAAAGTTGGCAGAAAATCCGCTTTTTTATCGACAAATTTTGTTCAGCGATGAGGCTCATTTCTGGTTGAATGGCTACGTAAATAAGCAAAATTGCCGCATTTGGAGTGAAGAGCAACCAGAAGCCGTTCAAGAACTGCCCATGCATCCCGAAAAATGCACTGTTTGGTGTGTTTTGTACGCTGGTGGAATCATTGGACCGTATTTTTTCAAAGATGCTGTTGGACGCAACGTTACGGTGAATGGCGATCGCTATCGTTCGATGCTAACAAACTTTTTGTTGCCAAAAATGGAAGAACTGAACTTGGTTGACATGTGGTTTCAACAAGATAGCGCTACATGCCACACAGCTCGCGATTCTATGGCCATTTTGAGGGAAAACTTCGGAGAACAATTCATCTCAAGAAATGGACCGGTAAGTTGGCCACCAAGATCATGCGATTTGACGCCTTTAGACTATTTTTTGTGGGGCTACGTCAAGTCTAAAGTCTACAAAAATAAGCCAGCAACTATTCCAGCTTTGGAAGACAACATTTCCGAAGAAATTCGGGCTATTCCGGCCGAAATGCTCGAAAAAGTTGCCCAAAATTGGACTTTCCGAATGGACCACCTAAGACGCAGCCGCGGTCAACATTTAAATGAAATTATCTTCAAAAAGTAAATGTCATGGACCAATCTAACGTTTCAAATAAAGAACCGATGAGATTTTGTAAATTTTATGCGTTTTTTTTTAAAAAAAAGTTATCAAGCTCTTAACAAATCACCCTTTATAATTATGGACCGATATGGACCAATTTTTGCATGGTTGTTAGAGACCACATACTAACACCACGTACCAAATTTCAACCGGATCGGATGAAGTTTGCTCCTCTAAGAGGCTCCGGAGTTCAAATCTGGGGATCGGTTTATATGGGGGCTATATATAATTATGGACCGATATGGACCAGTTTTTGCACAGAGACCACATACTAACACCATGTACCAAATTTCAGCCGGATCAGATGAAATTTGCTTCTCTTATAGCAATCACAAGCCAAATTTGGGGGTCCGTTTATATGGGGACCGATATGGCCCATTTGCAATACCATCTGACCTACATCAATAACAACTATTTGTGCCAAGTTTCAAGTCGATAGCTTGTTTCTTTCGGAAGTTAGCGTGATTTCAACAGACGGACGGACGGACATTCTCAGATCGACTCAGAATTTCACCACGACCCAGAATATATATACTTTATGGGGTCTTAGAGCAATATTTCGATGTGTTACAAACGGAATGACAAAGTTAATATACCCCCATCCTATGGTGGAGGGTATAAAAATACTTCTGGACTATCAAAAGTTAATGAAGACAATATACCGTATGTATTAGGATGATTATTGATTCACTTGATTCTGACAAAATCATTATTTTTATTTTTTATATTTATTTTAGGTACCGAGTAGGGGAACAAAATGGATTTCAATAAATACTTCAGCAAATGTATAAGATTGGTAAAAAATCTTCACTACAAAAACGAGTCCCTTAAGAAAAGGGATACAACCAGCAACGTTATAGATAGCAATTTGTCGTAAACATACTTGCCAATGTTTTCAGTTTGATTCTACAATATGGATAGCATTCTAAGTTTATTTTTATTTTCTATAAAAACTTGAATTACTTCCCCAGCAAAAAAAATTTGGAAGTCCTTGCAAAGGCACAACTTTAAAAGCACTTCCAGAAGACGCACTCCCAATGATGTTTTTTATTTTAACTACCCAGGAAGTTCTTTTAATTCAATTTTTTATAACTTGGTTTTTTCATACTTTTAATGGGTAATTTTATTTTTTTTTTCTTTCAAATAGGTTAAAAACAGAGTAAGAATTTATAAAATTGTACAAATCATTTAAATTTTGTGGGAAAAAATGCTAAATCCAATCTGAAAAAATTGTGAATTTTTGAAAATATTGGAGGCCAAACGTTTCCGACAAGCGTTAGAATCCATTAAAAATTATAAAAAAAACTAGCGTAACCCGGCCCACTTCGCTACGCCTTGCGAAGCGTATTTGTAGGAACATTTTGCGTTAACTTAGAGAACCATATCCTTCGTGCTAAAAAAAAATCGAAAAGTGGCTTGTCAAGGAAAGATATCCTTCTCCTCAACATATCTGAAAGTTAAGCACTATATTATAGTAACATACAAAGAATTACTGTTTCCCATCCAATAAATCGGAAAAAGCAAAAGTAAAGGGTGATTCTTTTGAGGTTAGGATTTTCATGCATTAGTATTTGATAGATCACGTGGGATTTCAGACATGGTGTCAAAGAGAAAGATGCTCAGTATGCTTTGACATTTCATCATGAATAGACTTACTAACGAGCAACGCTTGCAAATCATTGAATTTTATTACCAAAATCAGTGGCAGAAAATCCGCTTTTTTATCGACAAATTTTGTTCAGCGATGAGGCTCATTTCTGGTTGAATGGCTACGTAAATAAGCAAAATTGCCGCATTTGGAGTGAAGAGCAACCAGAAGCCGTTCAAGAACTGCCCATGCATCCCGAAAAATGCACTGTTTGGTGTGGTTTGTACGCTGGTGGAATCATTGGACCGTATTTTTTCAAAGATGCTGTTGGACGCAACGTTACGGTGAATGGCGATCGCTATCGTTCGATGCTAACAAACTTTTTGTTGCCAAAAATGGAAGAACTGAACTTGGTTGACATGTGGTTTCAACAAGATGGCGCTACACGCCACACAGCTCGCGATTCTATGGCCATTTTGAGGGAAAACTTCGGAGAACAATTCATCTCAAGAAATGGACCGGTAAGTTGGCCACCAAGATCATGCGATTTGACGCCTTTAGACTATTTTTTGTGGGGCTACGTCAAGTCTAAAGTCTACAGAAATAAGCCAGCAACTATTCCAGCTTTGGAAGACAACATTTCCGAAGAAATTCGGGCTATTCCGGCCGAAATGTTCGAAAAAGTTGCCCAAAATTGGACTTTCCGAATGGACCACCTAAGACGCAGCCGCGGTCAACATTTAAATGAAATTATCTTCAAAAAGTAAATGTCATGGACCAATCTAACGTTTCAAATAAAGAACCGATGAGATTTTGCAAATTTTATGCGTTTTTTTTTTTTAAAAAGTTATCAAGCTCTTAACAAATCACCCTTTAGTAAAAAATTTTACCACTATAACATTTGCTAAAATGTTAAAGTGGTAAAATTATGCACCCTCTACGTTGGCTGCCAATTTCATGTAAATTTAAGTTCTTTACTAAAAAGAAGTCTGGCAGAAGCCTGTGCAAAATACATAAAATTATGTACCGAGTTCCCATTTATGGACAACCCTCTACTTTCAATTTAAGAAAAAAAAAAACGAACAAAAGGGAACCCTCTGCCCACCTTTGCTCCACTCCGACCTGATATCGGACTATCACGTACCCTATATTAATTTCACAACTACTCAATGGTCCCTATAAATTCTATCAAAGTAAATCGACAAAGTTTATTTCAATTTTCCCCTTCCCCAACCAGATATCGAAAAATCATATACTAATTTAAAAATCATGTATAAATTTAATCACCTCCTCCCACGTTCCCTGTAAATTTCAAGTAGATCGGAGATGTTTAAATTTTGCTCTATTTTTTTAAAGGGACGTCACTTTCCCCGATACAATATCGACAAACACCATAGTGAATAGCACCCCTAACCTTCCCTGAAAATTCTTGAAACTTTCCTTCAAGTGTGGGGCAAAGAAGGTAGCCTCTTCGTTCATAACCTTCCCCCATTGCCTTTGTAAATTTCAAGAAAACTTAAAAATTTTTTTGCAGTTTTAGAGGAGGACCTCCTCCCCGACCAAATATCGAAAAGTTATGTAGCGTATCTCAGAAAATGTCAAGCAAATTATAAGCCTAAAGGGGCAAAATCAGGTATCAACTATTAATATCGTAACCTCTCCCCAGTCCTCTGTAAATTTCAAGTAACTCGGTAAAGTTTAAAATTTTCTCTGTATGTAGTTACTTAAGAGAAGCGGATGTCTCCCTATGCCCTTTTATTTTTATTAAAAAATCAGGAACCTGATATAAATTTCATTTAATTTTTTCCGTAAAATTTCAGTCGGGGGAGTTTAGTTTTGTTTTCACTGTACCTTAAAAAAAAGTCGGGCAAAGGGGTGGTCCCCCTCCCCGACCAAATATCGAAAAATAATGTAGCGGATTTTTGTCTAGATGCCAACCCCAACATACAATGAAAATTTCAAGCAAATCGTATAATTTTTTTTTCCAAGTTTCAAAAAGTAGGGCAAGGGGGAGGTCCCCTCCCCGTCCATATATGAAATCATCAAGTACCCCATATTAATTTCATAACCTCACTGCATGTTCTCTGTAAATCTCAGATAATTTAGAGAATTTTAGTTTTTTCACTGTACTTAAAAAAAAAGTCGAACAAAGGGGAGGTCCCCCTCCGCCACAAAATATCGAAATATAAAGTAGCGGATCTTTGTGTAGATGCCAACTCCAACCTTCAATGAAAATTTCAAGCAAATTGGTCAACTTTGGTCCAATTTTCAAAAAGTCCGACAAAGGGGAGGTCCCCCTACGCGACCACGTGTCACGATCTCTGAAAGTTTCAAGTAAATCGGTTCAGCCGTTTCGGAGCCAACTCGGAACATACAAACAAACAAACAAACATAGATTGAATTTTATATATATAGATTATAAAAATTATTTATTTGAAAAAATATCACAGAATTGTTTAATTTACATCCAAAACATTGAATTCGGATCACTCCTAAAGAAGTGATTCAAATTCATCGCAGCGGCTTTTGAAATGGAGGACTTCCGTCCTATGACAACCCCATGTTAAATTCATCGCTTCTGCGTCAATTTTGCACCACTTCCGGATCCAAAAAGAATATTTTCATTATTTTTTGGCTACGCTATTTTTGCTGGGTCCTTGCAAAGACTGAATTAATCCTGAATTAATTTTAATATTATTTTAATTTTATTATAAAATAAATAAAATAAATTAAAATATACAAATAATAAAGTATTCCTTCATTTTAATTTAGCAAGAAAAATGCGCTTCGGGAAACCCATGTTTTCATAACCTATTTTCGCTAGTATCATTAGCGCTTTCATTCACTGCCTTCATAATAAAGGGTGATTCTTTTGAGGTTAGGATTTTCATGCATTAGTATTTGATAGATCACGTGGGATTTCAGACATGGTGTCAAAGAGAAAGATGCTCAGTATGCTTTGACATTTCATCATGAATAGACTTACTAACGAGCAACGCTTGCAAATCATTGAATTTTATTACCAAAATCAGTGGCAGAAAATCCGCTTTTTTATCGACAAATTTTGTTCAGCGATGAGGCTCATTTCTGGTTGAATGGCTACGTAAATAAGCAAAATTGCCGCATTTGGAGTGAAGAGCAACCAGAAGCCGTTCAAGAACTGCCCATGCATCCCGAAAAATGCACTGTTTGGTGTGGTTTGTACGCTGGTGGAATCATTGGACCGTATTTTTTCAAAGATGCTGTTGGACGCAACGTTACGGTGAATGGCGATCGCTATCGTTCGATGCTAACAAACTTTTTGTTGCCAAAAATGGAAGAACTGAACTTGGTTGACATGTGGTTTCAACAAGATGGCGCTACATGCCACACAGCTCGCGATTCTATGGCCATTTTGAGGGAAAACTTCGGAGAACAATTCATCTCAAGAAATGGACCGGTAAGTTGGCCACCAAGATCATGCGATTTGACGCCTTTAGACTATTTTTTGTGGGGCTACGTCAAGTCTAAAGTCTACAGAAATAAGCCAGCAACTATTCCAGCTTTGGAAGACAACATTTCCGAAGAAATTCGGGCTATTCCGGCCGAAATGCTCGAAAAAGTTGCCCAAAATTGGACTTTCCGAATGGACCACCTAAGACGCAGCCGCGGTCAACATTTAAATGAAATTATCTTCAAAAAGTAAATGTCATGGACCAATCTAACGTTTCAAATAAAGAACCGATGAGATTTTGCAAATTTTATGCGTTTTTTTTTAAAAAAGTTATCAAGCTCTTAACAAATCACCCTTTACATACTGATAAGCACTCATGTAAGCGCAAAATAGGATTTATAAAAGAAGCGCATTTTCGCAAGACATTGCTTGTTAATTTCACCAATGAATTCCTCACTACTGTAAGTGCTATTAAGTTCGAAGCATCTTTACCAACCCGATGAAAATTCCTCAAGTCATTCCCTGATGCAACTAAAGATTGGACATTATGGACCATGCAAACCAAGAATAGTTTGAAGTTGCGAATGAGAGATGTAAAACTAGTAGAATTTTGAATAAATACAATATAAAGCATTTTTTACATCCCTTTTATGCTTTTATTTAACTAAAGTAAATAAAACAAGTATACATGGCCGTAAGTTTGGCTAGACCGAATCTTATGTACCCTCCACCATGGATAGCGTAGAAACTTCTACGAAAGACTGTCATCCACAATCGCATTACCTGGGTTGTGGTATCTTAAATCGTTTTCTAAATTGTGAGTCAGTCCATACGTGGTATATATTAGACAAAAAAGGTATGTGTAGGTAAGTCTACAAATAATTACGAATCGATATGGACTATTGCACGGTACGTAGGGAGCCAGAATTGAAATATGGGGGCTATATACAATTATGAACTTGATATGGACCAATTTTTGTGTCATTGGCGATCGATTTATCTGAGGGCTATATATAACTATAGACCGATATGGACCTAGTAAGGCATGGTTGTTAACGGCCATATACTAGCACAATGTACCAAATTTCGACTGACTCGGATGAAATTTGCTCCTCCAAGAGGCTGCAAAACCAAATCTCGGGATCGGTTTATATGGGGACTATATATGATTATGGACTGATATGGACCATAAATATCATATACTACAACCACGTACCAAATTTCAACCAGATCGGATAAATTTTGCTTCTCCAAAAGGCACCGGAGGTCAAATCTGAGGATTGGTTTATATGGGGGCTATACATAATTATGGACTGATATGAACCAATTCCTGCATGGTTGTTAACGGCCATATACTTGCACAATGTACAAAATTTCAACTGACTCGGATGAAATTTGCTCCTCCAAGAGGCTCCAAAACCAAATCTCGGGATCGGTTTATATGGAGGCTATATATGATTATGGACTGATATGGACCACTTTTGGCATGGTTGTAAAATATCATATACTACCACCATGTAACAAATTTCAATCAGATCGTATGAATTTTGCTTCTCCAAAAGGCACCGGAGGTCAAATCTGGGGATCCGTTTATATGGGGGTTATATATAATTATGGACCGATTTCGACCAATGTTTACATGGTCATTAGAGACCATATACTAACACCATGTTCCAAATTTCAGCCAGATGAGATAAAATTTGCTTCTCTTAGAGGCTCCGCAAGCCAAATCGGGGGATCGGTTTATATGGGGGCTATATATAATTATTGACCGATGTGGACCAATTTTTGCATGGTTGTTAGAGCCTATATACTAACACCATGTTCCAAATTTCAGCCGGATGGGATAAAATTTGCTTCTCTTAGAGGCTCCGCAAGCCAAATCGGGGGATCGGTTTATATGGGGGCTACATATAATTATGGATCGATGTGGACCAATTTTTGCATGGTTGTTAAGGACCATATACCAACACTATGTACAACATTTCAGCCGGATCGGATGAAATTTGCTTCTCTTAGAGGCTCCGCAAGCCAAATCTGGGGATCGGTTTATAAGGGGGCTATATATAATTATGGACCGATGTGGACCAATTTTTGCAAGGTTGTTACAGACAATATACTAACACCATGTACCAAATTTCAGCCGGATCGGATGAAATTTGCTTCTCTTAGAGGATCCGCAAACCCAATTTGGGGGTCCGTTTATATGGGGGCTATACGTAAAAGTGGACCGATATGGCCCATTGGCAATACATTCGATAGCAACTACTTGTGCCAAGTTTCAAGTCGATAGCTTGTTTCGTTCGGAAGTTAGCGTGATTTCAACAGACGGACGGACATGCTTAGATCGACTCAGAATTTCACCACGACCCAGAATATATATACTTTATGGGGTCTTAGAGCAATATTTCGATGTGTTACAAACGGAATGACAAAGTTAATATACCCCCATCCTATGGTGGAGGGTATAAAAATTACTCGCAATTTCTTTAATTCAAAATTAGGTTTTCTACAGTTTACGACTTTTGCGACATAACATACGTTGTATACCGTCGTAAACATGTCGCAAGAGTCACAGTTTGCGACATGTTACTTTCTCGAGTGGTTACTTGCCTACCGATATCATGTAGCGAATTTCAGGTGGATAGGGTGAAAAAAAGGCTTTAGGACGTTCAATTGATCAAATCTTGAAATAGATATATACGGGGGCTATACGGATATATAATCTAAAATGCCCCATTTACAAAATCCGGCAACAAACATAATTCTTTGTGCCAAGTTTCAAACAGATATCTCAATGGGTTCGATTCGTGATTTCAACAGACAGACAGATGGACGGACGACCAAGAATATATACTCTTTATGAAATCTCAGACCAATATTATTTATACGAGTACGAGAATGTATTAAAAACAAAATGACCCCCCATCTATGGTTGTATATTTTCCACTATGATACGTATCAGTTTCATCCTGGTCAACATATCAGCATTTTTTTCTCGTTTTTCCAAACAGAACCGATTCCTATCTTCAGCTAATAAAACTGACTGACATACAAATAATTTTGACCTTTCTGGCTTTTAGTGTGTCTATTAGTTGTCTCATTTTATGATTTTTCAAAATGTTGACAATTTTTATTTTCCAGCTACAAATCATAAACAAACATGAAAAACAGCATAGGATACCACAAATATTTAGCCCTAGAGAAAAAATACATAAAAACTATTTTCTTATGATTTTCAGTGGTACCGTAAAAATATTTTTTAATGTGTTTTCAAATAAAATAAAAACCAAAAATCTATGCTTATCTCAATGGCCTGTGAACTATCACCAAAGCGGCAGCATGTTCACCATGCATTTTAATGCATTTTTTTGTTTTGGGATGGGGGAAGCTGGATGGATAATTAAATGATAATGCAGTGACAATGTTATTGTCATGATCTCTTTATGTCTTACCCTTTTCTTTTCTCTGCTTTGCTTAATTTGATTTTATGGTTTTCATTATTTTTGACGGAATTAAATATTTCCCATTAAATATGAAAACAAGAATATATGACCGAAAGTTCAGCTGCACTGAAAAAAGAGCATGCCCGGTTCCAAAGATTTTGTCTTTACTTTAAAAATTTTGATATTGATTCCGAGCCAAAGAAGCTGAGAATACAAGTAAGGATACTTTTAAGACACAATTTTCTTTTTAAATTTGGGTTTTGGGTACTTGCTTCTAGGAAGCAAATTTTAATTTTTCGCCTTTTCAGCTTTTTATACCCTCCATCATAGGATGGGGGTATATTAACTTTGTCATTCCGTTTGTAACACATCGAAATATTGCTCTAAGACCCCATAAAGTATATATATTCTGGGTCGTGGTGAAATTCTGAGTCGATCTAAGCATGTCCGTCCGTCCGTCCGTCTGTCCGTCCGTCCGTCTGTCCGTCTGTCCGGCTGTCCGTCCGTCTGTGGAAATCACGCTAACTTCCGAACGAAACAAGCTATCGACTTGAAACTTGGCACAAGTAGTTGTTATCGATGTAGGTCAGATGGTATTGAAAATGGGCCATATCGGTCCACTTTTACGTATAGCCCCCATATAAAGGGACCCTCAGATTTGGCTTGTGGAGCCTCTAACAGAAGCATATTTCATCCGATCCGGCTGAAATTTGGTACATGATGTTGGTATATGGTCTCTAACAACCGTGCAAAAATTGGATCACATCGGTTCATAATTATATATAGCCCCCATATAAACCGATCCCCAGATTTGGCTTGCGAAGTCTCCAAGAGAAGCAAATTTCATCCAATCCGGTTGTAATTTGGAACATGGTGTTAGTATTTGATCTTTAACAACCGTGGCAGAATTGGTCCATATCGGTCCATAATTATATATAGCCCCCATATAAAACGTTCTCCAGATTTGACATCCGGAGCCTCTTGGAGGAGCAAAATGTGGTTTAGCGATGTCTGTCTGTCTGTCTGTCTGTTGGTGTATTTTTGTGTGCAAAGTACAGCTCGCAGTTTTAGTCCGATTGTCCTAAAATTTGGTATAGGGTCCTGTTTCGGCTCACAGACGATCCCTATTGATTTTGGAAAAAAATAGTTTCAGATTTAGATATAGCTGCCATATATATTTTTCACCGATCTGGTCATAATTGGCGTGCATATCAACCGATCTTCCTCAAATTCCGTACATCCGAATATTTTACGAGTCTCGAAAAACTTGCCAAATATCAGCCAAATCGGTTCAGATTTAGATATAGCACCCATATATAGCTTTCGCCCGATTTACACTCAATTGCCTACAGAGGCCAATTTTTTGCTCCGATTTAGTTGAAATTTTGCACAGGAAGTAGAATTAGCATTGTTGCTATGCGTGCTAAATTTGGTTGAAATCGGTTCAGATTTAGATATAGCTCCCATATATAGCTTTCGCCCGATTTACACTCATATGACCACAGATGCCAATTTTTCACTCCGATTTAGTTGAAATTTTGCACAGGGAGTAGAATTAGCATTATTGCTATGCGTGCCAAATTTGGTTGAAATCGGTTCAGATTTAGATATAGCTCCCATATATATGTTTTTCTGATTTCGACAAAAATGGTCAAAATACCAACATTTTCCTTGTTAAATCGCCACTGCTTAGTCGAAAAGTTGTAAAAATGACTCTAATTTTCCTAAACTTCTAATACATATATATCGAGCGATAAATCATAAATAAACTTTTTCGAAGTTTCCTTAAAATTGATTCAGATTTAAACGTTTCCCATATATTTTTTTATACCCACCACCATAAAATGGTGACGGGGTATAATAAGTTTGTCATTCCGTTTGTAACACTTCGAAATATCGATTTCCGACTATATAAAGTATATATATTCTTGATCAGGGAGAAATTCTAAGACGATATAAGCATGTCCGTCTGTCCGCCTGTCTGTCTGTCTGTCTGTTGTAATCACGCTACAGCCTTCAATAATGGCGCTATCGTCCCGAAATTTGGCACAGATTAGTTTTTTGTTTGCAGGCAGGTCAAGTTCGAAGATGGGCTATATCGGTCCAAGTTTTGATATAGGCGCCATATAAACCGACCTCCCGATTTGGGGTCTTTGGCCTATAAAAACCGTAGTTTTTATCAGATTTGCCTGAAATTGCAAATCTAGAGGTATTTTGGGACCATAAAGAGGAGTGTCGAAAATGGTCCGTATCGGTCCATGTTATAGTACAGCCCCCATATAGACCGATCTCCCGATTTTGCTTCTTAGGCGCCTAGAAACAGTATTTTCTATCCGATTTGTCTGAAATTGAAAATCTATAGGTATTTTAGGACCATAAGGAGGTGTGTCGAAAATCGTTCGCATCGGTCCATGTTTTGATTTAGCCCCCATATAGACCGATCTCCCAATTTTGCTTCTTAGGCGTCTAGAAACAGTATTTTCTATCCGATTTGTCTGAAATTGAAAATCTATAGGTATTTTAGGACCATAAGGAGGTGTGTCGAAAATGGTCCATATCGGTTCATGTTTTGGTATAGCCCCCATATAGACCGATCTCCTGATTTTGCTTCTTACGCGTCTAGAAACAGTATTTTTTATCCGATTTGTCTGAAATTGAAAATCTAAAGGTATTTTGGGATCATAAAGAGGTGTGTCGAAAATGGTCCGCATCGGTCCATGTTTTGATATAGCCCCCCCATATAAATCAACCTCCCGATTTGGAGTCTTGGGCCTATAAAAACCGTAGTTTTCATCCAATTTGCTTGAAATTGGAAATATAGAGGTATTTGAGGACCATAAAAAGGTGTGCCGAAAATGGTGCTCATCGGTCCATGTTTTGGTATAGCCCCCATATAGACCGATATCCCGATTTTGCTTTTAGGGCTTCTAGAAACTATATTTACCATCCGTTTTGCCAGAAATTGGAAATCTAGAGGTATTTGAGGACCATAGAAAGGTGTGCCAAAAATGGTGCTCATCGGTCCATGGTTTGATATAGCCCCCATAGAGACTGATTACCCGATTTTGCTTCTTGGGTTTCTAGAAACTATATTTTCTATCCGATTTTCCTGAAATTGAAAATCTAGAGTTCTTTCGGGATCATAAAAAGGTGTGCCGAAAATGGTGCCCATCGGTTCATTTTTTGGTATAGCCCCCATATAGACCGATCTCCCATTTTGCTTCTTGGGCTTCTAGAAACTATATTTACCATCCGCTTTGCCTGAAATTCTTGAGCTACAATAAACTGTATTTATTACATGATTTGCCTGAAATTCGAAATCTAGATGTATTTTTAGATCACAAATAAGAGTGCCGAAATTGATGTATATCGGTCCATTTTTTGGTATAACCCCCATATACACTGATCTCTCGATTTTTACTACTTGGGCGTCTAGAGACTATATTTTCTGGTCGATTTATTTGAAATTTAAAATCTGGAGGTATTTTAAGATCCCAAATATGTGAGTAGTAAATGGTGCCTATCGGTCCATGTTTTGGTATAGCCCCCATATACACCGATCTCCCGGCTATATTTCTTGGGCTTCTAGAATACGTAGTTTTTATCCGATTTGCTGGAAATTAGTAATCTATAATACAATTTTAGACAAACGAAATTTCTTTTTCTTATAAAGTGTTTTCGTTTATTCAACGATTGTGATCTAAAATTTGTGTCAGAAGAAAACTTTTGCTTACGTTTCTCAAAAAAGGAAACACTTCTTTCAGGGTATAGCAGGCGCACTGATTATGAAAATTGCTTCAAACTGAAAGTAAAAGTTTCAGATTTTACTCATCGTATTTAAATAAATGCGGAAAAATCTACAGATTTAAGATTTTAAATCAAGGCGTAATTTCAACATATACACGATATGTTTATATTTTCTCTAAAACTCAAACAAAATTGGTTCTCATAAATCCAGAATCTTATCTGGTCTTCATAGGTAGAATCTTTAAAGTTTGTCTTCGTGAGCTGGCTCGTTTGGGAGAAGATTTGTCATCAAACCCCCTACAATTCTATATATTATCAAGTAACCCACTACGACGAAAAGTTTTCATAGTAAACTTTTATACTTGATTCATGGTGGTGGGTATTTAAAATTCGGCCCGCCCGAATTTACTGTTTTATATACTTGTTATACCCTGCGCAACACTGTGGAACAGGGTATTATAAGTTAGTGCATATGTTTGTAACACCCAGAAGGAGACGAGATAGACACATGGTGTCTTTGGCAATAATGCTCAGGGTGGGTCCCTGAGTCGATATAACCATGTCCGTCTGTCCGTCCGTCCGTCCGTCCGTCTGTCCGTGAACACATTTTTGTGATCAAAGTCTAGGTCGCAATTTAAGTCCAATTGCCTTCAAATTTAGCACATGTTGCTAATTTGGGTCAGAATAGAACCCTATTGATTTTGGAAGAAATCGGTTCAGATTTAGATATAACTCCAATTTATAGCTTTCGCCCGATATGAACTAATATGGACCCAGCAGCCAGAGTTTTATACCGATTTGCTTGAAATTTTGTACAAACATAACACTTAGTCGTATAGTCAAGTGTGCAAAATTTAATTGAAATCGGTTCAGATTTAGATATAGCTCCCATATATATCTTTCGCCCGATATGGACTTATATGGCGCCAGAAGCCAGATTTTTGGCCGAATTTGGTTGAAATTTTGCACTAGGAGTACAATTAGTAGTATTGTCAAGTGTGCAAAATTTAATTGAAATCGGTTCAGATTTAGATATAGCTCCCATATATATCTTTCGCCCGATATGGACTTATATGGCGCCAGAAGCCAGATTTTTGGCCGAATTTGGTAGAAATTTTGCACTAGGAGTACAATTAGTAGTATTGTCAAGTGTGCCAAATTTGATTGAAATCGGTTCAGATTTAGATATAGCTTCCATATATATTTTTCGCCCGATATGGACTTATATGGACTTATATGGCCCCAGAAGCCAGAGTTTTGGCCCAATATGGTTGAAATTTTGCATTAGGAGTACAATTGGTAATATAGTCATGTGTGCCAAATTTGATTGAAATCGGTTCAGATTTAGATATAGCTCCCATATATATGTTTTTCTGATTTCGACAATAATGGTCAAAATACCAACATTTTCCTTGTAAAATCGCAACTGCTTAATCCAAAAGTTGTAAAAAGGACTCTAATTTTCCTAAACTTCTAATACATATATATCGAGCGATAAATCATAAATAAACTTTTGCGAAGTTTCCTTAAAATTGCTTCAGATTTAAATGTTTCCCATATTTATACCCTGCGCCACACTGTGGAACAGGGTATTATAAGTTAGTGCATATGTTTGTAACACCCAGAAGGAGACGAGATAGACACATGGTGTCTTTGGCAATAATGCTCAGGGTGGGTCCCTGAGTCGATATAACCATGTCCGTCTGTCCGTCCGTCCGTCCGTCTGTCCGTCCGTCTGTCTGTGAACACATTTTTGTGATCAAAGTCTAGGTCGCAATTTAAGTCCAATCGACTTCAAATTTGCCACATGTTCCTAATTTGGGTCAGAATAGAACCCTATTGATTTTGGAAGAAATGGGTTCAGATTTAGATATAGATCCCATATATATCTTTCGCCCGATATGGACTAATATGGTTCTAATAGCCGGAGTTTTGTCCCAATTTGGTTGAAATTTTTCACAGGGAGTTGATTTAGCATTGTAGCTATGCGTGCCAAATTTGATTGAAATCGGTTCAGATTTATATATAGCTCCCATATATAGATTTCGTCCGATTTAGACTCATATGAACACAGAGGCCAATTTTTTAACTCCGATTTAGTTGAAATTTTGCACAGGGAGTAGAATTAGCATTGTAGCTATGCGTGTCAAATTTGGTTGAAATCGGTTGAGATACAGATATAGCTCCCATATATATGTTTTTTTGATTTCGACAAAAATGGTCAAAATACCAACATTTTCCTTGTAAAATCGCCACTGCTTAGTCGAAAAGGTGTAAAACTGACTCTAATTTTTCTAAACTTCTAATACATATTTATCGAAGGATAAATCATAATTAAACTTTTGCGAAGTTTCCTTAAAATTGCTTCAGATTTAAATATTTTCCCATATTATTTTACTAACATTGTTTTCCATCCTAGTGCATTAACCGGCTTAAATTTTGAGTCTATACATTTTGTAGAAGTCTATCAAATTCTGTCCAGATCGAGTGATATTTAAATACATGTATTTGGGACAAACCTTTACATATAGCCCCCAACACATTTGACGGATGTGATATGGCATCGAAAATTTGGATCTACAAAGTGGTGCAGGGTACAATATAGTCGGCCCCGCCCGACTTTAGACTTTCTTTACTTGTTTTTTATTAACATTGTGTTTCATTCCAGGGCGTTAACCGATTTCAATTTTAATTCTAGAGATTTTGTAGAAGTACAAAAAATTGTCTCCATTATAAGTATTTGTATCTGGAAATGCAAACCTTTATATAGCTCCCAGCAAATTTGAAGTAGTTGAGATGGTAACACAAATGTTGGTCTGCATAGTGGTGAAGGGTATAATATAGTCGGCCACGCCCGACTTTAGACTTTACTTACTTGTTTCTATTAAATTTAGGAGATAAATTTTGGAATTTTCCGTCCCTTCGTTAAAGTCATATGTCTTTTAAATAAAGCAAATTTTTGTCAAAGTTAAGAAAAAAACTTTTTTGATTTAACGAAATCGTCATTAAATTAACTGAAATATTGAATTAATGAATCTAAAGATTTAATATAAAACACTTTAAATATAGCTTAAGGCTTATTTTGAGGATTTAGTATCATTACTTTAAGGATTTCTTGAATTAACATTTTTTACTTTGAAGAATCTGTTATAATTTGAAATTTTAAACTGGCATTTGTATGTACGTGAACAGCTTTATTACTATAGCAAAGACAAAGAAAATTCGATAAATGAGACCTGTTTCTAATTATAATTTTATTTAAAAAAAATGGCTTTATTTTAAAAAAGCCGCATCTTTGGCTCGAAATCAATACCAAAAACTTTAAGGGAAGGTAAAAATCTTTGGATGCAAGTAAACTTTTTTTTCTGTGTAGGGTTCTTTGAATTGGCAACACTTCTTGTCAGCTAACCTTATGATTGATTAGAACCTAATCAGTATGATGACGTTTATAATATTGCGCCTATTGTACGAGTATTACAATCAATCAAACCCCTTAGATACGAGCTTGTTTATAACGTGCCCACTACGAAGACATTTTGAGAATAAGCGAGACTCAAACAACTATTCCGCCTTGACTTACTAACATAGGCTTACGACTTTGTGTATATAAAAATTACTGATAACCTAGTAGAATGGCTATTTTTGAATTATTGCAACTCTTATGGCACATTTCTCTGCGGAATTTTAATTCTTAAAATAGCACGGTATAATCGCATTCGAATGGGATGATGATAATACAAAAAAAATTTTGCGATTTTTCCAGTAGAAAATGACTTATGATTGACAGCTGGAATAAGGTTATAAAGATGATGTTACGATCAAGGCTACTATGGAAGTTTCCCCGATGCAATTAAAATTCCCTGATGCAACTAATGATATCACTTAAGATTTCTAACATTACTCCAATCGGCTTGGATTGCATTAAAATTTCCAAAATTACCAAATCTTCAAAGTCACATGGATCTTTTAGCGGAATATTGAAGGACTTAAAATTTAATTGTAAACAGGCTATACACGGCACCTGGCAGATTTACGGTAATGTGCTCTGATAATAATCGAATAAATTTAAAATTTCTTCAATTACGAAATATATAATATCAAGCACAATTTATTAGTTGAAACTAAATTGAATTTTCTATTAAAAATTACATTTTTGATTTTTTAATTAAGCCAATGAAATGATGGACTTTTGATGCAAAACTCAATTAATAACACTAGTTTACAAAAAAACAAGTAAGGAAAGTCTAAAGTCGGGTGGGCCGACTATATTATACCCTGCACCACTTTGTAAATCCACATTTTCGATACTATATCAAATCCGTCAAATTTGTTGGGTGCTATATAAAAAGGTTTTTCTCCCGAATACATACATTTAAATCTGACTCCATCTGAACAAAATTTATAATCTATAGACTTAAAATTTAAGTCGGCTAATGTGCCCTGGGAAACATTTTAATCTGAACCAATTCTGAGGCAACTTCGCAAAAGTGTATTTATGTTTTATCGGTCGATAGATATGTATTAAAAATAAAGGAAAATTTGAGTCACTTTTACAAGTCTCCGACTTAGCACTGGCGATTTTATAAGGAAATATGGGTATTTTGGTAATTTTTGCCCAAATCGGAAAAGCATATATATGTAAGCTATATAGAAATCTGGACCGATTTCAACCAAATTAGACATGCATACTTAGTATTTTAATTCTAATCCCTGTGCAAAATTTCACGTAAATCGGACTACAACTTTGAACTCTGTGGTCATATGACGGAAAATCGGGCGAAAGATATATATGGGAGCTATATCTAAATCTGAACCGATTTCAATAAAATTTAGCACACTTGAGTACACTACTAATTGTACTCCTAGTGCAACATTTCAACCAAATTGGGCTAAAACTCTGGCTTCTGGGTCCATATAAGTCTATTCAATCAAATTTGGCACACCTGACTATAGTACTTATTGTTCTCCTGGTGCAAAATTTCAAGCAAACTAGGGTAAAACTCTGGCTTCTGGGGCCATATAAGTCCATATCGGGCGAAATATATATATGGGAGCTATATCTAAATCTAAACCGATTTCAATCAAATTTTGCACACTTGACTATACGACCAAGTGTTATGTTTGTGCAAAATTTCAAGCAAATCAGGGTAAAACTCTGGCTTCTGGGTCTATATAATATCGGGCAAAAAAATATATGTGGGAGCTAAATCTGAACCGATTTCTTCCAAAATCAACAGGGTTCTATTCTGACCCAAAACAGGAACTTGTGCCAAATTTGAAGGCGATTGGACTTAAACTGCGACCCAGACTTTGATAACAAAAATGTGTTCACAGACAGACGGACAGACGGGCGTACGGACGAACAGACGGACATGGCTAGATCGACTCAGGGACCCACCCTGAGCATTATTGCCAAAGACACTATGTGTCTATCTCGTCTCCTTCTGGGTGTTGCATATGCACTAACTTATAATACCCTGTTCCACAGTGTGGCGCAGGGTATAAAAATCGTGTACACTTGATGAGAGGCAATTGAGTGAACAAATCCGATGTCAAATCGTGCAAATATGACCAACATACACACACAAAATGGAACTCGGCCACACATAAATTATTTTTTATACCCTCCACCATAGGATGGGGGGTATATTAACTTTGTCATTCCGTTTGTAACACATCGAAATATTGCTCTAAGACCCCATAAAGTATATATATTCTGGGTCGTGGTGAAATTCTGAGTCGATCTGAGCATGTCCGTCCGTCCGTCCGTCTGTTGAAATCACGCTAACTTCCGAACGAAACGAGCTATCGACTTGAAACTTGGCACAAGTAGTTGTTATTAATGTAGGTCGGATGGTATTGCAAATGGGCCATATCGGCCCACTTTTACGTATAGCCCCCATACAAACGGAACCCAAATTTGGCTTGCAGACCCTCTAAGAGAAGCAAATTTCATCCGATCCGGCTGAAATTTGGTACATGGTGTTAGTATATCGTCTCTAACAACCATGCAAAAATTGGTCCACATCGGTCCATAATTATATATAGCCCCCATATAAACCGATCCCCCGATTTGGCTTTCGGAGCCTCTAAGAGTAGCAAATTTCATCCGATCCGGCTGAAATTTGGTACATGGTGTTAGTATATGATCTCTAACAAGTATGCAAAAATTGGTCTACATCGGTCTATAATTATATATAGCCCCCATATAAACCGGTTCCCCGATTTGGCTTGCGGAGCCTCTAAGAGAAGCAAATTTCATCCGATCCGGCTGGAATTTAGTATATGGTGTTAGTATATGGTCTCTAACAACCGTGCAAAAATTGGTCCACATCGGTCTATAATTATATATAGCCCCCATATAAACCGATCCCCCGATTTGGCTTTCGGAGCCTCTAAGAGAAGCAAATTTCATCCGATCCGGCTGAAATTTGGTACATTGTGTTAGTATATGGTCTTTAACAACCATGCAAGAATTGGTCCATATCGGTCCGTAATTATATATAGCCCCCATATAAACCGATCCCCAGATTTGGCTTGCGGAGCCTCTAAGAGAAGCAAATTTCATCCTATCCGGCTGAAATTTGGTACATGGTGTTAGTATATGGTCTCTAATGACCATGCAAAAATTGGTCCACATAGGTGCATAATTATATATAGCTCCATATAAACCGATCGCCAGATTTGACCTCCAGAGCCTCTTGGAAGACCAAAATTCATCTGATTCAGTTGATATTTGGTACGTGGTGTTAATATATGGCCTCAAACACCCATGCAAAATTGGTCGAAATCGGTCCATAATTATGTATAGCCCCCATATAAACCGATCCCCAGATTTGACCTCCGGAGCCCCTTGGAAGAGCAAAATTCATCGGATTCGGTTGAAATTTGGTACGTGATGTTAGTATATGATATCCAACAACCATGCAGGAATTGGTTCATATCAGTCCATAATTATATATAGCCCCCATATAAACCGATCTCGAGATTTGGTTTTGGAGCCTCTTGGAGGTGTAAATTTCCTCCGAGTCGGTTGAAATTTGGTACATTGTGCTAGTATATGGCCGTTAACAACCATGCCTAACTAGGTCCGTATCGGTGTATAGTTATATATAGCCCTCAGATAAATCGATCCCGAATCACACAAAAATTGGTCCATATCAAATTCATAATTGTATATAGCCCCCATATAAGCGACCCCCATATTTCAATTCTGGCTCCATACGTACCGTGCAAAAGTCCATATCGATTCGTAATTATTTGTAGACTTACATACCATTTTGTCTGATATATACCACGTGTGGACTAACTCACAATTTAGAAAACGATTTAAGATACCACAGCCCAAGTAATTCGATTGTGTATAACAGTCTTTCGTAGAAGTTTCTACGCAATCCATGGTGGAGGGTACATAAGATTCGGCCTGGCCGAACTTACGGCCGTTTATACTTGTTTTTGTGTGTGAGTGGCTCATATTTGCATGATTTGACATCGGATTTGTTCACTCGATTGCTTATAACTTTGTCATTTTTCGGTCGTTTTTCTTCTAGTTGGTCTTATTACTTACGTTAGAGTATCGTCTATACGAGACACCGGAGGTTTTTTTCAATGGTTTGTATTTTTCTGACGGAAAAGGTCCATTGTAAAATACGATTTTTTTTTGTTGAAAATTTTACTTTTTCGCATCGATATTTTTTGAACCACTTAACTTATCACAGATCCAATTATACACGACTATTCTTCATCTTAATACCTTTCATTTAAGTACCAACAGTGATATAATCGGATATTTTGGCGAAAAACAAAAAATAACGGGATATCTCAAAAGCTGTTCCATAACAAAATTTTAAACATTTTTTTTAGAATTAAGCAGATCAAAATACATAAGAAAATTCGACTCTCATCAAGTTTACATTTTCAGTGTAAACTAGTGTAATTTAACTGTGTGCAAAAGAAAATTTCTAAATTTCTTTTTCTAAAAAATCGAACAATTATTTGACCCATGCCATGAAATTTGATGTGGGTAGAACTCAATAAAATGGTCAAAATACATTTTACAACGTGTCCTTATTTAGTGTTCTAAAAGAAGCAATCAAAAAAAAAAAAAACAAGAGAAATCTAAAGTCGGGCGGTGTCGAGTCAGCTCAGCCGATTATACTTTATACCCTGCTTCACTTTGTAGATCTACATTTTCGATACCTTCTCTTCATATTTGTATCTCTAGACTTTCCAGCAAAAAACAGTTGCCAAAAACGTAGTGAAAATTTTCTTTTTGCATACGGAAGTGGTGCAAAATTGGCGCAGAGGCGATTAATTTAACAAGGGCTTGTCTATCATTTCAACAGTCGTTGCACTAAATTTGCATCACTTCTTAAGGTTTGATTCGAATTAATTTTTGGAAGTGCTTTTAAAGTTGTGCCTTTAGAATAACTTCCATTTTATTGGTTAAAATATAAACCGACTAAAGCTCTGGGACGCAGCAAAACGTAAAAAAATGGAGATATTAATATTTAAAGCAAGTTTTATGAAATTTTGCAAAAGTGCTTTTATTAAGCCGAGGTATAGGAAAATTTCAACAATTTTTACTATTTTTCCACCTAAGCAGTAACAATTTTGCAAACTATTACTCTCCACCTATGAGATACTTCACAAATCTTCTCTAGAAATAAAATTTTGACAACATTTTCAGTTAGAATAAAATTTTGCAAAATCTTCTATAAGAATAAAATTTTGACAAAATTTTCTATAAGAATAAAATTTTGACAAAATTTTCTATAAGAATAAAATTTTGACAAAATTTTCTATAAAAACAAAATTTTGACAAAATTTTCTATCAAAATAAAATGTTGACAACATTTTCTATAAAAATAAAATTTTGACAATATCTATATATATAAAATTCAAATTATGTTTGTTTATTTGTTTGTTTGTTTGTTTGTTTATTTGTATGTTCCGGGTTGGCGCGAAAACGGCTGAACCGATTTACTTGAAACTTTCAAAGATCGTGGGGGGCACTCATGTGCTGAAAATAGGGTACCTAATTTTTTGACATATGGTCGCGGAGAGGAACCTCCCCTATGTCCGACTTTTTGAAATTAGACCAAAGTTGACCGATTTGCTTGAAATTTTCATTGAAGATTGGGGTTGGCATCTAGACAAAGATCCGCTACTTTTTATTTCGATATTTGGTGGCGGAGGGGGGCCTCCCCTTTGTTCGACTTTTTTTTAAGTACAGTGAAAAAACTAAAATTCTCTAAATTATCAGAGATTTACAGAGAACATGTGGTGAGGTTATGGAATTAATATGGGGTACCCGATGATTTCATATGTGGATGGGGAGGGGGACCTCCCCGTTGCCCTACTTTTTGAAACTTGGAACAAAATTATGCGATTTGCTTGAAATTTTCATTGAATGTTGGGGTTGGCATCTAGACAAAAATCCGCTACATTATTTTTCGATATTTGGTCGGGGAGGGGACCACCCCTTTGCCCGATTTTTTTTTGTTTGAAAGTACAAACAAAACTAAACTCCCCCGACTGAAATTTTACGGAAAAAATTGGTTAATAAAAATAAAAGGGCATAGGGAGACATCCGCTTCTCTTAAGTACATACAGAGAAACAATTAAACTTTTACCGAGTTTCTTGAAATTTACAGAGGACTGGGGAGAGGTTACGATATTAATAGTTGATACCAGATTTTGTGATATTTGGACGGAAGAGAGGTCGCCCCTTTAGGCTTATAATTTGCTTGACATTTTCTGGGACGTTTACAAAAGATACGCTACATCACTTTTCGATATTTAGTCGGGGAGGAGGTCCTCCTCTAAAACTGCAAAAAAAAACAACAATTCTTAAGTTTTCTTGAAATTTACATAAGCAGTGGGGGAAGGTTATGAACGAAGAGGCAACCTTCCTTGCCCCACACTTGAAGGAAAGTTTCAAGAATTTTCAGGGAAGGTTAGGGGTGCTATTCACTACGGTGTTTGTCGATATTGTATCGGGGAAAGTGACGTCCCTTTTAAAAAAATAGAGCAAAATTTAAACATCTCCGATCTATTTGAAATTTACAGGGAACGTGGGAGGAGGTGATTAAATTTATACATGATTTTTAAATTAGTATATGATTTTTCGATATCTGGTTGGGGAAGAGGAAAATTGAAATAAACTTTGTCAATTTACTTCGATAGAATTTATAGGGACCATTGAGTAGTTGTGAAATTAATATAGGGTACGTGATAGTCCGATATCAGGTCGGAGTGGAGCAAAGGTGGGCAGAGGGTTCCCTTTTGTTCGTTTTTTTTTTTTCTTAAATTGAAAGTAGAGGGTTGTCCATAAATGGGAACTCGGTACATAATTTTATGTATTTTGCACAGGCTTCTGCCAGACTTCTTTTTAGTAAAGAACTTAAATTTACATGAAATTGGCAGCCAACGTAGAGGGTGCATAATTTTCCAACATTTTAGCAAATGTTAAAGTGGTAAAATTTTTTACTACTTTTGCATTTTCCGATTTATTGGATGGGAAACAGTAATTCTTTGTATGTTACTATAATATAGTGCTTAACTTTCAGATATGTTGAGGAGAAGGATACCTTTCCTTGACAAGCCACTTTTCGATTTTTTTTAGCACGAAGGATATGGTTCTCTAAGTTAACGCAAAATGTTCCTACAAATACGCTTCGCAAGGCGCAGCGAAGTGGGCCGGGTTACGCTAGTTTTCTATAAAAATAAAATTTGGACAAAATTTTCTATTTATATAAAATTTTTACTAAATTTTCAATATTAAGTTTAAGGCCAAAATTCATTATGGATAAGTTCTCCCCTTTTGTAGAAAATTTTACCTTGTTGGTGCAAGCTAAAAATATTAACAAGTATATAGGGCCGTAAGGTCGGCCAGACCGAATCTTATGCACCCTCCACCATGGATTGCGTAGAAACTTCTACTAAAAACGGTCATCCACAATTAAATTACTTGGGTTGCGGCCGATTGCAAGGCATCTTAAACCTTCTTAACATCACCTTCTAAATTGTAAGTTAGTCCATGCGGATATATAGTAGACAAAAGAAAGGTCGATTAAATATGCATATATATTCAGTTCTTGACCGCTATATGTAGGGAAGAAATATTTACGAACCGATATTAACTTTTGTGTAATTATAGAGCCAGATTGAAATATGAGGGTCTCTTAATATGGGGCTATATACAATTATGAACACCAGTTTACCAAAAATGGCAGATTTTTTACAGTTTGGTATATTGGTAGAATTCTTGATGTTTTGGAAGATTTTGCAAAATACTCCTCTCCAACCATGAAATATTTCATAAATGTTTTATACGCGCAGAGAAGGAATATGATCACCTCAAACATGTTCCAAGAGCAAAATGTTATTTTTGTATGGTGACCATTTAACATGTTTGTCACTACAATGTTATTTTCTCGTCAAATATAACCTGCTTGCCGAAATCAGATACATGATTTCCGAGAAAATAACATGGTTGCGAAAACCATGTTACATGGTCACAACCCAAAATTAACATTTTGCTCTTAAAACATGTTTGAGGTGAACATAGTCCTTCTCTGGGTGTAGAAATAACATTTTTACCATATACCAACATCATGGTTCAAATTACAGCCGGATCGGATGAAATTTGCTTCTCTTAGAGGCTCCACAAGCCAAATCTGGGGATCGGTTTATATGGGGGCTATATATAATTGTGGTCCGATGTGGACCAATTTTTTCATGGCTGTTAGAGACCATGTACCAAAGCCAAATCTGGGGGGTCCGTTATCCGATATTGCCCATTTGCAATACCGTCCGACCTAAATCAATAACAACTACTTGTGCCAAGTTTCAAGTCGATAGTTTCCATGTCCGCTTCCAAAGATTTTGCCTTTACTTTCATAAGTTTGGAATTGATTCCGAGCCAAAGAAGCGGAGAATACAAGTAAGGATACTTTTAAGACACAACTTAAATTTGGGTTTTGTGTACTTGTTTCTAGGAAGAAAATTTTATTTTTTCGTTTTTTCAGCTTTTTTCTTCATATGCCATAAAAGTCCTTTCAAAACGAATTAACGACAACTTTATTTTCCAAATTCAGGCTCGACTTCCAGTAGAAATTATGATATGTTTCAAGTAAAAAATGTCTTTAAAATAAGGTGTTGAAAAACATGTCCTATTTTTGAACGATTATTTGTTTTGTAGTCAAGATGTAAGAAGACAACAAATTTAAAGACAATTTCATTAACTTTAAAGAATTTTTCTGAATTATTAAGGTCAAGTTAACCTTAGCCCAAAAATTTTTACTTCCATGTTATGATACCCATTTTTAAGTGAAATCACTTAATTATAAGGGCAATACGACTTCATTAAAAAGATTATCGACTTTTGGACAAGGAAAAAATTTTTACATTAGAGAAATGCGTCTTCTATGCTAAGCAAAATTTGAATTCGTATTTTAAAGACATGAAATCTTTGATCTCACGACAATATTTTTTTCAGTGTGGATAGAAGAGACGTATTCCATGGTAGACCTTTACAATCGCTAATAAATTTTACGGGAATCGTGTACCGCCCGATTTTTCTAAATTTGGCCATAAAACCCTTATTTATCAACCGATCTTACCCAAATTTGGCTAAATGTAGTCTTCTATAGCACTAACTATAAGTGCAAAAAATCATCGAAATCGGTTCAGATTTAGATATAGCTCCCATATATATGTATAGCCCGATTTTCCCAAATTTGGCCATATAACCCTTATTTATTAACCGATCTTACTAAAAGTTGGCTAGATTCAGTCCCCTATAGTACTAACTATATGTGCAAAATCGGTTCAAATTTAGATATAGCTCCCATATATGTATCGCCCGATTTTGAAAAATTCGCCCTTATAACCTTATGTTTGACCATACAGGCCTCATTTCGTAACTGATCTTACTCAAATCTTGCACAAGGTAACCTTTTGTGGTATTAATCAAACCCGCAAAATAGTATGCAAATTGGTTCTGATTTAGACAAAAAACAAAAACCACACTTGAACCCTCCGAAAAAAGCCGGCTATCAATGTAAAACCTTTTTTCGGAGGGTTCAAGTGTGGTTTTTGTTGGGTTTAATAAACTGCCTGAATTTATTCTGATAATTGGTTGATAGTTTTGCTGCAAGAAGAGGATGCTGATGAGGAATGTGGTAATTCCGAAACGTGCGTCCATCCAACCATCTTGCAGTCTATAGGGCTTTGCCCAAATAAATTTGACAAACATTCTTTTCCTCTGTTGGTTAAGCTACACTGGTAGTTTAGTCAATGTATGGTTTTAAGCTGCAATAAAAGACAACAACAATGCTTAAAGAACAAAACCAACAATAACAAAACAAAACAAATGAAAATATTATTTCTATAAAAAATTTTCTCAAAATTTTATTTCTGTGGAATTTTTTCTCAAAATTTTATTTCTATAGAAAAATTTATTACAAAAATTTGTTTATAGAAACTTTGTCCACAATTTTTTTATAGAGATTTAACAAAAACGATTACTAATTTGGGTAAAATTCTTCCAACTGTGGCAACCGTGGTGGTAATACAAATTTATATTCTAAGTTATATACGTTGCATATTCATGTTTTAAGATAATAAAGTACTTAGAACCATTTTTGTTTTGTAAAATTTTTTAAATTTAACGAAAAATATAGTAGGGAAAATTGTTTGGGAATGTATAGGAAAGTAGGGAACTTTTTTTGTCCTTGTAGGGTAAGTCGAACATTTTCCCTGGCAACATTGACTATGAGCTATAGTCAGATTGACACAAAGCACCCATAGACATGTACCCCTTAATTTTCTTAAATATGCAACTGCGGTTTATCTCCCAGACCTATATGTTACCCCACAAATGCATATGATTACTAATTCTGTAATGGTGGTTTAGGGTATGATATAGTCGGCCCCGCCCGACTTTCTACTTTACTTACTTGTTTTTTTTTTTTTTTTGATAGAATATTTTTTAAATTTTGGTAGATTACTTTCGGCTCGAGTGGCAACCGTTACAGTAATGCCACATAAGACAAAAAGGCAGAAAAACAGAATAAATTAAAATTTGGCTCCTAGTATCAAGAACACAAGACTCAAATTTAAAGGGAAATTCATATAAATTAAATTTTTATAAATCTATATATATAAAATTCAAATTATGTTTGTTTATTTGTTTGTTTGTTTGTTTATTTGTATGTTCCGGGTTGGCGCGAAAACGGCTGAACCGATTTACTTGAAACTTTCAAAGATCGTGGGGGGCACTCATGTGCTGAAAATAGGGTACCTAATTTTTTGACATATGGTCGCGGAGAGGAACCTCCCCTATGTCCGACTTTTTGAAAATTAGACCAAAGTTGACCGATTTGCTTGAAATTTTCATTGAAGATTGGGGTTGGCATCTAGACAAAGATCCGCTACTTTTTATTTCGATATTTGGTGGCGGAGGGGGGCCTCCCCTTTGTTCGACTTTTTTTTAAGTACAGTGAAAAAACTAAAATTCTCTAAATTATCAGAGATTTACAGAGAACATGTGGTGAGGTTATGGAATTAATATGGGGTACCCGATGATTTCATATGTGGATGGGGAGGGGGACCTCCCCGTTGCCCTACTTTTTGAAACTTGGAACAAAATTATGCGATTTGCTTGAAATTTTCATTGAATGTTGGGGTTGGCATCTAGACAAAAATCCGCTACATTATTTTTCGATATTTGGTCGGGGAGGGGACCACCCCTTTGCCCGATTTTTTTTTGTTTGAAAGTACAAACAAAACTAAACTCCCCCGACTGAAATTTTACGGAAAAAATTGGTTAATAAAAATAAAAGGGCATAGGGAGACATCCGCTTCTCTTAAGTACATACAGAGAAACAATTAAACTTTTACCGAGTTTCTTGAAATTTACAGAGGACTGGGGAGAGGTTACGATATTAATAGTTGATACCAGATTTTGTGATATTTGGACGGAAGAGAGGTCGCCCCTTTAGGCTTATAATTTGCTTGACATTTTCTGGGACGTTTACAAAAGATACGCTACATCACTTTTCGATATTTAGTCGGGGAGGAGGTCCTCCTCTAAAACTGCAAAAAAAAACAACAATTCTTAAGTTTTCTTGAAATTTACATAAGCAGTGGGGGAAGGTTATGAACGAAGAGGCAACCTTCCTTGCCCCACACTTGAAGGAAAGTTTCAAGAATTTTCAGGGAAGGTTAGGGGTGCTCTTCACTACGGTGTTTGTCGATATTGTATCGGGGAAAGTGACGTCCCTTTAAAACAATAGAGCAAAATTTAAACATCGCCGATCTACTTGAAATTTACAGGGAACGTGGGAGGAGGTGATTAAATTTATACATGATTTTTAAATTAGTATATGATTTTTCGATATCTGGTTGGGGAAGGGGAAAATATGAATAAACTTTGTCGATTTACTTCGATAGAATTTATAGGGACCATTGAGTAGTTGCGAAATTAATATAGGGTACGTGATAGTCCGATATCAGGTCGGAGTGGAGCGAAGGTGGGGGGAGGGTTCCCTTTTGTCCGTTTTTTTTTCTTAAATTGAAAGTAGAGGGTTGTCCGTAAATGGGAACTCGGTACATAATTTTATGATTTTTGCACAGGCTTCTGCCAGACTTCTTTTTAGTAAAGAACTTAAATATACATGAAATTGGCAGCCAACGTAGAGGGTGCATCATTTTCCAACATTTTAGCAAATGTTAATGTGGTAAAATTTGTTACTATTTTTGCTTTTTCCGATTTATTGGATGGGAAACAGTAATTCTTTGTATGTTATTATAATATAATGCTTAATTTTCAGATATGTTGAGGAGAAGGATACCTTTCCTTGACAAACCACACTTAAAATTCACAAGAAATATAGAAGAGGTTACACCCTCTCCCGCCGTATGTGCACCTATAAACGAAAAATCAAGTAGTCCGATTTGTTTAAAAGAATTCAATTCTTTTCGAATTTGTTTTCAGCACGAAGGATATAGTTGACTAAGTTAACGCAAAATATTCCTCCAAATATGCTTCGGAAGGCGCAGCGAAGCGGGCCGGGTTACGCTAGTAATTATTATAAATCCAAATTTTTAGTACTGGGCAATCTTTTTTCGTGTAGATGTATGTCAGATATCATTCTTGATAGCTTAGCCTGGAAAATAAATTGACCTAATATGAAATAAGTGGAAACACAGACGGACAATCTAATATTGTATGTAGAATGCAACATTACGAAAATGCTTTCCCAAAAAATCTTAAATTCATATCTTTGGACAATTATGTCATATTGTCTTTCAGCTATCAATTTACTTCTTTTTTATGTTTTTGTTTTGTTTTTTTGTTTTTTTTTTTTGCAATTGTTGGGTCATATGGCAAATTACAGAGAATATCTTATGGGACAATCACCTAGAAGTGTACAATGATATCTCATTTCTCTGAAGATCAATCCCTGTTTTCTGTGAACAGGTTTTTGTGCAACAATATGATATAGTTTGCGATGCAACTGTCTCAGTGAAAGGTAAACAATAATATCATAAATAACATGTGAAATGAAAAGATCATTCATCACTTAGAATTGTATTTTTATAAGGGGTGTAACACCTAAGAAATATCTTTCTCAACCTTATTCAAGATTACAAAGAAACGGAAATGGTTGGAATACAAATTTGAAAACTATAAGGAAGTGTTTACAGTCTAATACAAATAATAAACAAATGCAATTTCTCTTTCTCTCTCTTTTCCACTCTCTCTTCCATTTGGGATGGATGAGAAAAAAGTAGGGATGTAAAATAGTTAATCTAAAAAGCCTTATAGGTGAGTTCTCCTACTCTATTTATCTCTCTTTCTCTATCAGACATACTCATAAGCTGGCTTAGCAGAGCCAGCCAGTTTATGAGCCTACAAATCCTTTAATCAATGATAGATTTATTGTACATACCTATACTCGTCCATGTCTGAAAAGAATACTCTGGTGACAAATGAATGACGATTCTTTTACTCATTCGTTCCTTTATTGAAGACGATCGATGCCATGGAATTTGATATTGCAGTTCACACAAGATGTGAGAATGACATATTTCCCTAGGTTAGGACATAACAATTGGCCATTGGTATGGGAAGAGTTATTTCAAGTTTCCTATTTTTACCATTTCATTGAAGGTGACAATATTGTGGGAATTTAAAAAGAACAATGACACACTTGCATCATTTTGAGGCATTATTGTAAATCATGCAAGGGAACCTTATTCAAAAATATCTCAATTATGAACCGGAAATAGATTGACGAAGGGTAGAAAGGAAGAAACAATTCTTGTAGAATAAAATATTCTCACAGTTTATTATTTCTTTACTTTATACAATGCTAATTACTAAGGGAAAAACTAAAGTGAATAAAAAAATCTATATAAAGGTGAGTATTAAGTTCGAGTTTAGCCGCTAATTTTCACTAAAGTGAAAACTAAATCAGTAAAAAAAGTCATAAAATTAAACATATTTGTTGCAGATTTCATTATAACTTGATGGGGAATAACCCAAAGCAAATTTTCACAAAGTTTGTATTCCTTAAAATGGATTATTAAAGAAAAGTAATCGTGAAAAAATTACGATTTTAGCGGCTAAACTCGAACTTAATACCCACCTTAAGAAAAAAATCTCCCTGCCGCGAGTAGACGTGTTTGCATTAAGCTCCAGTAAAACAAACTTTTTTGGTATCAAAAGACTGTTCTACATAGTGTGAAGTGGAAAGTAGCTAATTTAAACACCCTGTGTCAAAAATAAACTGAAGAAAACTTTGTGCGAAGCTTTGTATTTCAATAATTACAAAAACTTTTTATGTTTATACAAAGTAATACATGAAATACAATATCAAATTTGAGTACACAAAACACGGGAGAGCACTGTGAGAGTAACTTATTTGTTAAATGTCAATTTGTTTCAAAATGCATTAATCGTCTATGATGCGCACTCTTATTGTTAGAATTATCCCAGTAAAAAAATGGAAGTTGTTCCACAAACATTTATTTTTAAGAGAGAGTTCCGATGAAGTTCTTTTGTACCAGTCTTAGAAAATATATTATTTGGTGGTTTAAAGTCAAATTTTAAATGGTGCACAATTAAATGTCGCAAAAAAGAATAGAAAGTCTATAAAAAAGTAAAAAAAAAACAAGTATATAAGGCCGCAAGTTCGGCCAGGCCGAATCTTATGTACCCACCACCATGGATTGCGTAGAAACTTCTACGAAAGACTATCATCCACGATCGCATTACCTGGGTTGTGGTATCTTAAAACTTCTTAACATCGTTTTCTAAATTGTGATTTAGTCCATACATGGTATATATTAGACAAAAAAGTTATGTATAGTTAAGTCTACAAATAATTACGTATCGATATGGACTTTTTGTACGTAGAGAGCCAGAATTGAAATATGGGGGTCGCTTATATGGGGGCTATATACAATTATGAACTTGATATGGACCAATTTTAGTGTGATTGGGGATCGATTTATCTGAGGGCCATATATAACTATAGACCGGTATGGACCTAGTTAGGCATGGTTGTTAACGACTATATACTAGCACAATGTACCAAATTTCAACTCACTCGGATGAAATTTGCTCCTCCAAGAGGTTCCAAAACGAAATCTCGGGATCGGTTTATATGGGGCTATGCACGATTATGGACTGATATGGACCACTTTTGGCATGGTTGTTAAATATCATATACTACCACCACGTACCAAATTTCAAGCAGATAGGATGAATTTTGCTTCTCCAAAAGGCACCGGAGGTCAAATCTTCCGATCGGTTTATATGGGAGCTATATATAATTATGGACTGATAGGAGCCAATTCCTGCATGGTTGTTGGATACCATATACCAACATCACGTACCAAATTTCAACCGAATGGGAAGAATTTTGCCCTTCCAAGGGGCTCTGGAGGACAAATCTGGGGATCGGTTTATATGAGGCCTATATATAATTATGGACCGATATCGACCAATTTTTGCATGGTTGTTAGAGACCATATACTGACATCATGTACCAAATTTCAGCCGGATCGGATGAAATTTGCTTCTCTTAGGGGCCTCGCAAACCAAATCGGGAGATCGGTTTATATGGGGGCTATATATAATTATGGACCGATGTGGACCAATTTATGCATGGTTGTTAGAGACCATATACTGACATCATGTACCAAAATTCAGCCGGATCGGATGAAATTTGCTTCTCTTAGGGGCCTCGCAAACCAAATCGGGGGATCGGTTTATATGGGGGCTATATATAATTATGGACCGATGTGGACCAATTTTTGCATGGTTGTTAGAGACCATATACCAACACCATGTACCAAATTTCAGCCGGATCGGATGAAATTTGCTTCTCTTAGAGGCTTCGCAAGCCAAATCGGGGGATCGGTTTATATGGGGGCTATATATAATTATGGACCGATGTGGACCAATTTTTGCATGGTTGTTAGAGACCATATACTGACATCATGTACCAAAATTCAGCCGGATCGGATGAAATTTGCTTCTCTTAGAGGCCTCGCAAGCCAAATTTTGGGGTCCGTTTATATGGGGGCTATACGTAAAAGTGGACCGATATGGCCCATTTGCAATACCATCCGACCTACATCAATAACAACTACTTGTGCCAAGTTTCAAGTCGATAGCTTGTTTCGTTCGGAAGTTAGCGTGATTTCAACAGACGGACGGACGGACGGACGGAAGGACGGACATGCTCAGATCGACTCAGAATTTCACCACGACCGAGAATATATATACTTTATGGGGTCTTAGAGCAATATTTCGATGTGTTACAAACGGAATGACAAAGTTAATATACCCCCCATCCTATGGTGGTGGGTATAAAAACAAGTATATACGGCCGTAAGTTCGGCCAGGCCGAAGCTTATGTACCCTCCACCATGGATTGCGTAGAAACTTCTACTGAAGACTGTCATCCACAATCGATTTGCTTGGGTTGCGGTAACTTTTGCCGATCTTAAAACTTCCTAATACCGTAATATATACCACGTAGTCCATACGAGGTATATATTAAACTTAAAATGACCGATTAAATACGTATATAATTAAGTTTGACAAAATTTTCTATAGAAATAAAATTTTGACAACATTTTCTATAGAAGTAAAATTTGGACAACATTTTCTATAGAAATACGATTTTAACAAAACTTTCTATAGACATAAAAATTTGACAAAATTTTCTACAGAAATAAAATTTTTATTGAATTTTCAAAAGATTTAAATTTTGACAACATTCTCTATAGAATTTAAATTTTGACAACATCTTCTACAGAAATAAAATTTTGCCAAAATGTTCTATAGAAATAAAATTTGACAACATTTTCTATAGGAATAAAATTTCCACAAATTTTGCTAGATTATTTTTGCTCGAGTGGCAAACATGATTATGAACCAATATGGACCAATTTTTGTGTGATTGGGGATCCGCTATATATAACTATAGACCGATATGGACCAATTTTGGCATGGTTATTAGCGGCTATGTAATAACACCATGTTGCAAATTTAAACCGGATCGGATGAATTTTGCTCGTCCAAGTGGCTCCGGAGTTCAAATCTGGGGATCGGTTTATATAGGGGCTATATATAATTATGGACTGATATGGTCCAATTTTTGAATGGTTCTTAGAGACTATATACTAACACCACGTACCAAATGTCAACCGGATCGAATGAATTTTCCTCCTCTAAGAGGCTCCGGAGTTCAAATCTGGGAATGGGTTTATATGGGGGATATATATAATTATGGACCGATATGGACCAATTTTTGCATGGTTGTTAGAGACCATATACTAACACCACGTACCAAATTTCAAACGGATCGGATGAATTTTGCTCCTCTAAGAGGCTCCGGAGTTCAAATCTGGGGATCGGTTTATATGGGGGCTATATATAATTATGGACCGATATGGACCAATTTTTGCATGGTTGTTAGAGACCATATACTTACACCATGTACCAAATTTCAGCCTGATCGGGTGAAATTTGCTTCTTTAAGAGCAATCGCAAGCCAAATTTGGGGGTCCGTTTATATGGGGGCTATACGCAAAAGTGGACCGATATGGAGCAATTTTTGCATGGTTGTTAGAAGCCATATACTAACACCATGTACCAAATTTCAGCTGGATCGGATGAAATTTGCTTCTCTTAGGGTAATCACAAGCCAAATATAGGGGTCCGTTTATATGGGGGCTATACGTAAAAGTGGACCGATATGGCCCATTTGCAATACCATCCGACCTACATCAATAACAACTACTTGTGCCAAGTTTCAAGTCGATAGCTTGTTTCGTTCGGAAGTTAGCGTGATTTCAACAGACGGACGGACGGACGGGCGGACCGATATGCTCAGATCGACTCAGAATTTCACCACGACCCGGAATATATACACTTTATGGGGTCTTAGAGCAATATTTCGATGTGTCACAAACGGAATGACAAAGTTAATATACCCCCATCCTATGGTGGGGGGTATAAAAAAACAAGTATATTGAAATATGGGGGTCGCTTTATATGGGGGCTATATACAATTATGAACACGAGTCTACCAAAAATGACAGATTTTTTACTGATTGGTAGATTGGTGGAATTCTTGATGTTTAGGAAAATTTTGCAAAATATTCCTCTCCAATTATGAAATGGTTCATACATTTTCTATAGTAATAAAATTTTGACAAAATTTTCTATAGAAACAAAATTTTGACAAAATTATCTATAGAAATAAAATCTGGGCAAAAATTTCAATTGAAGTAAAATTTTGACAAAATTTTCTATAGAAATAAAATTTTGACAAAATTTTCTATAGAAGTGAAATTTTGACAAAAGTTTCTATAGAAACAAAAATTTGACTAAATTTTCTATAGAAATAAAATGTGGACAAAAATTTCCATAAAAATAAAATTTTGACAAAATTTTCTATAGAAATAACATTTTTCCATTCGTTTTGTTTTGTTATTGTTGGTTTTGTTTTTAAGCATTATTGTTTTTTTTTTTTTTTGATTTCAGCTTAAAACCATGCATTGACTAAACTACAAGTGGAAAAGAATGTTTGTCAAATTTATTTGGGTAAAGCCCTATAGACTGCAAGATGGTTGGATGGGCGCACGTTTCGCAATTACCACATTCCTCATCAACATCCTCTACTTGCAGCAAAACTATCAACCAATTATCAGAATAAATTCAGGCAGTTCGTTAAACCCAACAATGAACCACACTTGAATCTTCCGAAAAAAGGTTTTACATAATAGCCGGCTTATGCTGAAATAAATTCGTACAAACATATCTCTTTTCCTTTTCCACCGTCAAATCATCGATTTGAGTGCAGTTAGCTGGGTTTATTTTCAGTGTGCTTCTTCTTTTTTTCATTTTTTTTTAGAATAGAAATAAAATTTTGACAAAATTTTCTACAGAAATAAATTTTTGACAAAATTTCGTATTGAAATTATATTTTGAAAAAATTTCCAAAAGACATAAAATGTTGACAACATTTTCTATAGTAATAAAATTTTGACAAAATTTTCTATAGAATTATAAAATTTTGACAAAATTTTCTATGACAATAAAATGTTGGTAGATTGTTTTTGGCTCGAGTGGCAATTGTGATTTTTCTGTGATTTGGGACCGGTTTATTTGGGGGCTATATATAATATAGCTTGATACGGACCAATTTTGGCATGGTTGTTATCGGTCATACACTAGCGAAATGTACCAAATTTCAACCGGATCGGATGAATTTTACTCCTTCAAGAGGCTATATATAATTATGGACCGATATGGACTAACTTTTGCATGGTTGTTGGATGAAATTTGTTTCTCTTAGAGGCTCCGTAAGCCAAATCTGGGGATCGGTTTATATGGGAGCTGTATATAATTATAAACCGATGTGGACCAATTTTTGCATGGTTGTTAGAGACAATATACTAACATCATGTACCAAATTTCAGCCGCATCGGCTCAGACTTTCACCACGACCCAGAATATATATACTTTATTGGGTATTAGAGCAATGCGTTTTTCGATGTGTTACAAACGGAATGACAAAGTTAATATACCCTTCATCCTATGGTGTATACCCTCCACTAAGGATGGGGGTATATTAACTTTGTCATTCCGTTTGTAACGCAATGACAAAGTTACAAATTTAATGGCGCAGGGATTTCAATGTTCTTTTAAACGTCAGTTTAAACATGCAAATTATAACAATTTGCAATATATAACATGTAGAATTAATATTTAAATCGGCTAGCGCCCTGGGATATAACACAATGTTAGTAACAAAATATGGGAAATATGAGAGAGAAATTTTAATGGAATATGAGAGAAATTTTAATTCAATTGTACAAAAGAGCATTTATGATTTATCAGGTGATACATATTTATTCGAGATATAGGACAATTTTAGTAATATTTACAATTTTTGATACTCATTAGTGGCGATTTTACAACGATGTTGGTTAGATCTCGCCAAGATATGTCAAGCGTGAGTTGTGATATATTATTTGGTCAAGCCGGGCGACTTGAAGCCTTATTTAAAACTCAACCTTTCTGTGGAAATTCTGGCATTACAGTATGTAGGATATGACTAAGATATGGGGAAATCATCACAGAATTTTGTGTAAAGTCTGAAAATTTTGGTCATATTTGTATAAACCGCAAAACGAATATATGGAGGCTTTATCTAAATCTGAACCAAATTAGATTAAACTTGACACACATAAATATCATATTGAATATATTCTCTGTGGAAACTATCCAGTCAATTGGAGGAAAATCCCATTGAAAAAGGGTCTAAAATATGAAACAGTCTACCATATTTCCCCAACTCTGGTTTACGTGTATATGGGAGCTATATAAAATCTGAACCGATTTTGACTAAATTTGACATGCATAGTTAGAATAATAATTGTGCAATCTCTGCAAAATTTCACGTAAATTGGAGTGTAACTTTGGCCCCGTGGTTATATGAGTGTACATCGGGCGAAAGATATATATGGAAGCTATATCTAAATTTGAACCGATTTCAACCAAATTTGACACACTTACCGATACTATTAAACGTACTCCTTGTGCAAAATTTGAAGCAACTCAGGACAAAACTCTGGCTTTTGAGGCCATATAAGTCCAAATCGGACGAACGATATATATGGGAGCTATATCTAAATCTGAACTGATTTTAACGAAATTTATCGCACTTAATGATACTCTTAAACGTGCTCCTTGTACAAAATTTGAAGCAAATCAGGGCAAAAACCTGGCTTTTGAGGCCATATTAGCGAAATCGGACGAAAGATATATATGGGAGCTATATGTAAATCTGAACCGATTTCAAATTTAGCACAATTAACAATACTATTGAACGTACTCCTTGTGCAAAATTTGAACCAAATCACGGCAAAACTCTGGCTTTTGAGGCCATATAAATTCAAATCGGACGAAAGATATATATGGGTGCTAAGGTTGGCTGATAAGTCCCCGGTCTGACACAGATGACGTCGCTAGTATTAAATGCATATTATTTTTATATAGTACCAACCTTCAAATGATTCGTGTCAAAATTTGACGTCTGTAAGTCAATTAGTTTGTGAGATAGAGCGTCTTTTGTGAAGAAACTTTTGTTATTGTGAAAAAAATGGAAAAAAGGAATTTCGTGTTTTGATAAAATACTGTTTTCTGAAGGGGAAAAATACGGTGGAAGCAAAAACTTGGCTTGATAATGAGTTTCCGGACTCTGCCCCAGGGAAATCAACAATAATTGATTGGTATGCAAAATTCAAGCGTGGTGAAATGAGCACGGAGGACGGTGGACGCCCGAGAGAGGTGGTTACCGACGAAAACTTCAAAAAATCCACAAATTGATTTTGAATGACCGTAAAATGCAGTTAATCGAGATAGCAGAGGCCTTAAAGATATCACAGGAACGTGTTGGTCATATCATTCATCAATATTTGGATATGCGGAAGCTCTGTGCAAAATGGGTGGCGCGCGACGATATGTGACAATGGATGAAACATGGCTCCATCACTACACTCCTGTGTCCAATCTGTCGATTGGCTGAGTGGACAGCGACCGGTGAACCGTCTCCGAAGCGTGGAAAGACTCAAAAGTCCGCTGGCAAAGTAATGGCCTCTGTCTTTTGGGATGCTGTTAAATTGCACTAAAGCGTTTGTTTCGTTAGTGCAATTGGTGGGGGTTGAAGAGCCTCGAACACAGCAATGCTGACTCGTGCTTCTGGTTGAAGCTCTCGTGGGGCTAAGAACTCCAAGTGTCTTTCAAAATGGAGCGCGAAGCCTAGTGCCTTACGAAATAAAAAAGACACCACCTTATTGTTGAGTTAAATTTATTGAAGAGTCAACTTGACCTGTTTACTTCAACTGCTCAAACTTATCTAACCATTTCACTGACAAAATTCAATATTTAAATCCGTTAGAAATGAAACGGTTACTATATAATGGGAGAATGAATATGAATGTAAAATAAAATAAATACATAATTACAAAATCATACTTCATGTAGAATGTACAAATGAATAATATAAAATTGGTGTAAAACAAAATAATAACATAAATTAAGAGAAAAATTTAAGAGATTTGGATCGAATCTGTGTTTGCTCTTCGTGAGCACCAATCATAAACGTCATTAGGGAAGTTAACCAATAGTAGCTTGTTGAACTCGCTTCAACAGATGCGCATGGAATAATTTTTATCGATTATCTTGAGAAGGGAAAAACCATCAACAGTGACTATTATATGGCGTTATTGGAGCGTTTGAAGGTCGAAATCGCGGCAAAACGGCCCCATATGAAGAAGAAAAAAGTGTTGTTCCACCAAGACAACGCACCGTGCACAAGTCATTGAGAACGATGACAAAAATTCATGAATTGGGCTCCGAATTGCTTCCCCACCCACCGTATTCTCCAGATCTGGCCCCCAGTGACTTTTTCTTGTTCTCAGACCTCAAAAAGTTGCTCGGAGGGAAAAAATTTCGCTGCAATGAAGAGGTGATTGCCGAAACTGAGGCCTATTTTGAGGCAAAACCGAAGGAGTACTACCAAAATGGTATCAAAAAATTGGAAGGTCGTTATAATCGTTGTATCGCTCTTGAAGGGAACTATGTTGAATAACAAAAACGAATTTTGACAAAAAAATGTTTTTCTTTGTTAGACCGGGGACTTATCAGCCAACCTGTTATATCGAAATCTGAACCGATTTGGCTGATATTTTGCATATTTTACTAAAGTCCCAAAACTGCCCGAAATTTTGAGAAAATACGTTGATAAATACGTCACCAGATCGGTGATAAATATATATGACAGCTATATCTAAATCTGAACCGATTTTTCAAAATCAATAGCGATTGTCTTTGAGCCAATGTAAAACTCTGTGCCAAATTTGAGGACGATCGACTCAGAATTTATTTCTTAGGCGATCGGTATACTAAACGATGGGTCTCTTGGCGTTACATTTAAATGCACAAACTTATTATACCCTGAACCACAGTAGTGGTGAAGGGTATAAAAAGTTTATTAATTTCACAAAATGTTTAAACCAAATATGCAAAATGTACAAAATAAGTTTAGCGTATTTGTGAAGCTTTTTAATCTTTAATCCAACGATTTGCGTCTTAAATTTAAAGGAAACAATTCTTAAAGCAATGTTTATGATCTTTCTTTTATTTTTTTTTATTTTTAATTAAAATTGCCTTATTGAGTGAAATTTGCTCTTAATATTTTTGAAATATAGGTTGCATAATCTTTCATAAAGCGACTCATATTTATACCCTGCTCCACACTGTGGAACAGGGTATTATAAGTTAGTGCATATGTTTGCAACACCCAGAAGGAGACGAGATAGACACATGGTGTCTTCGGCAAAAATGCTCATGGTGGGCTCTTGAGTCGATATAGCCATGTCCGTCTGTTCGTCTGTCCGTGAACACATTTTTGTAATCCAAGTCTAGGTCGCAGTTTTAGCCCAATCGACTTCAAATTTGGCACAAGTATGTGCTTTGGCTCAGAATAGATCCCCATTGATTTTGGAAGAAATCGGTTCAGATTTAGATATAGCTCCCATATATATATTTCGCCCGATATGAACTTATATGGCCTCAGAAGCCAGAGTTTTACCCTAATTTGCTTAAAATTTTGCACAAGAAGAACAATTAGTACTATAGTCAAGTGTGCCAAATTTGATTGAAATCGGTTCAGATTTAGATATAGCTCCCATATATCTTTCGCCCGATATGGACTAATACGGTCCCAGAAGCCAGAGTTTTACCCCAATTTGGTTGAAATTTTGCACAAGGAGTAGAATTAGCATTGTAGCAATGCGTGCCAAATTTGGTTCAAAGCAGTTCAGATTTAGATATAGCTCCCATATATAGCATTCGCCCGATTTACACTCATATGACAACAGAGGCCAATTTTTTGCTCCGATTTAGTTGAAATTTTGCACAGAGAGTAGAATTAGCATTGCAGTTATGCGTGCCAAATTTGGTTGAAATCGGTTCAGATTTAGATATATCTCCCATATATAGCTTTCGCTCGATTTACACTCAAATGACCACAGAGGCCAATTTTTTACTCCGATTTAGTTGAAATTTTGCAAGGGAGTAGAATTAGCATTGTTGCTATGCGTGCCAAATTTGGTTGAAATCGGTTCAGATTTAGATATATCTCCCATATATAGCTTTCGCTCGATTTACACTCATATGACCGTAGAGGCCAATTTTTAACTCCGATTTAGTTGAAATTTTACACAGGGAGTAGAATTAGCATTTTAGCTATGCGTGCCAAATTTGGTTGAAATCGGTTCAGATTTAGATATAGCTCCCATATATATGTTTTTCTGATTTCGACAAAAATGGTCAAAATACCAACATTTTCCTTGTAAAATCGCCACTGCTTAGTCGAAAAGTTGTATAAATTACTCTAATTTTCCTAAACTTCTAATGCATATATATCGAGCGATAAATCATAAATAAACTTTTGCGTAGTTTTCTTAAAATTGCTCCAGATTTGAATGTTTCCCATATTTATTTTTTTTTACTAACATTGTCTTCCACCCTAGTGCATTAGCCGACTTAAATTTTGAGTCTATAGATTTTGTAGAAGTCAATCAAATTCTTCCAGATCGAGTGATATTTAAATGTATGTATTTGGGACAAACCTTTATATATAGCCCCCAACACATTTGACGGATGTGATATGGTATCGAAATTTTAGATCTACAGAGTGGTGCAGGGTATAATATAGTCGGCCCCGCCCGACTTTAGACTTTCCTTACTTGTTTTTTTTTTTTTTTATTTTTAATTAAAATTACCTTATTGAGTGAAATTTGCCCTTAATATTTTTGAAATATAGGTTGCATAATCTTTCATATTAGGTAAATATTTTTTTCAATGTACGAGGAGGTGCTTCCGAAGTAAGTTATTGTATGCCCGTATATACTTAGTTTATAAATACAAAATTTTTCTTTACAAGAGCAAAAAAGCGAGTCATATTTTTAAGATACCTCTATTTTGTTTCCTAGTGGGTTCACTTTTTCTAAATGAACGGTGAAATAAAAATAAAAAAACCTTACCTGATGGCCTCTGCATCCATTGATACTTTTTCTTCTAATATAATTCTTATATTATACTATAAGTCTAATTTTGTAAGTAAAAAAAAAAACAAAATCTCTCTTGCTAAATATTGTATAAAAATTATATTTTTCGTATATAAAACCTTAGAATCCTACAACACTCCGAACCAATAATTCAAACAAATTAAATTCGAATACAAATAAATTAAATTTTTTTGTCACACCCTGCCAATGGTTAATTTTATAATCTCATCTGTCATAAATCTCTTTCGAAAGCAAATTTCCATATTAGCCCAGAAAAGTGTCACAATAAATTATAATTATTTGGGTTCATGAATAACAGCAACAGTACGACAAACATAATTCTCTGGGAGTTTAGTTTAAAATATAGTTCAATACAAATGCACAATAAAAATGTGTTAATTGTCACACTTTATTAAGGCTTATCACAAACTCTCACATTGGGACATGAATAAGAGTAGAGGAGTAAAAAAGTATGCTTGTCTCGAAGTACTACAATATAGACGTGTTAATTTGACAAAACTTTCTATAGAAATAAAATTTTGACAAAATTTTGTATAGAAATAAAATTTTGACAAAATTTTCTATAGAAATAAAATTTTAACAACATTTTCTAGGAATAAAATTTTGACAAAATTTTCTATAGAAATAAAACTTTTTCAAAATTTTCTGTAGAAATAAAATTTTGACAAAATTTTCTATAGAAATTAAATTTTGACAAAATTTACTATAGAAACAAAGTTTTGACAATATTTTCTATAAAATAAAGTTTTGATAATATTTTCTATAGAAATAAAATTTTGCTAGATTATTTTTGGCTCGAGTGGCTACCATGATTATGACATGGGCCAATTTTTGTGTGATTGGGGATCGGCTATATATAACTATCGACCGATATGGACCAATTTTGGTATGGTTGTTAGCGGCCATATACTAACACCACGTTCCAAATTTGAACCGGATCGGATGAATTTTGCTCCTCCAAGAGACTCCGGAGGTCAAATCTGGAGAACGGTTTATATGGGGGCTATATATAATTATGGACCGATATGGACCAATTCTGGCATGGTTGTTAGAGACCATATACCAACACCACGTACCAAATTTCAGCAGGATCGGATGAAATTTGCTTCTCTTTGAGGCTCCGCAAGCCAAATCTGGGGATCGGTTTATATGGGGGCTATATATAATTATCGATCGTGTGGACCAATTTTTGCATGGTTGTTAGAGGCCATATACCAACACCATGTATCAAATGGCAGCCGGATCGGATGAAATTTGCTTCTCTTGGAGGCTCCGCAAGCCAAATCTGGGGGTCCGTTTATATGGGGGCTATACGTAAAAGTGGACCGATATAGCCCATTTGCAATACCATCCGACCTACATCAATAACAACTACTTGTGCCAAGTTGCAAGTCGATAGCTTGTTTCGTTCGGAAGTTAGCGTGATTTCAACAGACGGACGGCTGGACGGACGGACGGACATGCTTACATCGACTCAGAATTTCACCACGATCCAGAATATATATACTTTATGGGGTCTTAGAGCAATATTTCGATGTGTTACAAACGGAATGACACCATCCTATGCTGGGGGGTATAAAAAGTATGCTTGTCTCGAAGTACTACCATATAGACATGTTACTTTGACAAAGATTTCTATAGAAATAAAATTTTGAAAAAATTTCCTACACAAATAAAATTTTGACAAAATTTTTTAGACAAATAAAATTTTCTAGACGAATAAAATTTTGATCAAATTTTCTAGGCAAATAAAATTTTCTATAGAAATACATTTTTGACAAAATTTTATATAGAAAAAAATGAGAAAATTTTCTATAGAAAAAAATTGAGGAATTTTTTCTATAGAAATTAAAATTTTGACAAAATGTGCTATAGAAATAAAATTTTGACAAAATGTGCTATAGAAATAAAAATTTGACAAGATTTTGTATAGAAATAAAATTTTGATAAAATTTTTATAGAAGTAAAATTTTGACAAAATTTTCTATAGGAATAAAATTTTGACAAAATTTTCTATAGAAATAAAATTTTAAGAGTAAGTTCGACCAGGCCGAAGCTTATGTACCCTCCACCATGGATTGCGTAGAAACTTCTACTGAAGACTGTCATCTACAATCGAATTACTTGGGTTGCGGTAACACTTTCCGATGGCAAGGTATCTTAAAACTTCCTAACATCGTAATATATACCACATAGTCCATACGTGGTATATATTAAACTAAGAAAGGCCGATTAAATACGTATATAATTAAGTTTATAGTTTCTATAGAAATAAAATTTTGACAAAATAAAATTTTGACAACATTTTATATAGAATTAAAATTTGGATAAATTTTTCTATAGAAATAAAGTTTTGACAAAATTTTCTATAGAAATAAAATTCTGACAAAATTTTCTATAGAAATAAAATTTTGACAAAATTTTCTATAGAAATAAAATTTTGACAAAATTTTCTATAGAAATAAAAAGTTGACAAAATTGTTCATATAAATAAAATTTTGACAAAATTTTCTATAGAAAAAAAATTTTAACAAAATTTTCTATAGAAATAAAATTTTGACAAAATTTTCTATAGAAATAAAATTTTAACAAAATTTTCCATTAAAATATTTTTTTTTGTTTGGTAGTTTCGGCCGTGTATACTTTTTTTTTTGTCAAAATCCCAACAATATAAACACAGGCAAAGTTGTGTCACAATTTTTACACCAAAAAATAAATGGAACATTATTTGTTTTATTTAAAATATTAATTTGTTTACTGCCTTCGCCGACTCAATGATTATGATATTTAATTAAGAATTTTGAATAGCGTTTTTTCCACTTATGTGACGCATTTATTTATTCGCACGAGCCAAATTTGCATATTTATTTTATTTTACATTATATAATATTTCGAAATGATTTGTCTTTATGGGGCGTTGTTTTTGTTTTCTCTTAAAGTCTGTTAAATTTTCTATAAATAGAATTTTGTTAATTTAAGCGCGACTAAGGTTTTTGACCTTAGTTGGAATAGAGAAAAAAACTTGAATATGATTCCAAATGATATTGACTGTCAGTTTAGTGAATAGTGAATCAGCCCACAAAAGAAATTTGCCTAAGATTATTGAGAATTATGTAAATTTTTTATTACTACAGTTTAATTATTTTCTTCTCTATTTCAAAGTTATAGCAACGATCTTATTAAGGCTGAGCTGGATGATTACTGATTAACCTGTCTTAAAGTTTTAATTATTAAATTAGGTTTAATTATTAATATTATATTCTAGATGAGATAAGGGGCTGAGCTGCGAACACATTCGGTGACGCAGACGGTGAAGAGATCAGCTGTGAGAAATAAGCAGCCCTCAGTCAAAAGCGGGGAAGATTAAAGACGTGCTATAAAAAGTCATCTGTAACCGACGACGACTTTGCGACATGGCTATTAGATGGCGCCAGTTAAGCAGGCATTCTCCCATAAAAATGTCCTATAGATTGATGCAGTAAGGGGAGTGATGCCACCGAGGACTCCTTAATCAAAGTAGGAGAACCTGAAAATGGTATCGACATGGAAACGTGAATAATGAAGAACGAATTGGAAAATGGATTGAAGTAAGAGCAACGCACTGACACACCCAGAGAAGGAATATGATCACCTCAAACATATTTTAAGAGCAAAAGGTTAATTTTGGGTGGTGACCATTTAACATGGTTTTCGCAACCATGTTCTTTTCTCGGAAATCATGTATCTGATTTCGGCAAGCAGGTTATATTTGACGAGAAAATAACATTTTAGTGACAAACATGTTACATGGTCACCATACAAAAATAACATTTTGCTCTTGAAACATGTTTGAGGTGATCATATTCCTTCGCTGCGTGCAGCTGTGATGTTCTGTTACCTGAGTACCTGATAGTGACATTTCAGGGACATGGCTTTAATGGTCCCGTTAAATTTCTAGCATGGCTTGGACAGTGCTCTGTGCCCCTGTAAAACTTGAGTTTAATTATTGAATTATTCCTCAACTATGCGCTTGCTAATGTTAAATTTTAGTGATAAGCTGTATATAGGAGTACCCTTAGACAGGAAACTGAATTGGAAGGGTCACATCAGAGAGGGGGTTGAGAAAGCCTACAGATGTTGAACACTGTGCAGAAGGGGGGTGGGATTCAAATAGGGCCATAATTCAAAGGTGGCGCCACCTTGGTGCACTGGTTAGCATGCCCGCCTTGCATACACAAGGTCGTTGGTTCGATTCCTGCTTCGACCGAACATCAAAAAGTTTTTCAGCGGTGGATTATCCCATTAATGCTAGTGATATTTCTGAGGGTTTCAAAGCTTCTCTAAGTGGTTTCACTGCAATGTGGAACGCCGTTCGGACTCGGCTATAAAAAGGAGGTCCTTTTCTATTGAGCTTAACATGGAATCGGGCAGCACTTAGTGATAAGAGAGAAGTTCACCAATGTGGTATCACAATGGACTGAATAGTCTTAGTGAGCCTGATACATCGGGCAGCCACCTAACCTAACCTTAAGGTGACGCATTTAAATGGGACCTAAATCCTGACCTACGCGTCGATAGTCTGCTAGACATCAATGGAGAGGAAGTGCAGCATAGAAATTTTACAACAGATCACAACAGAACGGACATGGTGTCTTGGCATTACTGGGGCAATTAAAACCACATTGACCAGGACCGTGGAGACGATGGTTAGGGCAGCCAATTTAACCTAATCATGGAGACGATACTGGACTAAAGACATATAGGGGTTCAGATCACATGCGAAGCCGTCACGGCTGCAATGAGAGTGAAGCTGTTGAGATGTGGACGGCAACACGAAACATGGCGCACCATCAAAAGATAATGGGGCATACGGTGGGTGTAATGGCGGATGCTGCTGTAGCTGCCGAGTCCGACATTCTGACACCAGTTTCATAACGGAATGTGTTAATTGGCTCGGAAATACCACGAGGCCACAAAACGTGAACATTTTCACTTATTTCCGAAGGACAATAAAGACATTAGCAGACATTAAGGATCGATCGCGAAACGTATTGGACTGTAAATGCAAGATCAACGAATACTCGCACTACGCCAGGATTTACATCATATGGGTACGGGGACATGTCGGAAAAGGAGGATATGTAAAGGCAAATGAACTAGGGATAAGAGCTAGGTTACATAGAGAAGATAATTTAGAGAATGAAAAACCAATAGAAACAATGCTTGCCGAGTTGGATGAATGGGCATGGGGACACACAAAGCGCTGTGGACCAATGCAATGGTCGGAAGGGCGTCAAAATTACTATGGGGTCACTCAGACAAGAAAAAGACGCAAGTATAGTAGGATGACCGTCAGAAGAACCCCGGGAATTATGAACTGCGAACTAGAATTGAGACCACATCTGTGTCGAATAGAAGCCGTAGAGGATGGTGCATGTAGGGGCACATAAAGCGATGTGGACCAATGCAACTATCCCAGAAAAGAAGACTAGAAAACTACTCAAGGAGAGTAGGACGACAGTCAGGAGGGCTGTGGAAATAATGACCAGGCACCTAGAATTGAGAGCAAATCTGTGCCTATGTCACTAGTTAAAGAACTATCCATATCACTGAAGAGGTTATGCTGGACCAGGTCCCACTTGAAAACAAGGACTGGAAACAAATTAGGGAATTCGTTAGTGGCACAGATTTCCTGGAATAAAAGAAGGATACGATGGCAAGATGAAGTTAGAGCGCACAACAAACAGAATCCTCTTTTTCAAGCTAGCTAACCTAACTGATCTTCAAGAAAATGAGAAATAAATAAAATAGTAATATAATAATTAACAAGTAAAGGGTGATACGGTCAAAATTTGGTCAAGGGAAAACGCGTGTAAATCGGTGAAATCGTTTATTTAAAAAAATCAAATTAAATTTCTTTTTCAAGTTCAATTAGTATAAAATTCAGGAAAAATATTCAGTTAGGCTTTCGCTTTTCCAAATCCGAATTGCCGGGTCTCACGCTTGACACCTGCCATCAGATTTTGTACAGCCACCTTGTCCACCTTCTTCGCCGCAGAAAGCCAGTTTGCCTTGAACTGCTGCTCGTCCTTAGCAGTTTTTTTGGTCCTCTTTAGGTTCCGCTTGACAATGGCCTAGTATTTCTCAATTGGGCCGAGCTCTGGCGTGTTAGGAGGGTTCTTGTCCTTGGGAACCACCTGCACGTTGTTGGCGGCGTACCACTCCATGGCCTTTTTACCGTAATGGCAAGATGCCAAATCCGGCCAAAACAGTACGGAACAACGTGTTTCTTCAGGAAAGGCAGCAGACGTTTATTCAAACACTCTTTCACGTAAATTTCTTGGTTGACAGTCCCGTAAGCTATGAAAATGCTGCTTTTCAAGCCACAGGTACAGATGGCTTGCCAAACCAGATTTTTATTGCGAAATTTTTATGTGCTTGAAAATATCTGCTACCTTTCCCCTTCCTTTTGCCGTATAAAACTCCTGTCCCGGAAGCTGCTTGTAGTCGGCTTTGACGTAGGTTTCGTCGTCCATTACCACGCAGTCAAACTTCGTCAGCATTGTCGTGTACAGCCTCCGGGATCGCGCTTTGGCCGTCGTATTTTGTTTATCATCGCGATTTGGAGTCACTACCTTCTTGTAAGTCGATAGTCCGGCTCGTTTTTTGGCTCGATGCACGGTTGTAGACGATACACTCAGCTTATTTGCGGCATCTCGGAGAGAGAGGTTAGGGTTTCGCTTGACTCTACCGGCAACTCTCTTTGTCGTCTAAGCGGCTTCCGGTTTTCGTTTTCCCCCCGATCCAGACTTCCTGGCTGTCGACAAACGTTCCCCAAACACTTTAATTACATTTGTAACGGTTGATTTGGCAACTTTTAGCGATTTTGCCAGCTTTGCGTGCGAGTAGCTCGGATTTTCGCGATGCGCGAACAAAATTTTGATACGCTGCTCTTTTTGCTTGGGCGGCATTTTGACAACTGAAGAGTGAATTCCAAAATCAAAATAGGAGCAACATTTTACACACACACACCTTCAAAATGAGGGGTGTTCAGGTTTTTTAAATGCAAAATTGAAAGAAATACGTCAAGTTTATATTGACCAAATTTTGACCGTATAACCCTTTATATAACATACAGCAGTAAGTTCGGCCGGGCCGAATCTTAAATACCCACCACCATGAATCAAATATAATAGTTTCCTTTGAAAATTTTAGGGGGGTTTGATGGCAGATATTTTCCCAAGCAGATCAGTTCAACCACACGCACAGAAAAAACATGTTTGGACATGGTTGCCGCATCCATTTAATGCTTATATAGAGTATGTAATTGTCGCGAAAACCATGTATTTTGTCTTTGTAAAAATAATTTTCGAGCGGAGAAAAATATATGTTGGCAATAAGCATTTAAATGGTTCTCAAATGCCGCAAACATGTTCTATTATTTAAATGATAGAATTTGAGACCATTATATGGTCAGGAAAATCATGTATCTGACCATTCAATTTTTTTTTACTTTTTTGCAGAGAAAAAAATATTTTTATAGTTTACGTATAGACATGTCTACAACCATTACATGGCCATAAAGACCATGTACATTGTTTTCGTGACCATTTAATTTTTTAATTTTTTTGCAGCGACAAGAATTTTATAAAAACATTGAGCAGGTACACACGATTTTCATTTTGCGCGTCAGTCGTGTGTTGATTGTTTCTTGGAATGGACGGAGAATACGGAATTATTGTGTTTTGTGTTAATTTATTTATTCAGAAATGGCACGTGGTTTTATGTGAATACAAACAAGGAAAGTGTAATTGAAAAAAATATACCTGGTTTTTGTTCTGCATTTTGATATATGGTATAATTTATTTTTATTTGCAGTTACATGATGTCTGCGTTTGTACATTTGATGGTCACGAAGTAAATATGGAATGATTACTTATTGTTGAAATTGAACCAAACTAGAGTGTGTAAAAATATGTGAAGTTTGCTTGCACGACATTATAAATACAAATAAACAATGAATTAGTTTATAAATAAATAAAAACAAATAAATAAAGTTGATTTTGTGTTTTCTTTTCTCAAGTGGCGTCCTTTTTTCGACGACGAAAAACGTTTTTTCATAAAAATCAAAACATTTTAGGTTGTGACCATGTTCTTTTAACTAGAAGAAAAACATTTTTGACGAATAACATAACATTTTAGATCGTGACCATAGTCTTTTCATTCAAACAAAATTCTTTTTATCAATATAATAACATTTTAGATGAGGACAATTATATTTTTCTTAGAACCATGTTCACTTAGCCAACATGGTTGCAGGTTAAAATGTTACATGGTCGCCGCAAAAATAGCTGCTATCATATTATTTTGCTCTTCGAATATGATTGTGGCAATCATGTTTCTTCTCTGCGTGTAGAGTGTATAAATATATGTGATGTTTGTTTGCACAACATTATAAATACAAATAAACAATGAAGTAGTTTATAAATAGAGAAAAATAAATAAATTTAATTTTGTGTTTTCTTTTCTGAAGTGGCGTTCTTTTTTCGACGACGAAAACAGTTTTTTTCATAAAGATCAAAACATTTTAGGCTGTGACCATATTATTTTAACTCGAAAAAACACTCTGACTAATACCATAACATTTTAGTTCGTGACCATTGTCTTTTAATGGAAACAAAATTCTTTTTATCAATATAATAACATTTTAGATGAGGACAATTTTATTTTTTTGGAACCATGTTCACTGAGCCAACATGGTTGCAGGTGAAAATGTTACATGGTTGCCGCAAAAATAGCTCCTATCATATTATTTTGCTCTTCGAATATGATTGTGACAATCATGTTTCTTCTCTGCGTGCAGAACGCTTCCCGAAGATAAATGCAAAGATTTTATCTATGAAAACTAGATCAGATTCTGGATTTATAAGAACCATTCTTATACCCTCCACCATAGGATGGGGGGTATATTAACTTTGTCATTCCGTTTGTAACACATCGAAATATTGCTCTAAGACCCCATAAAGTATATATATTCTGGGTCGTGGTGAAATTCTGAGTCGATCTAAGCATGTCCGTCCGTCCATCCGTCCGTCTGTTGAAATCACGCTAACTTCCGAACGAAACAAGCTATCGACTTGAAACTTGGCACAAATAGTTGTTATTGATGTAGGTCAGATGGTATTGCAAATGGGCCATATCGGCCCACTTTTACGTATAACCCCCATATAAACGGACCCTCAGATTTGGCTTGCGGAGCCTCTAAGAGAAGCTTATTTCATCCTATCCGGCTGAAATTTGGTACATGGTGTTGGTATATAGTCTCTCACAACCATTAAAAAATTGGTCCTCATAAGTCCATAATTATATATAGACCCCATATAAACCGATCCCCAGATTTGTCTTGTGGAGCCTCAAAGAGAAACAAATTTCATACGATCCGGTTGAAATTTGATACATGGTTTTGGTATATAGCCTCTAACAACCATGCAAAAATTGGTCCAAATCGGGCCATAAATATATATAGCCCCCATATGAACCGATCCTCAGATTTGTCTTGTGGAGCCTCAAAGAGAAGCAAATTTCATCCTATCCGGCTGAAATTTGGTACATGGTGTTGGTATATAGTCTCTCACAACCGTGCCAGAATTGGTCCATAATTATATATAGCCCCCATATAAACCGTTTTCCAGATTCGACCTCCGGAGCCTCTTGGAGGAGTAAAATTCATCCGATCCGATTCAAATTTGGAACGTGGTGCTAGTATATGACCGCTAACAACCGTACCAAAATTGGTCTATAGTTATATATAGACGATCCCCAATCTTACTGAAATTGGTCCTTATCAGTTCATAATCATGGTTGCCACTCGAGCCAAAAATAATCTACCAAAATTTTATTTCTATAGAAAATTTGTCAAAATTTTATTTCTATAGAAAATTTTGTCAACATTTTATTTCTATAGAAAATTTTGTTAAAATTTTATTTCCATAGAAAATTTTTTTTAAAATTTCATTTCTATAGAAAATTTTGTCAAAAATTTATTTCTATAGAAAATGTTGTCAAAATTTTATTTCTATAGAAAATTTTGTTAAAATTTTATTTCAAGTAATTCGATTGTGGATGGCAGTGTTCAGAAGAAATATCTACGCAATCCATGGTGGAGGGTAAATGAGCTTCGGTCTGGCCGAACTTACGGCCGTATATACTTGTTTGAGTTTTAGAGGAATCATAAACATCTGCTGTAAGTGTGCAAGAAATTGATGAAATAACGCCTTGATTTGAAATCTAAAATCTGTAGATTTTTACCCCAATTATTTAAATGATTACTAGAAGTAAAATCTGAAAATTTTACATTCAGTTTCAAGCAATTTTTATGATCAGTGCAACTTCTGTACCCTCAAGATCTGAAATCAGACTTTATGGAGGCCCCACCAAATGGATCGATAAAAACTAAATCATATATTTTCAATTTGTGGTAAATCGGATAAAAACTACAATTTCTAGACACCCTAGGAGTTAAATCGGGAAATCGGTCTAATGGGGGCTATACCAAAAACATGGAGAGATACACACAGTATTCAGCACTTCTAATTGTAGTTCTAGAATCTAGACCCCAAATCGGAGGGCCGGTTTATAAGGGGGCTATATCAAAAACTGTACGGATACACAATACATTCGGCACACCTCTTTAGGGTCCCAGAAGATCACTAGATTTCCAATTTCAAGCAAAGTGGATAAAAACTACGGATTCTAGAAACCCAAGAAGTAAAATTGGGAGATCGGTCTATATGGGCGCTATATCAAAACATTGAAAGGTACTCGCCATTTTCGGCACACCTCTTTATGGCGCTAGAATACGTCTAGATTTCAAATTTCAAGCAAATTGGATAAAAACTACGAATTCTAGAAGCCCAAGAAATAAAATCGGGAGATCAGTCTATATAGGGGCTATACCAAAATATGGTCCGATAATCACCATATTTGACACACTTCTTTATGGCCTTAGAATACTTCTAGATTTCCAATTTTAGATAAATTGGATAAAAACTACGGTTTCTATAAGCCCAAATCTGGAGATCTGTTTATATGAGAGCTATATCAAAACCTGGACCTGCGTGCAGACAAAAGAGCAAATTTCAATTCAAATTTCAGGACAATAGTTTCTGTATTGAAGACTTAGCGTGATTACAACAGACAGATGGACAAACGGACATGCTTATATCGTCTTAGAATTTCTCCCTGATCAAGAATATGTATATATGCTTATATAGTCGGAAATCGATGTGTTAGAAACGGAATGACAAAGTTATTATACAAACTTATAAAAATAGATTCCAATTCCTTTGTAAAACGTGTGCAATATTACTCAATTGCTTTAAAAATAAATCTCAAGATAATTCTAAACAATGTTTCCATAATAAATAAAACCTTTTTCGCAACATAGAACCATACATAATAGTTCATAAATAATTTGCTATATAAATAATGCTAATGTTCAAATCAAATCTTTATTATAGCCTGTACCATATGATGGGGATATACTAATTTGTTCATATCGTTTGTAACCCATCGAAATATTAGTGACAGGAGCGATCTTGCGATGTCCGTCGGCCCGCTAGTTTAAAACACGCTAACCTTCGAACGATACAATCTATAGGCTTGAATTTTGGCACAAGTACTCGGTATTATTTATTGTAGGTTGGATGGCAATGCAAATGGGCCATATCGGTCCACTGTTAGGTATAGCCTTTATATGAAGCGATCGCCAGACTTTACATTCTGCAGCCTCTTGAAGAGCAAATTCAATCCGATCCGGTTGAAATGCCATGTGTGCTATGTTAATATATGCGCTCTAACTATCATAGAAAAAAATGTTGTTCATATCCTAGCAGCATGCTGCCTATTGACTATGTGTTTAATAGCACGTTTTCCATGGACATTTAATTTATTTACCTTCTATTGTAAATAACTGCCAGCAAAATAAAAACAAGTGGGATAGAGATACTAGTTGGGTGTGGACCGACTATATGAAATCCAATGTGTGATTTATTTAAAAAACAAAAATATAACTTTCATTTATTCATTAAAACTTAATTCATAAAAGTTGGCGACACAATGGCTTGGGAAAGGTTTTAGTCCTACATAAGGTCACTTGCTCTTCTATGCTTTGTCATCTCCTGAAGAACCTAAGAGCAATTCCGATGGTAACATGGCTACTGGTACACGCAAAAAAAATGTTTCCTCCTAAACACTATTTTAGAAAAACACCCAGAAAAAAGTGTCTTCGAAACTAAAGGAAAAAATGTTAATCAATTTAGTTTAGCCATTTTATTTCCATTCAATTAAATTTTTGTGTGAAATAATAAAATTTACTTGTTTCAGTAAAAAAATCCTAAACTGAAAGCAGTTAGGAATAGTTCATTAACTAGAATAAGGCATGGCATTTTACTAATACTGTTTTCTTCGCTGGGTATAAGAATTTACTACTGAAAAAGAAAATTTTATTCACTGATAGCAAAGCATTCGTAAGAATAAACAAAACCCGAACTAAAACCAAGTTTCCTCAAATTTAGTAAGATTTTTTATAAAATGACTTCCTTTATTATAGAAAGCTTATCATACATACGAATAACACTTGGCATAGAAAAATATTTTAGTTCATTCGTACTAAGAAGTATTCAATCCTTTCAAAACTTAAGGAAACACACTTGTTAGAATATAGGAAAATTTCCTACTTTTCTTTTATCTACCTGTAATCGATACCTGTCATCGATGTAATCGATGTGTTTGCGCGTGGGTTGTTTTTTTTAGTTGGAATCGCGTTGTTATGGTATACTGATAGATTGTTAAAAATAATATAGTAAATTAATATAATAAAAAACAAATAAAATATATAATATATATGTTATTTTAAATTAGTGAGAAAATTGTTCGTTTTTTGAAAATTGGTTTATAAAAAAAGTAAACACCAGCAGTATAACAACCCCTTCATTCGACTTCATTTTGGAATCTTCAATTATCAGGTGATATTCAGTGACGCTATCCTTTTGTGAAAAAATTGGTTTAGGATTTTTTGTTTATATTTTTAGGTATCGAAATTGTAAAAGGTGGACAAAATTGCTAGGCAGCAACTTTTTCAAAGTGAAAGGTACTAGAAGAAGAAAAAAAACTGAGTTTTAATATTTCAAGGCCAGTCGATGCTGTTGATTCTAAATAAATATATTTAATATATTAATAAAACGTCTTTTATTTAAGAAAAGATTGCTTATATAAATACATAAAATTGTATTTAAAAACGAAGGTAAGCAGTTCTAAATTTGATTTACCACAAATATGTAAGATTTGTCCAAACGAATGAAAAAAGTTCAATAAAATCATTCCATATATGAATTCAATTTAGTTAAATTTTTTCATTCTGTACTATAGTGGTACATAAATATATGGAATGCATTCTACCTAATTTCTACGAAAATCACATCGTTCAAACAAATAAAAATGTCTTTGGCGCTATACGAAGTTGAACTTTCGTCACAATGACTTCATTTTAACTTAAATAAGGGGTCACTTTTTTCTGGGTGAACCAATATCTTTTCCCATTTGCTTTTTGCTGTCAGTATATATATAAATTATATATATATTCTTGATCAGGTAGAAATTCTAAGACAATATAACCATGTCCGTCTGTCTGTCTGGCTGTCTGTCTGTTGTAATCACGCTACAGTCTTCAATAATGAAGCAATCGTGCTGAAATTTTCCACAAACTCGTCTTTTGTCTGCAGGCAGGTAAAGTTCGAAGATGGGGTTTTGATATAGTCCCCATATAAACCGACCTCCCGAAATTGGAAATCTAGAGCTATTTTCGGACCATAAAGAGGTGTGCCAAAAATGGTGTGTATCGGTCTATGTTTTGGTATAGCCCCCATACAGACCGATCTCCCGACTTTACTTCTTGGACTTATATAAACCGTAGTTTTTATCCAATTTGGATGAAATTGGAAATCTAGAAGTATTTTCGGACCGTAAAGATGTGTGCCAAAAATGGTGAGTATCGGTCCATGTTTTGGTATGGTCCCCATATAAACTGACCTCCCGATTTGGGGTCTTGGGCTTATAGAAACCGTAGTTTTCATCAAATTTGTCTGAAATTGGAAATCTAGAGGTATTTTTGGGACCATAAAGAGGTGTGCCGAAAATGGTGAGTATCGGTCCATGTTTTAATATAGCCCATATAAGAAAGATCTCCCGATTTAACTCCTTGGGTTTGTAAAAGCCGTAGTTTTTATCGGATTTGCCTGAAATTGTAAATATTCTGGTATTTTAGGCTCACAATAACGTCTATCGGATTATGTTTTTATCGATCCATTTGGTAAGGCCTCCCTATAGACCGTTTTCACTTCTTGAGGGTATAGAAGGCGCACTGATCATGAAAATTGCTTGAAACTCAATGCAACATTTCCAGATTTTATTTCTCGGGTGAAAATCTACAGATTTAAAATTGCAAATCAAGACGTTAATTTATAATTTTCTTGCACACTTACAAGAGATGTTAATGATTTTTCTAAAACTAAAAAAAAAAAAATAAAATAAAAAATAAATGGTTCTTATAAATCCAGAATCTGATATAGTGAAGTGTACTGGTTGAACTGCTCTGCTTGATCTGTCATCAAACCCCCCTGAAATTTCAAAGTAAACTATAATATTCGATTCATGGTGGTAGGTGTTTAAGATTCGGCCCGGCCGAACGTACTGCTACATATACTTGTTCAATTTCGCCTGGACGGAGAATCGAACCGCGGATCATAAGTTTGTAAGCTATTATCCACTGGGCGACGTAGCTGTTATTGTAATCAACAGACAATTATTGCTATAGCCATCAACGTAAACAGTCAAAGAGTATAGTTTTGGGCGACAACGGGTCCATATCGGTCCATATTTATATATAGCCCCCATATAAACCGATCCCCAGATATGCATCCGTAGCCTCTAAGAGAAGCAAATTTCATCCGATCCGGCTGAAATTTGGTACGTGGTGTAAGTATATGGTCTCTAACAACCATGCACGAATTGGTCCATATCGGTCCATAATTATATATAGACCCCATATAAATCGATCCCCAGATTTGTCCTCCGAAGCCTCTTGCATGAGCAAAATTCATCCCATCCGGTTGAAATTTGGAACGTGATGTTAGTATGTGGTCTCTAACAAACACGCAAGAAGTGGTCCATATCGGTCCATAATTATATATAGACCCCATATAAATCGATCACCAGATTTGACCTCCGGAACCTCTTGCAGGAGCAAAATTCATCCGATTCGTTGAAATTTGGTACGTGGAGTTAGTATATGGTCTCTAACAACCATGCACGAATTGGTCGATATCGGTCAATAATTATATATAGCCCCCATATAAACCGTTTCCCAGTTTTGATCTCCGGAGCCTCTTGGAGGAGCAAAATTCATCCGATCCGGTTAAAATTTGGAACGTGGTTTTAGTATATGGCCGCTAATAACCATGCCGAAATTGGTCCATATCGGTCTATAGTTATATATAGCTGATCACAAAAAAAACTGGTCCATATCGATTAATAATCATGGTTGCCACTCTAGCCAAAAATCAAAATTTTATTTCTACAGAAAATTTTGTCAAAATTTTATTCCTAAAGAAAATTTTGTGAAATTTTATTTCTATAGAAAAATTTGCCAAAATTTTATTTCTATAGAAAATGGTGTCAAAATTTTAATTCTATAGAGAATGTTGTCAACATTTGAATTCTATTGATGTAGGTCGGATGGTATTGCAAATGGGCCTTATTGGACCATTTTACGTATAGTCCCCATATAAACCGACCCCCAGATTTGGCTTGCAGAGCCTCTTAGAGAAGCGAATCCGGTTGAAATTTGATACGAGGTGTAAGTATATGGTATCTAACCCATGCAAAAATTGGTCCATTGTAACGGAATGAAATACATTTTTGAATTACCAATAGTGTAAAACAAAATGTATTCGTCCTTACATAAATTTATTTAAATGTGCCTCATATTGTTTAATGTGTGTATGCTTTGTGTGGCCACTATACATATACCCACTGCTCTGCTCTCCTTATACCCACTGTCGTTCAATGCAGTTTGGATGGGTATGAGAACGGTGATTCATAAGGCATTCTGACTTTCAGAGACATATATTTTTGCGTGCTATGAGTATAATTCTCATCTACGTCGTGGCTGTAGGAGAATATAAACCCAGGGTCTATGGGCAACGAGGATGAGTCCCGACAGCCGAAGGGTATTGAACACAACGAGTGGCACGACCGCAGTCAGTTCACACTAAGCGACAGGAACTCTACCACCGCACTAAGTGTTTCGGCATTTAGCTTGCTTCCGCTCTAATTCTTTAGGCATTTAGCTTGCTTCCGCACTAACCGTTTCCCGGCATTTAGCTTGCTTCCGCACTAATTGTTTCGGCATTTAGCTTGCTTCCGCACTAACCGTTTCCCGACGATTAGCTTGCTTCCTCACTAATAGCTTCGGCTATTAGCTTGCTTCCGCACTAATCGTTCTCCGCTTCTCCACCGAATCATCAACCGAATAGTCAACGAAGCTGAATCGTCAACTACAATCCCGAGCCATCATTGCCGCAGAACCCATCAACGGGATCCGAACCGAACAATCGTCGACACCGTACCAACGACTTTAGCCGAACCAAATCGTCAACAACCGATCCGCCAACATCTTTACTAAGAGGCTACATAATAAAACACCGACTCCCCAGCATACCTTACAAACACAAGCATTATACTTATAAGGTCAAATAAATAAAGCTCGTACTACTTTTATTATATAAATACCACCAAATCGTGTGTTCTTAATTTAAGGTTCATGGGTCCTTAAAGTTGATCCTGGGTGACCACTGGTCTACCTCAGCCGACGACAAAACTACGTTACACCATATAGGTCCATATATATATATATATATATATATATATAGCATCTTGCAGGAGCAAAATTCATCCGATCCGGTTGAAATTTGGTACGAGATGTAAGTACCCAGCAAAAAAATTTAGAAGTTCTTCCAAAGGCACAACTTTAAAAGCACTTCCAGAAGATGCACTCCCAATGATGTCCTTTATTTTAACTACCCAGGAAGTTATTTTAATTCGATTTTTTATAACTTGGTTTTTTCATACTTTTAATGGGTAATTTTAACTTTTTTTTCAAGTTGGTTAAAAACAGAGTAAGAATTCATAAAATGGTACAAATCATTTAAATTTTGTCGAAAAAATTGCAAAATCCAATCTGAAACAAGTAAGGAAAGTCTAACGTCGGGCGGGGCCGACTATATTATACCCTGCACCACTTTGTAGATCTAAATTTTCGATGCCATATCACATCCGTCAAATGTGTTGGGGGCTATATATAAAGGTTTGTGCCAAATACATACATTTACATATCACTCGATCTGGACAGAATTTGATAGACTTCTACAAAATCTATAGACTCAAAATTTAAGGCGGCTAATGCACTAGGGTGGAATACAATGTTACTAAAAAAATATGGGAAACATTTAAATCTGAAGCAGTTTTAAGGAAACTTCGCAAAAGTTTATTTAAGATTTTTCGCCCGATATAAATGTATTAGAAGTTTAGGAAAATTGGAGTCATTTTTAAAACTTTTCGACTAAGCAGTAGCGATTTTACAAGAAAAATATTGGTATTTTGACCATTTTTGTCGAAATCAGAAAAACATATATGTGGGAGCTATATCTAAATCTAAACCGATTTCAACCAAATTTAGCACGCATAGCTATAATGCTAATTCTACGCCCTGTGCAAAATTTCAACTAAATCGGAGTAAAAAATTGGCCTCTGTGGTCATATGAGTGTAAATCGGGCGAAAGCTACATATGGGAGCTATATCTAAATCTGAACCGATTTCAGTCAAATTTTGCACACTTAACTGCACTACCAATTGTACTCCTAGTGCAAAATTTCAAGCAAATTGGGCCAAAACTCTGGCTTCTAGGACCATATTAGTCCATATCGGGCGAAAGATATATATGGAAGCTATATCTAAATCTGAATCGATGTCAACCAAATTTGGCACGCATAGCTACAATGCTAAATCTACTCCCTGTGCAAAATTTCAACCAAATTGGGCCAAAACTCTGGCTTTTAGGACCATATTAGTCCATATCGGGCGAAATATATATATGGGAGCCATATCTAAATCCGAACCGATTTCAATCAAATTTTGCACACTTGACTATACTTCTAATTGTACTCCTAGTGCAAAATTTCAACCAAATTCGGCAAAGAATCTGGCTGCTGGGGCCATATAAGTCCATATCGGGCGAAAGATATATATGGGAGCTATATCTAAATCTGAACCGATTTCTTCCAAAATCAATAGGATTATATTCTGACCCAAATTACGAACATGTGTCAAATTTGAAGGCGATTGGACTTAAATTGCGACCTAGACTTTGATCACAAAAATGTGTTCACAGACAGACGGACGGACGGACGGACAGACGGACATGGTTATATCGACTCAGGGACCCACCCTGAGCATTATTGCCAAAGACACAATGTGTCTATCTCGTCTCCTTTGTACAAACATAACACTTAGTCGTATAGTTAAGTGTGCAAAATTTGATTGAAATCGGTTCAGATTTAGGTATAGCTCCCATATATATCTTTCGCCCGATATGGACTAATATGGTCCTAAAAGACAGAGTTTTGGCCCAATATGGTTGAAGTTTTGCACAGGGAGTAGATTTAGCATTGAAGCTATGCGTGCCAAATTTGGTTGAAATCGATTCAGATTTAGATATAGCTCCCATAGATATCTTTCGCCCGATATGCACTTATATGGACCCAGAAGCCAGAATTTTATCCCGATTAGCTTGAAATTATGCACAAGGAGTACAATTGGTAGTATAGTCATGTGTGCCAAATTTGATTGAAATCGGTTCAGATTTAGATATAGCTCCCATATATATGTTTTTCTGATTTCGACAAAAATTATCAAAATACCAACATTTTCCTTGTTTAATCGCCACTGCTTAGTCGAAAAGTTGTAAAAATGACTCTAATTTTCCTAAACCTCTAATACATATATATCGAGCGATAAATCATAAATAAACTTTTGCGAAGTTTCCTTAAAATTGCTTCAGATTTAAATGTTTCCCATATTTTTTACTAAAATTGTTTTCCACCCTAGTGCATTAGCCAACTTAAATTTTGAGTCTATAGATTTTGTAAAAGTCTATCAAATTCTGTCCAAATTGAGTGATATTTAAATGTATGTATTTGGGACAAACCTTTATATATAGAACCCAACACATTTGACGGATGTGATATGGTATCGAAAATTTAGATCTACAAAGTGGTGCAGGGTATAATATGGTCGGCCCCGCCCGACTTTAGACTTTCCTTACTTGTTTTTCTATAGAAAATGTTATCAAAATTTTTCTATAGAAATGTTAGAAAATTTTGTCAAAATTTTATTTCTATAGAAAATTTTGTCAAAATTTTATTTCTATAGAAAATTTTGTCAACATTTTATCTCTATAGAAAATTTTATATCTATAGAAAATTTTGTCAAAATTTTATATATATAGAAAATTTTATCAAAATTTTATATCTATAGAAAATTTTGTCCAAATTTTATTTCTATAGAATTTTGTCAATATTTTTATTGAAAATTTGTCAAAATTTTATTTCTATAGAAAATTGTGTGAAAATTTTCTTTCTTTAAAATATTCTGTCAAAATTTTATATCTATAGAAAATTTTGTTAAAAATTTATTTTCATTTATCTACAGAAACTTGAATGAAGTACCATCAATTCTACCAATTTTCATGAACTAAAATTATGTCAAATCTGCTATAAAAAATTTTGTTGTCTTTTCAAGCCAAACTCTTAATGCCAAAAGTAGAGTGTAGGATATAAACGTGGAAAACAAGATTAACCACAACAAGAGGTCAACATTCATTTTGTTTAGCTTTAAAATGTGTCATTTCATTGCATGTGCATTTTGAATAAATGTGAATATAATTTTTGTAATTTGTATTGTAATTGCTTGCTAGAATGTTTAATATGTAGAAAAGAATTTATATTGATTATCCATTTATTGTAAATGGATCCACGTGACATTGCCATTGAATATTAACTATGAAGATCAACTACTTACGGGTAATACATGTGTGTAAAATATAGCGGAGTGGAACAATTAACCAATAATTAAATTGTCCAGAATCATATATTTAACCATGAGATAGGTAAGGCATAAAATAACCTATTCAATACGAATTTGGCTCTCTCTCTCTCTCTGGCTAAAGGGGAGGCTTCTCTATTAAAATCTGTGTGTTTCCAGCAGTGTTGTCAACTCCCCAAGGCCAAAAAGCACCAAAAATATATTATAAATTCTAACATACCACCTTCCACCACAAAATCGAAAATTAAACGCTCTACTAAAAAAAAAAAAAAAAAAAAAAACTTCCGAAGATGTATTATACAACTTTTGTGAATTGAATTTTAAGAAGTTAACGTGGGTATTAAGATCGAGTTTAGCTGCTAAAATTACCATTTTTCATAGTTACTTTTCTTAAGTAATTCATTTTAAGGAATACAAACTTTGTGACAATTTGCTTTTGGCTATTCCCCATCAAGTTCTAATAAAATTTGCAGCAAATATGCATAATTTTATGCCTTGTTTACTGATATAGTTTTCACATTAGCGGCAAAACTCGAACTTAGTACTCACCATTATGAACCGCTATTCAAGTATACACTTTGATCAGTTTTAATGCTTTCGTCCAATTCATTTTGATCAGTGATGTTTTTAAACTTTCAAAATATTAATATATGGAAGGAGTCTATTGCTTATTTCAGTTGTGCGTGCTTTTCTGAATCTAATACAAACGTTTTTAATGACATCTTTACCAAATTCAAAAATTCGACACTCATCGCTCGACTTTCATACAGAATACCCTAAATAACAATATTAATTAAAAAATAATCAATACCAACTTCATAACAATCAAATTCTATATTTGGCAATAAATTTGAGTTTTTTCGGCTCTTGAAAGTCTAATAAAAATTTTTGTATCAATTAAACTTAATACTGTTCAAAATAAAAAAAGCACCAAAAGCACTAAATGAAAATGCCAGAAAGCACCAAGTTGGTGCTTTTTTTTTTGAAAAGGCACCAAAAAGGCAATTTGGTGCTTTTTAGAAATCAAAAAGCACTAAATTTGGTGCTAAAAGCACCAAATTGGCAACACTGGTTTCCAGCGATTTTTGATGACAAATTTGCACCCAGAGAAGGAATATGATAACCTCAAACATGTTTTAAGAGCAAAATGTTATTTTTGGCTGGTGACCATGTAACATGGTTTTCGCAACCATGCTATTTTCTCGGAAATCATGTATCTGATTTCGGCAGGCAGGTTATATTTGACGAGAAAATAACATTTTAGTGACAAACATGTTACATGGTCACCATACAAAAATAACATTTTGCTCTTGAAACATGTTTGAGGTGATCATATTCCTTCTCTGCGTGTGGGCTTTAACGATTTGACGATGATTTTAAGTCGGAAAGTGTAAACTGAAAATTTTCAAAATTTTACTTTTCGACTTTTCGAAAATTTGGACAAGTGGACATTTCAAGTTTTTGATTAATTTACAATTTGGACAAGTCGACTTTTTGACCTTTTCAAAATTTGGATTTTCGGCTTTTCGAGTTTACGACTTTTAAAATTTAGATTTGAAAACTCTTAATCGTCGAACTTTTTACTTATTTAAGCTTTCGAAAATTTGACTTTTTAATAATTATGCATATGGACTTTTTAAATTCTTTAGGCAGATTTCGAGTAGTTTTTCAAAATTTCGAAAATCCGATTTTTCGAGATTTTGATTTGTTTTGAATTTTCAAACTTTAGGAAGGTTAAATGTTCGAGATTTCCACTTTTTTCAAAAGTTTGAAAGTCAAATAATAAAATTTTCATGTTATTAAAATTGAGACGTGTGGACATTTCGAAAAGTTTACTTTTCGATTTTTCGTCAAATTTTTCAAAATTTAGAAAAGTTTACTCTTCGAGTTTCCGACTTTTTAAACATTCGTTCAAGTCGACTTTATTCCAACTTCGAAAAAGTTAACTTTTCAAGTTTTCCTCTTTTAAGCATTTGGACAAGTTGACTTTTTCAAAATGTGGACATTTAGGTTTTACGAGTTTACGACTTTTTAAAAATTTGATTCTAAAATTTTGAAAAGTCGAACTTTCGACTTTTTAAAAATTTGGAAAAACTGGCCTTTCAACATTACAAACAAGAAAAGGAATATTAAAATTTTGTAAATAGATTTCGAATGGCCGACTTGTGTTTTGAAATTTTTAATCTCAAACTATAAAGTTTCGACATTGTCAAAATTTGGAAAAGACTATATTTTGAGTTTTTAACCTTTTGAAAATTGGGCCAAACGGACTTTTTTAAAATCTCAAAAGTCAACATTTCGATTGTTCAACTTTTTCAAAATTTGGAAAAAAATGTTCGCAGTTTGCATTCCTTTTTTAAAATTTAGACCAGTCGACTTTTACACAATTTTAAAAAGTCAACCGTACATGTTTGTGACTTTTTAAATTTTAATTAAATTTACCAAAATCATCTTCTCCAACTTTTGACTTTTTTAAAATTTTGAATTTTCCAAAAATTTTACAATTTTTAAAAATTTGAAAATGTCAATTTTCGATTTTTTTAAAGTTCACTTTTCCAAAACGAGTTTTCAACTTTTTGATCATTTGTCGACTTTATCATAATTTGCAAAAGTAATTTTTACGACTTTAGGACTTTTTAAAGAATTAGGTATTTCGAATTTTTCAAAATTTGCTACTCTTGAAAAATTCGGCTATTTCGAATTTCGACTTTTTACAAATTTAGATAATTCAACTTTTCGAGTTGAAGAATTTTTTAAAATTTGGCCATGGCGACTTTTAAAAATTTTGGATAAGCAGACTTTTATCACTATATCGAAAAGTCAAAGTTTAAAATTTTTTAAAAGTTTGGATATTTCGACGTTTTCAATATTTGGAAAATTCCAACTTTTAAGAATTTAAGATAAGTCGACATTTCGAGTTTTTAAAATGTGGAACAGTCAAACTCTCAAAATTTCGACTTTTTGAAATTTGGACAGATCAACTTTTCGAAAAAGTCAACTTTTCGAAAAAGTCAACTTTACGAGTTTACAATGCCGCTGTTTCAAAATTTCGAGCTTTTTGACTTCTCTAAAATTTGCAACTGTCCATTTCTCCAATAATCGACTTTTCCAAAATTTTGACTTGTTTTTTGACTTTACTTCTTAACGATCCTATGAAAATTTGGAAAAGTCTCTTTGTCGAATTTTTTTAAACGTTAGAAAATTTGACTTTTCAAAATTTGTTTCAGAATTTCGAAAACCGACTTTTGAGATTTCAGTATTTTGAAAATTTTAAAAAGTGTTTCTTAACGTTTTCAAAAATTTGATGCCTTTTCGAGTATTCAACTTTTTAATAATTTCTACAAATCCATTTTTATACCCTGCGCCACACTGTGGAACAGGGTATTATAAGTTAGTGCATATGTTTGTAACACCCAGAAGGAGACGAGATAGACACATGGTGTCTTTGGCAATAATGCTCAGGTTGGGTCCCTGAGTCGATATAACCATGTCCGTCTGTCCGTCCGTCCGTCTGTCTGTGAACACATTTTTGTGATCAAAGTCTAGGTCTCAATTTAAGTCCAATCGCCTTCAAATTTGGCACATGTTCCTAATTTGGAGCAGAATAGAACCCTATTGATTTTGGAAGAAATCGGTTCAGATTTAGATATAGCTCCCATATATATCTTTCGCCCGATATGCACTAATATGGTCCCAGCAGCCAGAGTTTTATACCGATTTGCTTGAAATTTTGTACAAACATCATACTTAGTCGTATGGTCAAGTGAGCACAATTTGATTGAAATTGGTTCAGATTTAGATATAGCTCCCATATATATCTTTCGCCAGATATGGACTTATATGGCCCCAGAAGCCAGATTTTTGGCCGAATTTGGTTGAAATTTTTCAATAGGAGTACAATTAGTAGTATAGTCAAGTGTGCAAAATTTGATTGAAATCGGTTCAGATTTAGATATAGCTCCCATATATATCTTTCGCCCGATATATGGCCCCAAAAGCCAGAGTTTTGGCCCAATTTGGTTGAAATTTTGCACACGCAGTAAATTTAGCATTGTAGCTATGCGTGTTAAATTTTATTGAAATCGGTTCAGATTTATAAATAGCTCCCATATATAGCTTTCGCCCGATTTACACTCATATGACCACAGAGGCCAATTTTTTACTCCGATGTCGTTGAAATTTTGCACACGGCCGAATTTGGTTGAAATTTTGCGCTAGGAGTACAATTAGTAGTATAGTCATGTGTGCCAAATTTGATTGAAATCGGTTCAGATGTAGATATAGCTCCCATATAAAGGGTGATTCTTTTGAGGTTAGGATTTTCATGCATTATTATTTGACAGATCACGTGGGATTTCAGACATGGTGTCAAAGAGAAAGATGCTCAGTATGCTTTGACATTTCATCATGAATAGACTTACTAACGAGCAACGCTTGCAAATCATTGAATTTTATTACCAAAATCAGTGGCAGAAAATCCGCTTTTTTATCGACAAATTTTGTTCAGCGATGAGGCTCATTTCTGGTTGAATGGCTACGTAAATAAGCAAAATTGCCGCATTTGGAGTGAAGAGCAACCAGAAGCCGTTCAAGAACTGCCCATGCATCCCGAAAAATGCACTGTTTGGTGTGGTTTGTACGCTGGTGGAATCATTGGACCGTATTTTTTCAAAGATGCTGTTGGACGCAACGTTACGGTGAATGGCGATCGCTATCGTTCGATGCTAACAAACTTTTTGTTGCCAAAAATGGAAGAACTGAACTTGGTTGACATGTGGTTTCAACAAGATGGCGCTACATGCCACACAGCTCGCGATTCTATGGCCATTTTGAGGGAAAACTTCGGAGAACAATTCATCTCAAGAAATGGACCGGTAAGTTGGCCACCAAGATCATGCGATTTGACGCCTTTAGACTATTTTTTGTGGGGCTACGTCAAGTCTAAAGTCTACAGAAATAAGCCAGCAACTATTCCAGCTTTGGAAGACAACATTTCCGAAGAAATTCGGGCTATTCCGGCCGAAATGCTCGAAAAAGTTGCCCAAAATTGGACTTTCCGAATGGACCACCTAAGACGCAGCCGCGGTCAACATTTAAATGAAATTATCTTCAAAAAGTAAATGTCATGGACCAATCTAACGTTTCAAATAAAGAACCGATGAGATTTTGCAAATTTTATGCGTTTTTTAAAAAAAAAAAAAGTTATCAAGCTCTTAACAAATCACCCTTTATATGTTTTACTGATTTCGACAAAAATGATCAAAATACCAACATTTTCCTTGTAAAATCGCCACTGCTTAGTCGAAAAGTTGTAAAAATGACTCTAATTTTCCTAAACTTCTAATACATATATATCGAGCGATAAATCATAAATAAACTTTTGCGAAGTTTCCTTAAAATTGCTTCAGATTTAAATGTTTCCCATAATGCATTTGCCGACTTAAATTTTGAGTCTATAGATTTTGTAGAAGTCTATCAAATTCTGTCCAGATCGAGTGGTATTTAAATGTATGTATTTGGGACAAACCTTTATATATAGCCCCCAACACATTTGACGGAAGTGATATGGTATCGAAAATTTAGATCTACAAAGTGGTACAGGGTATAATATAGTCGGCAACGACCGACTTTAGACTTTCCTTACTTGTTTTTACTAACATAGTGTACCATCCCAGGGCGTTAGCTGACTTAAATTTTAAGTCTATAGATTATAAATTTTGTTCAGATGGAGTCAGATTTAACTGTATGTATTTGGGACGAAACCCCTTTTATATAGCACTCAACACATTTGACGTATTTGATATAGTATCGAAAATGTGGATTTACAAAGTGGTGCAGGGTATAATATAGTCGAACCCGCTCGACTTTAGACTTTCGTTACTTGTTTATTTTTGTGTTACTTTTCATGTCATGTTCTTACATTTAGAAAAGTTTTCGAATTAAATTTAAAACAAGTATATACGGCCGTAAGTTCGGCCAGGCCGAATCTTACACAGATAAAAATAAGTTTGAGAACCAATAACTTTTGTTGGAAAATCAATAACAAAATTTGTTAATTTTCCTGCAACAAATTAATTTGTACTTTTAATAACCATTACTACAAAAAAGTTGTTAGCATTCGTTACCATCAGAAGGCAACAAATAATTTGTGTTCTCAATAACATAATTTGTAAGTAATTTGTTGAGCATCCAACAGTACAAAATATTTGTTGTTGAACGTTATGTTTAATCCTCAACAAATATTTTTGAATTTGAACGAAAAAATTTGTATGTGGTTTGTTCAATGACCTGTAACATTTATTGGTGTATTGACAAAAAATTAAATTGAAATTAAAATTGACAGAACTATGCTATGAATTGCACAAAAATTGCAAAATTGCCAGAACAATTTTAGAGATATTTTGTTAAGTACTTGCAGAGAAGGAATATGACCAAAATGTTATTTTTGGACGGGAACATGTAACATTTTTGGGTCGAAAATCCTATACTCAGTTTTGTAAATGTATGACGATTTTAAATTTGAGTAGTCCAGGGTCTAGCAAGCATTTTGACAACTTTTTGCCCAGTGTTATATATTCTAGTTAATTAGAATTGTAATAACTCTAATCCCGATATTAATATGGTTTTATTAATTATCTCATACAACAAACACATTTAAGAAACTACCAAATTGAAAAATATAAATTTTTCACAGACATTGATAAATGCTTATCTGTATTCTCTGATGAGTGAGCTCTTTGCTTGCTATCATACACGTGCATGTGCTCATCCTCATTTTGTTCTAGCGGTGTTCTTCGCATACTTCTTTTTGCAGTCGTACTTTATTCTCAGCGATGTGCGCGTAACCAGTCTTGTATTTTTGTTTTTGTTTTCATATCGATAGCAGCCAACTAATTTCGCAACAAAACAATTTGTTGAAAATTCAGAATATTTCTATTATTTCCTCTGTCAAGCATCTACAAACACATTTCAACAACAAATGTCTCATATTCAATAGACAAATTTGTTGAGCATCAGCAGGTTTTACATACAAATAAAGTTGTTAATATTTATTTGCAGTTATTTTTTTGTGTGTATGTACACTCCACCATGGATTGCGTAGAAACTTCTACGAAAGACTGTCATCCACAATCGGTCTATAGTTATATATAGCCGATCCCCAATCACACAAAAATTGGTCCATATCGGTTCATAATCATAGTTGCCACACGAGCCAAAAATAATCTACCAAAATTTTATTTTTACAACATTGTTAAAATGTTATTTCTATAGAAAATTTTGTCAAAATTTTATTTCTATAGAAAATTTTGTCAAAATTTTATTTCTATAGAAAATTTTGTCAAAATTTTATTTCTATAGAAAATTTTATCCAAATTTTATTTCTATAGAAAATTTTTTTCAAATTTTACTTCTATAGAAAATGTTGTCAAAATTTTATTTCTATAGAAACTTTAAACTTAATTATATACGTATTTAATCGGCCTTTTTATACCCTCCACCATAGGATGGGGGGTATATTAACTTTGTCATTCCGTTTGTAACACATCGAAATATTGCTCTAAGATCCCATAAAGTATATATATTCTGGGTCGTGGTGAAATTCTGAGTCGATCTGAGCATGTCCGTCCGTCCGTCCGTCCGTCTGTTGAAATCACGCTAACTTCCGAACGAAACAAGCTATCGACTTGAAACTTGGCACAAGTAGTTGTTATTGATGTAGGTCGGATGGTATTGAAAATGGGCCATATCGGTCTACTTTTACGTATAGCCCCCATATAAACGGACCCCCAAATTTGGCTTGCGAGGCCTCTAAGAGAAGCAAATTTCATCCGATCCGGCTGAAATTTGGAACATGGTGTTAGTATATGGTCTCTAATAACCATGCAAAAATTGGTCCACATCGGTCCATAATTATATATAGCCCCCATATAAACCGATCCCCCGATTTGGCTTGCGAGGCCTCTAAGAGAAGCAAATTTCATCCGATCCGGCTGAAATTTGGTACATGGTGTTAGTATATGGTCTCTAACAACCGTGCCAAAATTCGTCCATATCGGTCCATAATTATATATAGCCCCCATATAAACCGATCCCCCGATTTGGCTTGCGAGGCCTCTAAGAGAAGCAAATTTCATCCGATCCGGCTGAAATTTGGTACATGGTGTTAGTATATGGTCTCTAACAACCGTGCCAAAATTCGTCCATATCGGTCCATAATTATATATAGCCCCCATATAAGCCGTTGCACAGATTTGACCTCCGGAGCCTCTTAGAGGAGCAAAATTCATCCGATCATGTTGAAATTTGGTACGTGGTGTTAGTATATGGTATCCAACAATCATGCAGGAATTGGTCCATATCGGTCCGTAATTATATATAGCCCCCATATAAATCGATCCCCAGATTTGGCTTGCGGAGCCTCTAAGAGAAGCAAATTTCATCGGATCCTGTTGAAATTTGGTACATGGTGTCAGCATATGATATCGGTTCATAATCATGGTTACCACTCGAGCCAAAAATAATCTATCAAAATTTTATTTTTATAGAAAACATTATCAAAATGTTATTTCTATAGATAATTTTGTCAAAATTTTATTACTATAGAAACTTTTGTCAAAATTTTATTTCTATAGAAAATTTTGTCCAAATTTTATTTCTGTAGACAAATTTTTTCCAAATTTTATTTCTATAGAAATTTTTGCCAAAATTTTATTTCTATAGATTTTTTTTCGAAATTTTACTTCTATAGAAAATGTTGTCAAAATTTTATTTTGTCAAAATTTTATTTCTATAGAAACTTTATACTTAATTATATACGTATTTAATCGGCCTTTTTTAGTTTAATATATACTACGTATGGACTATGTGGTATATATTACGGAGTTAGGAAGTTTTAAGATACCTTGCCATCGGCAAGTGTTACCGCAACCCAAGTAATTCGATTGTGGATGACAGTCTTCAGTAGAAGTTTCAACGCAATCCATGGTGGAGGGTACATAAGCTTCGGCCTGGCCGAACTTACGGCCGTATATACTTGTTTAGTTTAATATATACCACGTATGGACTATGTGGCATATATTACGGTGTTAGGAAGTTTTATGATACCTTGCCATCGGCAAGTGTTACCGCAACCCAAGTAATTCGATTGTCTTCAGTAGAAGTTTCTACGCAATCCATGGTGGAGGGTACATAAGCTTCGGCCTGGCCGAACTTACGGCCGTATATACTTG